>NC_139529.1:8318925-8605967 GCF_947247035.1 Vipera ursinii | reverse complement strand
TGGAACCAGCTGCAGCTCTTTTCTTCCTCTGTCTCTCTTTTTTCCTGCCTCTCTCTGCTTTTTTTTCTTTTTTCCAACACTCCACCACTTCGTCCACGGTCTCCCCTCTCCAGCAGATGTCCGTTTGGCACCTTGGCGATGCCCACCTGCCTGGGCGGAGTGGAGTTTCAGGGTGCCAAACTCTGGTTTTCGTAAGCGAGGCTGCGCGGAAGGTCATCCCTTTGGAACACAACACAAGCCACCATCTGCCCCAAGCGACACTGTGGGAGCCTGGCTGGGAAGGGGCAGGCAAGAGGCTTTCCTTCTCTGGCTCACAGATCCCTTTTCTGGAAGCGCTGATCACTTTCTGAATGTTTTTCCGTCTTCTTTCTTTTTTGAGAAATATATAGTTTTTATTGAAGTTGATCGTGGTATAAAATGCAACGTACCGCCGCCTAGAGTTACTTGTAAAAACAAAGATGGGGAAGGAAGGGAGGGGGAGAGGGAGGGGGGAGGAAAACAAGATCGAATTTCCTGACAGTGAGTGGAACAGCTGCTGTGGGGGCTCCACCACTCTTGCTTTTAAGAAGAGACTGGACAGCCACTTGTCTGGAATGCTTGAACAGGGGGCTGGGCTAGAAGATCTCCAAGGCCCCTTCCGACTCTGTTATTCTGTCATTCTCAAATGCAAAGGAAGATGGTAGGAGGAGAAGGGAAGGGGGGAAAAAAGGGGATTTGCAACCTTTTTTCAAAGCAAAATAAAATAAAAGCATCCCAGGGTCCTGTGTGTGTGTGTGAGATCCCCATCTGCAACCTTCCCAGCCAGCTTGTGGCAAGCAAAGTGTGTGTGTGTGTGTGTGTGTCTTGCTTAGCAACAGAAATTTTGGGCTGGATTGTGGTCGTAAGTCGAGGGCCACCTCTAAAAGAAGGCTAACAGCCTAATAATAAATAAATAAAAATCAATCGATCCAACAGCCCAGTGGTTCGCTCTGGGCGAGCGCCACATTCTGAAGTCTCCGATGCTTCTTGGGAAGAACTTAAATGCAGCTAACCAGCTTTGCTGGGGCTGACGCAGCCTGAATGAGTCACACTTAATTCCCTTTCGAGGGTCTGGCTGGGCGTGACGAAGGGGCCTCTGCAGCTCATGCTGCCTCTGGCTTTTTTCAAATTTGGGCCTTGCTCCCCCCCCCCAATTGCCCCGGCTCCAGTCCCCCGTCCGTCCTTCGATTGAGGCCCTTGAAATCCAGCCTTTTGCCTTCTGTCTGGAGGGTAACTCCTCGCCTATTTGCAGATTGGAAATGGGATGTGGAACGACTTGCCTCCAGAAGTTACGAGTGCTGCCACACTGGAGACTGGACAGCCATTGGTCTGGAATGGTATAGGGTCTCCTGCCTGAGCAGGGGGTTGGACTAGAAGACCTCCGAGGTCCCTTCACGCTTACGGCCATTGCAGCATCTCTGTGATCACATGATCAAAATTCAGGTGCTTGGCAACTGACTGTGACGGTCGCGGAGTCCCGGGGTCCCTTTTTGCCACCTGACAAGCAAAGTCAATGGGGAGGCCAGATTCACTTAACAACCGTGTTACTATTTAACAACTGCCGTGATCCACTTAACAGTTGTGGCAAGAAAGGAGGTAAAATGGATCAAAATTCACTTAACAAATGTCTCACTTATCAACAGAAATCCTGGGCTCCATTGTGTGGTACTTACCTGTATAAAGGTCAACCTCTAGCTCACAAACTGCATTTTTCCCACCCCCTGCTGGAGCCCTTGAGGACTAGGAGCTTGAAAAGCAGGCGTGGCAGATTCCTCCCCCCCCCCCAAAAAAAAACACATTTTGTGTCCCTTCATTCTGGCTTTTTTCCTGTCTTTTGGGGTGAGGCTTTTCCTCGGTTTCTTTCCGCAGTTGAGCCGAAGAAATTCTGCAAAGAACCTGATAACCTCTTTAGGTTTGCATCAGCTGATTGCCCAAAGATGGGGGGACAGGGAACCCAGTCTTGTCTTTTTTTTCCCCACCCCAAATTTGTGCTTCTGCTCCAGACCCTCAACCCTTGTCGGTTTAGCAAGGGAAAACCAGCAACCCCTTCTCCTGTTCTTTGCTCTTGAGGATGGGGAATTTTTCCGCAGCTGTTGGGGGCAGAAATGAAATCCAGGCCTTGTTACAAAAGGGTGGAGAAAGGGGGCTGACCACCAGAGGAGGGGGAGGGGGCTGACCACCTATTTTCTCCCCCCCCCCTCCAACCCCCACGGTGTTGCCAGTCTCTTCCCCAAAATACCTTTGGGCTGAGTGTAGTGATTTTCGGAGCATTTAAAATGCAATTTCCCCCCCCCTTCCACCATCCATTTTAATTCCCCCCTCCTCTCCTCTCCACTCCTCTCAACCCCTCTTTGTTTTTGATGCTGGGGGGTTTCAGTCTGAATATTCTGTGTGCTTTAGGTCTGGAGAGAGGAGGAGGAGGAGGAGGAAGTGAGTTATTTTAAAATCCGCATCCTGCAAGGGCTGTTGACTTCTTCCCAGGCTTGCTTTTCAGCTGGCGCTGCAGCTCTGTGGTGGATGATGTCATGGAAACTTCCCTCTCGGCAAGTTGAGTTGCATTCTCTCCCAGCCTTCTCCTCCTCCTCTCTCTCTCTCTCTCTCTCTCCCTCCCCCCCACCAGACAGAACCAGCTTTCTTCTGAAGGGTGTGCCCCAGAATCCTGTCCAGGAAAAGTAACTCGGCTGCTTTTTCGCCTCCCTGCCATCCCTGTGCCTTTTGCTTGGGAATTCATCCGAATCTCTTCCTTGCAAAAGATTTCAGGCAACGAGGAAGGCTGGAGTCGGAAAGGTCGGGGTGCAGCCTTCTGGGGGGAGTCCCCCTCCCCCACTCTAGATTGCTGGAGAAATCGGAGCGCTTCAACCGGGCGTCTCAGCCTTCCGAAAGGCTCCGATGCCCAGACAGCCAGCAGAACCGGTCTTTTGGCCTCTTGGGCAAGCAAGGTTGGGCCGGGCGCAGATTGGCAGGCAGGAAATAAATGAGAGTATCACGGGGTTGGAAGAGACCTTGAAGGTCTTCTAGTCTCGCCCCCTGCTCTAGCAGGAGACTCTAAACCAGTCCAGAGAAACGGTTGTCCAATCTCTTCTTAAAAACTTTCAGTGTTGAAGCACCCACAATTTCCGAAGGCGAACCATTCCACTGATTTATTATTCTCACTCTCAGGAAATTTCTCCTCAATTACAGGTTGCTTCTCTCCTTGATTAGTTTCCCTCCATTCTTTCTTCTCCTGCCTTCTGGTTTTTGGAAGATAGGTTGCCCCCCCCCCCACTTCTTCTTCGTGGCAGCCCTCCAAGTATTGAAAGACTGCTATCATGTCACCCCTGGTCCTTCTCTTCACTAAGCTAGACATACCTGGTTCCCTGAAATCATGGTATGATTTAGGATTTAGGCTTCATTTACCATCTTTTTGGCTCTTTCTAGAGTCTGTGGGTGTGTGCGTGCTGGTATGCAGCCGTCATAACTCTGAAAATAGCATTTTGGGTGCTTGGCGTGTAACTCGCATGTCAGCCATTTGCAGCATCCTTGGGGGGGGGTCACACGTCCATGCTTTTCTCCAGTTTCCAGTCTTTACTTCCAACTTCTGGCATTTCTGAATCATGCAGTTAACCCGGCTCTTAAATAAACCTGGCCTCCCCACTGACTTTGCTTGTCAGACGGTGGCCAAAGGGGATTGTGTGACCTTGGAACGGTCATAAATATGAACCCAGTGGCCATTTCGATCACACGATCATGCTGCAAAGGTCGTAACTGAAAAACAGTCAGAAGTCGCTTTTTTCTGTGCCGTAACAATCGCTAAATGAACTGTTGTAAGCCAGAGGGCTACCGGGAGTTGTGTTCCAAATTTCAGGCGCTCTCTTTCTCCCAGGACTTTTTCTCAATGCTTCCAAAGAGGCCGCCCTCTACCAACGGCCTGCAGCCGTAGCAAACCAGAAAAATCCCATCCGGGATTTAAACATTCTCATCCCCAGACGTGCAAAAGAAAAGTTGAGGGCAACTTCCCACAGGGACCGTGTGTGGCTTTCTTGAGACTGCTTTGGGCTCCACTTGGTTGTGGGGATGTGCCCGGAAGTGAACCCTGGTTCCTTTTGCCTTGCAGATGAAGACAGGGCCCTTCCCTGAGCACTCCAACCAGCTGTGGAACATCAGCGCTGTCCCTTCGTGGTCCAAAGTCAACCAGGGGCTCATCCGGATGTACAAAGCTGAGGTGAGGAAAGGCAGAGGAGTGGGGGGGACCCTGCACCTGTCATAGTTCTGGATCAAACATCTGTCCGAGCTTGAGGCTACACGAAGCTGTTACGCAGTCCACGAAGGTGAAGACCTGGTATTTGTTGGTCTCCTCGGACCTTTCATGGAATGGGATAGTTAGAGAGCCAGTTTGGCCTGGTGGAGAAGGAAGCAGCTTAGGAAGCGGGAGACGGTGAGTTCTAGTCCCGCTCTAGACACGAAAGCCGGCTGGGTGATTTGGGCCAGTCAGCTCTACCATCAGGCCCTGAGAGAGATTGAGGCAGCTCCGGTATTGTTGTTAACTTCTGGTGTCCTCTCTCTGCCTGATTTCCTTAAAATAACAATGGTTTTGTTTCTAAGCTGTTGATAATCTTGTACCGGTAGTTCTCAACCTACGACCGTACAATGGAACCAGCGATTATGGTCGTAGGTTATGGTGGCGGTTAAACAGATCATCATGTCAATGCACCTGGTTGTACGACCTTGTTTGCAGCGGTTGTTAAGGGAACGCCACAAGTCATTAAGCGGATGCCGTGGTCGCTAAGCAAACCCACCATTTGCTACGGGTTATTTTCACCCGTAACTGGAAGCAGACGTCGGTTTCCGGCAAAAATGTTGGAAATTGCAGTCCTGCACCCACCGGACACTGCAAAGGGCTGCAAAGCAGGCTGGTTGCAGAGTGCCTAAAAATGTCTCTGGTAACTTTGACAGGTAATCAGTCAAGGGTCACCTCTATACTGCCCAGATGAAATGGTTTCATAAATTAATAAATACAGACGCTCAGGAAGGCCGGGTTGGGTGGCGTTTGCCCAGCTGGACCTTTGCACCTAAGGCCAGGACTGGGTTTGCCGGCTGCCTTGTCAGACGCTAAGCAGTTGGTGTGTATTTACAGTGGGGGTTGCGTGATCCCCATTTGCGGCCTTCCCAGCCGGCTTCCCTCCAGCAAAATTGACAGCGGGCGCTGGGTTTGCTTAATGATGGCCTGGTTCATTTAACAACTGCAGAGATTCGTTAACAACCGTGGAAAGGAAAGGTCGTAAAACCCGGCACGACTGACTTGCTCTGTGATGGAAATTCTGGCCTCAGTCGTGGTTGTAGGTCGAGGACTACCTTTGCCTGGTGACTCCAGCCCATGATGGACGCTGATGTCAAACTTCTGTCCCTCTTCTGTTTCCCCCCACCCTCCACTTTTATAGTGCCTGGAGAAGTTCCCCGTCATTCAGCACTTCAAATTCGGCAGCCTGCTCCCTATCCAGCCCGTCTCACCTTAAGGAGCTCTGTTGGTGATGGGACCGACGGGAGGGGTCCCCTTCCCACTCACCCCACACACCCCTGCCGGCCTTGATGCTCCTCCCTTCCGGCAGCAGCCCAGCGGGGCACAACTGTCCAAGAAGACCCTTGCATTGACGCAGCAAGAAAAAACAAAAAAAAGGCAAGAGGTGGACTTGAGTCAGGCCACACAACTGTCCCCCCTCCTCTGCACCCCGTTTTTTGTTTGCCCCTGGATGGTTGGTGCTCTTAAGACAGGGAGGGGGGGGTGTATGTTTTGCTGGGCAAATACACACACTTTAAATTTAGAGAGAAGCTAGCCGTGCTTGCATTCTTCCCGAAGGTCCCTTCCCAATCCTTCCATTGCTTTGCCTCGATCCCCTCGGACGAGGGTCTCCAAACTGGGCAACTTCAACTCCCAGAATTCCCCAGCCAGCTCTATGAAAGTCCACAAGTCTTAAAGTTGCCAGGTCTGGAGACCCCTGTCCTCGGAGGCCCTGAGGACCCCATTCTGCAAAAGGAGATCGGCTTCCTTTTGGGGGTGCAATGGGTTAGCTGGTAGGTTTTCTGCGGCCCAAAGCAAAGATGGAGGGAGCTGAACAGGCTTCTTTGCAGCAGTCAGGAACGGAGTAAAAATTGAAGCAGGGTGTTCCTTGACTGGCGTGGAAGTTTGCTTTGAATCCAGATGCATCGCTATTGTGTAGCAGCAGCCCACTCTGGCCCTTTCCAGAGCTGTGGGACCGCAGCCCCCATCATTCCTGCCCTGTCAGCATAGTCAGGGGATGGGACTTGTAGTTGAAGCATCTGGAGCCCCCGCCCCCAAAGAGTGACAACCTTAGTTTCTCAGCCGTGGTGAGTCCCAGTTTCATCTGGAAACTTGAGCTGGGTTGAAACATCCCCCTCAACAGATTTGGGGTACAGGGGAAGGCCTGGGCATCTGCAGCCTCTTGTCCCAGTCCCGAAACATGGAAGATAGGAAATTGTGGGAATGTCAGAGCCCCACGAAGCTCTCAGTGGCTTTACCCCCCCCCCAAATTCAGTGCAAAATCTCAGATCTCTCACATGCCAAACCTCCCCCCTTTTGGCCTGGTGGAGCAAAATGGAGGGCAGCACCCCCCAAGGGGCGGGGTTGGAAGCCAACCTGAAACCGCACAGCGCCCCCCCCCCCATTTCAAAAGGTTGTGTACGTGCTACTCTGAGCAACTGGGGATCCAGCCTGGCTCCCCCATCCTTCGCAGCAGGTCTGTTGAATCCTGTTTTTCAGCCATAGCAACTTTAAGAGGGGTGGACTTCAGTTCCCAGAATTGCCGGCTGGGGAATTCTGGGAGGATGTCCAGCCCTGTTAAAGCTGCTATGGCTGAAAGACGCTGCTGTGGAATTCAGATTTGCAAGCTGCAGATGTGAGGACCTTTACCATATCTGTAGATTTTGACTTCCTGTGCTTGGTCCTAGGAAGGGACCTTAAACTGAAGCCTGCTTGAAATTTCTCCTGCCTTTACAGTCACACCAAGTGCAGCACTGTAAACTTGGCAACGCACAAATCCTTTTCTGCCAGGATTCCCCTTCTGTCTGAAGTTTGGGATGCTGCCCCAAACTGCCTCCTTTCCCCCTCCCCCCCCAAACCCAGCAATGGTACTTTTTCAGACATTTACTGAATTTTTATCTTGGCTATCTCTTTCTTAGCCCTAGAACGCCTCTTCAAATGCAATTCTTCCTGTTAAATCTTCTCTATTTTTTCTCTCTCTGTCCCATTCCTGCATACTCCAGTAATATCTTGTGTTTCTGTCTCCATATCCAGATAGAATCAATCTCCCATTAGAAACCTTTTTCTTAGTGGGGCATAAATCCTTCCCCTTGCAAGTATCACCATTGCCCAAGCTCTGGCAAGCCACAGTTCCCCAGCCAGCATGTGGCATCTCCACTTGGGGACACCATGTTTGAAGGGTTCAGACGGCAAGTTCAAAGAACAGCAGCAAAAACATTGCCTCTTGCTAGCCTACATCAAGAAAAAAATAGGTTTAGAATCCCAGGCTCTGCTCAGTGCCTGGTGAAATTGACCAGACAGGAAGGTGAAATTGACTTAAGGAAGGGGCAGTGGTTCTAGATCCTGAGCAGTCTGCTGTTCCTTGAATTTCGCTTCTTCCAGGAAACGGTTGGGCAGAGGGCAAAAAAAGAAAAAGAAAAAAAGCATTTTGTATTTATTTGCAAAAATGTAACCTGCATCTAAATAGGAGAATGATGGTTAGAAGCGAAGCCTCTTTGTGGGCAGAAATTGGACAAAACGGGGAAACAACTAAAGTGGAAATATCTATGCTGGTTGGAGAATTCTGGCAGTCGAAGTCCACGTCTCTTGAAGCGACCGAGGTTTTTTTAAGGTCTCCCAGTTGAGGTTTATGGGGAACACATTTTTTTACCTGCCCCTCCCCCACCCTCCGAGTGATTTGAAAGAAGTGGGGGGGGCGGTCTCCATTCCTAGTATAGGCTTGCCTTCATTTCTAATTCAACTGGTTCGGTGGGTTTATTTATTTATTTATTTTGGCTCCTTGGAAAAACTTGTCCACCCTGCTTCTCCTAAATTGGGGGGAATTCCAAGAGACGCTTCCATACTGCAGGAAAGGTGAAGCCTTATTCCATTTTAAAGGAACCCCCTAATTTTTTTTTTAAAAAAATGTTCAGCCTGAGAGTAATTTGCAAGAGGTGGTGGCTGTGCAGCGTTACTTCAAAGGGCCATTCCCAGTAAGTAGCGGATTCCAACTGCTGGTCTCTTTGAGGTAACGTCACCAGTGCTTGGAGAGAGTGGGGTTTGCAGTGAGGAAGAGGAGGGGGAGGAAGACGAGGTCAACTGCGGGCTCCTTGGTGCACTCTCAACTTAGTAGTTTTCTTGCAGAAGTTTTATTACCCAACTAGGTAATGCCATCAGTGCTAGACGCAAACCCCACTCCTTGACAGCACCGATGATGTTACCTAGTTGCGTGATGCAAGAAAAAAACAAGCTCAGAGCAGCGAGGACCCCTCATTTCAACCCTGAGCTGCCAATATTCTCCTCTGTCCGCTGATCTCTTTTCCTAGCTTTCACCTAGTTTACTCCTGGACGGCCCTCTTGGAACTGCACTTGAAATGGCTGCACGCAAACACCCCCCCCCAATGCCTTTTGAAACTCTGATCAAAGCAAGTGGCAGCTTCCCCAGGCAAGCTTGCTGACGGGGGGGGGGGGGGTGAGGGGATCTTGCAAACCTTGCATGTGTCTACTCAGCCCTGGGAAGGAGACATCCCCTCTTCCCTCCCCCTCAAAATGTCCGTCTTTCCTGTTCCTGCAAACGTGAAGCCCCAAAGATGACATCGGCGCCTGGAGAGCTGCACCTTCCATTAAATAGGATTGGCCTCTTTCTCTGTGTGGCAGAGCTTTTCTTAATAGCAGAGAGCGCTCCTTCGGCTGGACGGTCAGGGGTTTTGAACCATCTCTTAGGTTTTACAGTACAATAGCCCAGCCTAAGGAGTCTCCAAACCAGGCAACTTTAAGACTTCTGGACTTCAACTCCCAGAATTC
Organism: Vipera ursinii; assembly: GCF_947247035.1. Classification (NCBI taxonomy): domain Eukaryota; kingdom Metazoa; phylum Chordata; class Lepidosauria; order Squamata; family Viperidae; genus Vipera; species Vipera ursinii. The sequence goes on along the minus strand of NC_139529.1, from coordinate 8,596,912 downwards.
TCCAGCCAGCATTTTCTTAGACACATCAGCCCACATACGGGCTAGGGAATTCTGGGAATCCATAAGTCGTAAAGTTGCCAAGTTTGGAAGCCTCCGGTTCGTACTTCTGCATACATACGTGTGTCTATGTCCAGAAGGGTCAATCTGGCATTCTGGGCCCATAAGCCTTCCACTTGACCCTGTTCCCCAGTTCTCTTAGCCTGTTGGTTGGAATTAAACCTGTTGAATTTTGCCTGGAGTTGCCCACGTTTTGTTCAGTGTCTGATTGATATATTTGTTGAGCTTTTCTCAAGGATTGGGTGAAGGTGAATCTTCCCTCTCAATTCTTTTAACCTGCGAGTACGGCAGTCCTCCACTTAATGGGCAGAATTCGTGTTCGGAGATGCCCACCCAATTTTGCAATCTTTTTTTGCCACAGTTGTTAACTGAATCACGTCGTTAAAGAAATCCAGCTTCCTGCATTGACTTTGCTTGACCCAAACTGGCTTGATGTCAGTCACATGACCCTGGGATGCCAGATTTTGACTGTGGGGATGCTGCAATGATTGTAGGTGTGAGGACCGGTCATAAATCCCTTCCGACGGTTGCTAAATGGTTGTAAGTTGAGGATTTCCAGATGGCAAACATGGATCTCTCGAACAACAAAAATCTAAGGCCAAGTCAGCAAACTGAATTCCTGACCAAACAGCCTTTTGAAAGAGCTGCTTGTGACCATCAAATCTGTTTATCTACTGCTTAGATTACGTCGCTCTCCGTCTCTTAATACCCCCTGAATGTTTCTAGAGGGATATCACTGATCGCTGGTCTTCCGTGTTTTCTTTTTTTCACTTTTCAAGAACTATTTAATTCTGGGGCACACAGCTTTGTACGGGCTGAAGGTAAAGTAAATTATCATTTAGGCCAGATGCGGGATCAGTGAAATTACATAGTTAATAGAACGGCTTCCTGTGTTTCCTACCACTCACCTGTCCTAGTAATAAGAGTAAAATAATATAATTGAACAATGCGAGGATGATAATAATATGTTTTGGAGAAGATCAGGGTGGCACCCGATTCCTAAGACGTTTATTCTTCTCCCATAGGATCTGGGGAACTCTCCTTCCAGAACTTAATGGGATTGGATGCATTTAAGCTTTGGGGAAAGTCACTCTGGAGAACGTTTTAGGGCAGAGGTCCCCAACCTTTTGGGCACAAGGGACTGGTTACGCGGAGAGAGGTTTTTCCGCGTGGTTTTGTGTGCTGCCTGCATCCCACGGATGGGGCTTTGCTTGTTTGCTGGCATGCCGGTTAGTGGCATGCCGCGGCCCGGTACTGATCCACGGACCAGGGGTTGGGAGGAAGGAAGGGCCAGTGGTTCTAGATCTTGAGCGGTCTGCTTTTGCTTGAATTTTGCGTCTTCCAGGAAATGTTTGGGCAGGGTGGGGAGTCCTTTGTTTAAAAGCAAATATGTCACCCACGTCTAAATTGCGGAATGGTGGTTAGAAGCGAAGCCTCTTTGCAGGCAGAAAATGGGCAACCTGGGAAACAACTGAAGTGGCTGACTGAGGAATTCTGGGAGTTGAAGTCCACAGACCTTGAAAGTTGCTGGGATCTAGAAACACTGAATAGAAGTTAGCAAGGATTGGCCAGCTAAACCATATGAACTGTGTTCAGACTCCCCTAACAGTTGCATTCACACAAAACACGAAGCTTCTTGGAGAATTCCCAGTCAGCATCTGGGCTGATATGTTTAATAAAATGCCTGGCTAGGGAATTCTGGGAATGGAAGTCCAACCCATCTTAGTGCTTTCTCTCCCTTTTCCAAGAAACTCAGTAGGTTGAATCTGGCACGATAAAAGGTAAAGCTCCAGATCTGAGAGACATCTCTTCCCAGCCCTTGCATAAGCCAACCCTCTGACCAGACCATCCCCTTAAACTTTGGCCGGCTCTCTGTACGCGCCCAGATGCCTTTCCACCAAGCGAAGCTACAGAGATTGCTTCTTCGCTGCCTCGGCTCCCATCTGCATATTCATCAGCAGCCGATAAATAAATAAATCCTGCTGTCAGTAAATTTTCAGGGTGACAGCAAAAATCCCCTCTCCCTTTACTCCCCTAAAAAAAACCCACCCCCAGTTTCTTCTCTATTCTGCTGCTCTGCTGAGTTTTACTCGCTGGGAAAGAAACTGCTGAACTGACAGCCCAGGAGAAAAGATGAAAGGAGCCGAGCTTCGGCAGTTCAAAGGCTGAACCTTCTGCTGCGGTTTGCAACCCATCCATCCTCCCAGCTTCCAAGCCGTGAGGTCGAAGGATGATAATGAGAAAAGGGTTGGCTTCTGAGAAGGTGCAGAGTGAATTTTCTTCCCCCAGCACAGTGGTCAGGAGAGGGGATGAGGGGCATCATCTGCTTAATTTTAATTTTAAAAAGGATAAAAGACCCACTTTGGAGCCGACAGTGGCATCCAAATGAACAGTTGAAGGTTTGCCTTCCGTTCAGTAGAATAGAATAGGATAGAATAGAATAGAATAGAATAGAATAGAATAGAATAGAATAGAGCAGAGCAGAGCTGGAAGGGACCTTGGAGGTCTTCTAGTCCAGCCCCCTGCTCTAGCAGGAGAACCTATACCATCTCAGACAGGTGAATGTCCAGTCGCTTCTTAAAAGCCTCCAGCGTTGGAGCACCCAACTTCTGGTGGCAAGCTGTTCCACTGGTTTATTGTCCTCACTGTTGGGAAGTTTCTCCTTAATTCCAGGTTGCTTCTCTCCTTGCTTAGTTTCCACCCATTGTTTCTCATCCTTCCCTCTTGTGCTCTGGTGAACAACCTGCCCCCCTCTTCCTTGTGGCAGCCTCTCAGATACTGGAACATTGCTATCATGTCTCCCCAATTTCTTCTCTTCTTTAGACTAGTCAAACCCAAGTCCCGTAGCCGTTCTTCATATGTTTTAGTCTCTAGGCCTTGGATCATCTTGGTTGCTCTTCTCTGAATTTTTGCCGAACTCTCTACATCTTTTTTGTGATATGGTGACCAAAACTGACTGCAGTATTCTAGGTGTGGTCTTACTAGGGTTTTATAAAGCGGTGCTAATACCTCGCGTAATCTTGATTCTATGCATCTCTTTATCCAACCCAGGTTTGTGTAAGCTTTTTTGGTTGCTGCTACACACGGCTGGCTCACGGTCAAGTGATCATCCGCTAGGACTCCGAGGTCCCTCTCACAGTGGCTGTTTTGGAGCCAGATCTTGTCCAATCTGTATTTGTACCTTTGATTTTTTTCCTGCCTAAGAGTAAGACTTTGCTTTTCTCCACATTGAAACTCATTTTGTTGGATAGAGCCTATTGTTTGAGTTTGTCAAGAGCTTTTTGGATCCTGAGTTTGTCTTCTGGGGTGTTGGCTACTCCTGCCAGTTTGGTGTCATCTGCAAATTTGATGAGTTCCCCTTCAGGTCCCTCCTCTAAGTCACAGATGAAGATGTTGAAGGATTTACTAGGCCTAAGACGGATCCTTGTGGTACCCCACTGCTTACTTCTTTCCACGTGGATGTAGTGCCGTTGAGGACTACTCGTTGAGTACGGCTTGCCAGCCAGCTACAGATTCATCTGCTGGTGATGTCCTCAAGGTACAATTTGTTTAGCGACCATTTGAAGTTGCAAAGGATCTGAAAAAAGTGGCTTATGGTCGTTTTCGCACATTTTCGACTGCTGCAGCATCCTCATGGCCATGTGATAAAAAAAATCAGATGCTTGGCAACTGACTCACATTTATGACGGTTGCAACGTCTCTTTGGGGTCACGTGATCCCCTTTTGCGACCTGATTCGCTTAGCAACTGTGGCAAGAAAGGTCATAAAATGGGGCAAAACTCATTTGGTTAGTAAATGGACGAGACCACCAGTTGTGAAGCTTTTTAAAAAAAAATGTTTTACAGTAGTGGGAAGTCATTTCTGGGCTTCAACAAGGAAAGTAGCTGGATTTGTTGATGATGTCACCACAATTTTATTCTAACTTGGGTTGAAATCCAAACACCTAAGCAGGTTTCAAACTGCTTTGGGCCTGAATGAGACACCACCAGGCAATCTCGGTGCCACAGACCAAAGGGTGAAGTTGACAAACCCTTCCAACCCCTTTCTCAGCGTTGCCAAGAATATGTTGAACGTGTCCATTCTTGAAAGAGACTTGGCTTAAATTTGAAGGTAGTTCTAATTAACTTGCTTTTTAAAAAGCCTCTATTTGAGTTTTCGTGTCGTTAGTTGCCTTGAGCATTTGGCGGTAAGATTGTAACTGCATGGAATTAAATATGAATTAATCTTAACTGAAAGCAAGGATACCGTTAATCAACCATTAATAAATTAATTAAGTTAGCACGAACCTTAAGCACTGGGGCCACAAATATTTTTTTGTCCCACATAGGTTGGTTGGGACGTTGGTCTGGTTTTCATTTGCCCTCATTTCTCCCCCCCCCCTTTTAAATATAGGCAATTCTTGTGCACCTGAGTGGGAAAAAAAATCTGGTTTTCTGGGTGCGTTAAGGGACACTTCATTTTGCCCAACCCACAAGCCGGTTGCTAAATTAACCTGTTTTTTTAGGTTCGCCCTGTCCATTGGCCTGGTTCCCACAACATACTTAACCGGGTTCATGGAGAGGTTAACTGTCTTGTGGGAATACCAAGAAGGGTCCAGCAGAGCCAATCTGCTAATTATCAGGGGTTTAAATTTAGCCCAGAACAAACTCTGTCTTCAGCTAATTCCATTTTCTCCTCTCTCTGCCCTCCACAACACGCAAACGGGGTCAGTGCTGTTTTCAACACAACGGTTTTGCTTTATTTACAAGCTTTTTTTTTTTTTTTGCATGCTCTCTTTCAAAGCGGTTGGGCCCTTTTGGGGGAGGAAAAGCAAGAGAAAATTTGGTTTTGCCCTGTGGGTCCTCCAGGAAAAGGAGATAGATAGAAAGAGCGGCTGAAATGAGGCTGAAAATAGCTTTTTTTTAAAAAAAAAAAAATAAATCCTACCACAAAGAGGGAAGAAATGGACTTTTCTGCTCCAGCTGTTGTCCAGATTTGATCCTGGTCTTAATTTTGGAATTAAAAATGTAGATTCACTCACTTCTTTGCTTCGGATAACCCACACAGTTGGCAGAGCCCAACTCTACTTGGACTCAGTCAACCTGTCACAGTATCCCTAACCCTCTCTGGACCCCTGTAGCCACCCACCATTGGGAAAGGAGCTTGGCGCGTAGATCGTCTGCCTTCGCCAGGACCTCTGTGCTGATTTGGATGCATTAGTATATTTTCTGATCATGGTCAGGTTTTGGAGATCCTGGGGTCAGGAAAATGAGAAGGAAGGGAGCCCACTCTATGACTTTGGGCCAATCACCAGAGGACAGTGAGTTGTAGTCTTGTCTTAGGCGTGAAAGCCAGCTGTGACTTTGGGCCAGTCAGCTCAAACCCGCCTCACAGGGTTGTTGTGGGGAAAAGAGGAAGAAAGTGTGTTGAATGTTTGCCAGGATATAGATAAGCCCAGATGGTAGTTGGTAAATCCTGATGTATGTAGTGCATCACATGGACTCGGTTGGCGTTTGTTCATTAAAACCATGGCTTAGCATCCTGTAGCAATTAGCCTGGGTTATTCAAGTTCTAGAATAGCCTTTTCGTTTTAATCTTTTTATGCAGCCCATTTAGATGTGTGTATATGTTTGTGTATGCTTATATGTGAATGTCTGTGCAAAGAGGCAGTAAACTGTGACAGGAGTAATCCACTTTCCCACCCACCCCCAGTAATGATATAACCCCCTCCCAAATGAGTTGAATTTGGACTCAACTCAGACTCAAGATTCCATCTGTCATTCTGACGGTCAGTGTATTTTTTTAATCTGCTACACTACAGCATAATGCTGCAATGCCCACATTAACCACTAGGGTGAGCTCTGGCAATTGCCTTTTCAGCTGGACTTTACCAGGTTGTAAATTTAAACTTGGAAAAAATGAATTAAAATTATAAACATTCTTTTAAGAAAAAGTTAAAAAATGGAAGGGAACTCCTGTTTGTTTAAGTATCAACTTCTGATTTCAATACACTTCGTTCTCCCGTATTTCAATTCAGATCTAAAATGCGCTTTTTCAAAATTTAAACCAAGATGAACTAACATGATCCATAATAAATGCTTTTCCTACTTAAGAAAAAATAAATGAAAAAAAAAATGATAGTGGCAAGTGCACAAATTTATCAAAATCCATCGGTGACCCTTAGAAACAAAAATGGCCATGTATTTGAGGTCAGAAAGTAAATATCCTTTCCGGTTAAAAATTCTAATAAGGGTTGTCAAAAGGTTTTCATTTATTATGCCATTTTTGCCTGGGATTGGGAATCTTTGTTTCTAGCTATGTTTTAGTAACAGCTCCTATAAAAAAAAAGGTGTTTGTTTAAGCACACATGTGCACAGTCACGCACACCCGTTAATTTTGAGGCCAGCCTGTCGCTGGTCAGAAAAATCTTTTTTATTACCTTCATTCATTTGGTTTAAAGAAAGGGGTGTGTGGGAGACACCACCAAGTGGCGTAAAGTATAGATAACAAACTCCGCTCTAGATAAAGGAAAATGGGGAAAACAAACTTTAGGAATGCAGCCACATAACCATGTTTTATAGGTCCACAAGGAAAAAAAACTTTTAGCCCTTTGTCAAAGGCACCCTTCTGTTTAAAAAATTAAAAAAGAAACCCAAATTAAAATAAATAAGCATAAATAATTCAACTTTTTACAACTGCCAAGTTTGCTCCAAACACTAATAAAAAAAGTTTTGTTTTTTTTTAAAAAAAAAAGAAGATAGCAGATGCTCTTTTCTTCCAATCTGGTTTTCTTAAGAAAACAGATAATTCTCTTTCCTTTTGTTTATTCGTTTGAATAAGGGTTGACATCACCACAACCTCCCCAAAATCTTAAAAATGTGAAAGATAACTTGGGAGTTAAATGCTTTCAGACAAGGGCATTTTCAGTTAAAACAAGTCAACTTATTTCGTTTCAATGAACTTTAGGGCAGGCTCAACTTAAAAGGCTGAGCTGGCAGCAAATCTCATCAGCCCCGGGTGAGTCATGCAGCTGACTTACTCAGGAGTAAGAGCAAGTCAGTTGCAATTCCTCCCCCTCCCCCCCCAGCTCCTTCTTGTAAGGACAACACAGCCACATGCTTTCCCCTTTTATAATTGGCCTTTTTATTAAGATTATAAATTTAAACAAATCTCAACAGTTTTACCCGGTGATATACAATTCAGTATGCACACACACACACACACACAAAAATATACAGAGATACAAAGGGAGGGTGGGAAAAAAATAATGGTTTTGGCAATGAGTCCTTTAATACACAGTGCTGAATGTGAAGTGGATGGCAGATTGAAAAAAAACTACCTTTTTACAACAAAAGGCTATTTTCCTCCCTTCCCTTGCAAAATAATAATTAAAAAAAGGAACACAAATTTAATTCCCACCCGTCCTCTCCAAGAAATAAAAAAGGGTTACAGAAAACACAGATTTTTTAAATTATTTTTCCTGCACACAGGACTGAACAATGCTGGCTGGTTGAGGAGTGTTTTTTTTAAAAAAAATATTGGAGGAGTCATTCAACACGTTAAAGACACGAAAATAGTGAAGCTCTTAAGAGCCGTTTGCCTCTCTTTCTTACACACCTCTCTTGGGAGGGAGGAAGCAGGCGGCTGTGCAGGATGGGAGCTGTTACCTCCCCCAAAACCCATCTGCAAATGGAATACTTAAGAGGGGTTCAAGAGTGTGTACTGCATGTTTGTGTACACGCTAGTAACCATTTCCAACTCGGACAATTGATACAAAAATCACCCTCTGAAAAAATATTTCTTTCTGCAGCTTAAAACATGGGGGATTTTTTAAAAAAAGGGGAGGAGGGGAGGTCCATGCCCACCAAAGGTGACCCTAACCCCCCAAAAAACCCCTAAGCTGCAGAGAAGTGGAAAAAACGCATACAGTACATGTGAGTTGGGGGCAGTGACTCTAGAGCGGAATCCATTCAAAACCCAGATTTTCAAGGGGCTTTCAAAATAAATCCTAACTCTGAAGCTTTGAAAAATACTTGTCTGCCCAGCCTTACAGCCAGGGAAGGAAAAATCGCCGCCTTTCCAGGCAGGGACCTCCCCTCAATTTTCCAGTTTAACCTTTTTTTTCTCCCACCGCCCCCTCCAGGTAGGCATAACCAACTCTTCCTCCACCGAGACCCCCAAAATTTCGCCTTCCCCCCCCCCCAATGCTGCATTCGCTCACGGTCCCACCTTTTCCCCCCTTTTTTAAAAAAAACAAAGAAATAAAAACCCTTCCCCTCCTCTTAAAACACACACGCAAAGCAAGAAAATCAAAGAAGGCTTGGAACCCAGAAAAAACGGGGGGGGGGAACCCACCCCTCCAACTCAAAAGCGCCGGGAAATCAAGAAACAAAGGAAAAGTTATTCGCCCGTCTTCCGCGTTCCTCGCCGCCCGAATCGTCTCGCCTCTGCTCGGCCGTCCGTCCGCGGCAAAAATTGAGCTCCGGTCGCCCCGGGGAAAGTCCGCGGTCCAGGGTTAGAAAAGATTCGCTCGGTTCGACGCCCACCGTCCCCCCAAGCTGCCCTCCCCAGCCCTCCGCCCGCTTCGGCCCAGAGCCCCGCCAGTCCCGTCTTTGTTTCAGGGTCTCCCGCCCGCGACCGGTCCGTCCCAAAAGGGGCCGAGCGGCGCCCCCGGCCGCTCTCAAAAGGCCACGATGGCCCGCGTCCAAGCCCCCAAGCTGGCCAGCGCCTGTTTGCCGCACAGCTGTCCGCTGGAGAGCTGCTCCGAGTCCGACGGCGGCGCCGGCTGGGGCGGCCGGCTCACCAGCCCGCTGAAGCTGGAGCCGAAGATGGAGATCAGGCTGGAGATGTTGGAAGCGTCCGGCGAGGAAGAGGAGGAGGAAGGATGGGAGGAGGAAGAGGAGGAAGGCGAGGGCGCCGGTCCAGCGCTGGAGAAGCCTTCGAAGCGGGCGCGCTTGGCACAGGAGGCGAAGGGCGAAGGCGCACCGGGCAGCGGAGGCGGCAGATCCCCAGCGCCGCCCGCCGGCTCGTACTTGCGCTTGGCGCCCGGGCTGGGCGGCGGCGGCGGCGGCGGCGGGCAGCAGCAGGCGGCGGCGGCGGAGGCCACGACGGCGGGGACGAGGCCGCCTGGCGGGCAGGGCGCGCAGCAGCAGTCCTGGTGCAGGTAGCCGTTCTCCACCGTGGTCACCACGTGCGTGTCCAGATCCAGCACGGTGGTGCGGCTCGAGCAGTGCGCGGCGGGCCCCGACGGCGGAAGCCCCGAGGGCGCGCACGAGCCGCCCGCGAAGTCAGTCCCGACGCCGACGCCTCCCGTCGCCGCCGCCGAGCTCGGGCCGGGGTAGCCCCGCGGCGGGTAGAAGGGCAGCGGCGAGTCCCGGCAGACGCCCGCCACGCCGGGTAGCCCCAAAGCGTCGTCGGCGGGCGGCGGTGGCGGCAGCATCGACGGGGAATCCGGCCTGGCCAGGGCGCAGCTCCGCAGCTGGAGGCCCTCCGGTCCGGGGGCGGCGGCGGGGGGCAGCGCCTGGAAGTCCGCGCCGGCCAGCTCGCCCAGCGGCGGGGGAGCGCAGAGGGCGGGCGCGGGGGCCAGGGGCAGGGCGAGGCCGGCCCCTTCGGGGTACAGCGGGTGCGGCTGGCCGGGCAGGGCGCCGCTTTGGCGGCGGTACAGCTCGGCGTAGCGCTCGCTCAGGTAGAGCTGCCGGGCGTTGCGGAGCACGTAGGAGACCAGCAGGTTCTTGTGCAGCTTCAGGCCGCCGCGCTGCGTGCGCGACATGTGGATCTTGCGCAGCGAGAGGCTGATGAGGCTCTGGGCGTCCAGCGCGCACTCCATCTTCCTCGCCGGCCGCTCAGCTTCGGCCGCCCGCCCGCGCCCCGGGCCCGCATCCACCCGCTGCTCCAACGGGGGCCGCGCCGGGCGGCGGGCAGAGACGGGCAGGATCGCCCTTGCCCGGCGATGGATGCCCCCGCTCGGGAAAGGCAGCGAAAGCAGCCGGCAACCCCGCCCGACGCCCGATGCCCGGCGCTGGCTCGCCCGCTCGCGCGGCCCTCCCCGTCTCGCCCGGCCGTCCGCGCTCGGCAGGGCCAGCACTAAGCGCGGCTTTGCCCAGCCCCCGCTATTTATACCCCCTCCCCCGGCCCGCCCCCGTCGCCGGGGACCTATTGGCGGGCACCTTGGCCTTGGATTGGCAGCCGCCGCCCGCCCACCTGGGGCCCGACCCGCCAATCCAGACGAGGCGGTTCCTTTGTGCTATTCAAATGCCGATCGGGCTGACGCGGCCGGCTGGAGCGGGGCGCTCCGGGGAGGCCGGGCCGGAGGCGGGCGCCGGGCCGAGCCGGCCGGGCCGGGCCCGAGAGAGGCGGGCGGGGGCCGGGGCGCTCCTCGGGGGCCGCGCGGGTCTCTGGCGGGCGGGGGCGGCCGGCGCTGCCTGGCACAGGTGAGCCCGGCCGGGCTGGCTCGCCACGTGCGGGGCCGGGAGGGGGCGTGGCGGGCGAGGGGGCGGCGCCTGGCGAGTCCCCGCCTCCCCTGCTGCAGGTGCGGGGTCGTGGGGGCTGCCGCCGCCCCAACTCGGCCCTTGGTTTGAATGGCTTTGCCTCCCCGATCCCCCCCTGTCTGGGGATCCCCAAATGCCCGGTGCAGAAAGCCCGATTGCGCGCCAGCCCAGATGCGCCTCCTCCGCTTCGTTCCAGTCTCCGGGAGTTTCGTAGGATTTCCTGCTTCTTGGCTGCGCCTCTTTCCCCGCGGGAAATCGCCTTGGCTTCGCGTTAGCAGCGGGGGCATTTTGACGGATTGGTTGGGCTTCGTTTTAAAAAGATCCTCGGAGCGCGTTTTTCTTTCCCGATGCTCCCGTCTAGTCTAGTGGGACCGCCAAAATTTCAATTTTTATTTCACCAGACCCTTTTTTCTTGCCATCTGGATAGATTGATGCTTCTTTCCACATTTTTTTTCTTTTTTATATGCAATCTTAGGTACTGCACAACTAATATGTATAGAAAGTTTTCTATATAAGTTAAGAGTCATAAGGCACTTTTTTGAAGCTTTTCGAATTAGCTTCCGTTTCCTGTTTTTAAAATAGGAATAAAAATAACAAAAACAGCATCTGTCTATCCCAGGTTCTTGGGAAGGATTCAGTAGGGGGATTAAAATGCCAAATCTAGTCTAAACATCTGGCTGTGTGACCAGCCAAAATAATAACTGGTGGGATCACGAAATAAACAAAGTAATAACACATGAAGAAGGTTAGGAGTTTGGGACTTTAGAGTTCAAACAGGTAAGCATCTGCCACATCACACCCCAGTCTTCACAATGGTTGATATGAAGTTGGGGGGGGGGAAGTCTGGTACCTGGAGGCAGTAGACGAGAAGAGAAAGAACTGGAGAAGGTTACCAAATACAAAGGCCTGCAAATAGAAATCTCAAGACATACAAACAGACTGGGAAATAAAAAAGGCTTTGAGGAAGGGGGGGGGGGAAGTCTACCAGTTTTGAGCTGACACGGCTGGAACAGGCTAGTCTTGTCCTTGAAATCCCTAGAAAGTTCAGCTTGACTCGAAAAGGGGATTTTGTTTTTCTGCTATATAATTAATAAGCATTTAATGGGATTTGGGAAGACGCTTTCAACTCGGCTGGGTTGGGACTGAGCAATTTGGGGTTCCCTGCTCTGTGGGAAAACAAGTAACCTGTTAGTATGTTGGATGATATCACCAATCTGAGAAATTAACAGTGAATGAAGGATACGTATTTTTGAGGGACCTCAGCTTGCTAAAGATGCGATAGGATTACAAGTAGCCCTTGGGCTACGACTGTAAGGGAGCCTGCCCACTGCAGTTGTAACTTGTGACGGTTGTTAAGCAGGTCAGTCGCACAACCAACCTTTTTTGTGGTGGTCGTTAAGTGAATCAATGGTCATTAAGCGAATGGAAGGTTTACTGTGGGTATGGCTTTGCTGAAAACTGTTGTGAAAAGTGCAGTCACTTGATTGGGATGCTGTGACTGGTCGTCAAGGCGGTCCGATTGCAGAGCTCCGGAAGGGTGTGCTTGTGAATTTGCCAATGCTTCCCTATTGGAAAAGCCCGTCAGTGACTTGATTTTGACTCCCAGAATTCCCCAGCCAGCCTGCCTTAAGAGGTCTGGAATGCTAGCTGGGGAATCCTGGGAGTTGAAGTCCACCCATCTTAACGTTCCCAAGATTGAAGACTCGGAAGGCTGGGTAAACCAGACTGGCTGCAAAGAGCATATAGATAGTCCTCAACTTACAACAGCTCATTTAGTGACTATTCAAAGTTACAAAGGCACTGGAAACAGCCAGCTATGACCGTTTTTAACACGGCCATTGCAGCATCCCCGTGCTCACGTGATCACAATTCGAACACTTGGCAACTGACTCATACCTATGACAATTGCACTGTCCGGGCGTCACGTGATCCCCTTCTGTGACCATCTGACAATCAGAGCCCACGGGGGGGGGGGAAAGGTCGTAAAAGGGAGCAAAACTCACTTAAGTGTCTCGCTTAGCAATGGAAATTGCTGTAAGTCGAGAACTACCTCAATTGCCAAGATCGCACCTTTAAAAGAAAAATAATAACTCCCCACTAAAAAAAAACAGCAAAACCCTGCCTTGCTTTGAAATCTATTTCATTGGAGTGAAACCTGCAAACAAATCTCCTCTCCTCAAAGCACGTGACGTGCTAAGACAGAAAGCAGGAAAATAAAAACCTGTAGGAGAATTTTTCTGCACGAATCACCCTCCGCGCGCTGCCCAGAAAGAGCCAGGAAGGTGCAAAGAAACATGTCAGGGGAGAATTAAATTTGTCTGAACGTGCATCCGAGCCCAAACCTGTTCGGTTATAATCCTGCCGGTCGGTTTCCAGGTTGCACGGAAAGAAACTGGTGGAAACAGCCCGGAGCACATCTGTCTCCCCATTGCGCAAAAGCCAGCCTTCTCCCAAGCTCGAACCCAGCACTGTGGGACCAGGCAAAAACAACCCACCGCCGGAGGAACAACAAGACGGGGTTGTCACGAAGGAAGGAAGGAAGGAAGGAAGGAAGGAAGGAAGGAAGGAAGGGGTGTGCACCCCGAAGTTGGAGAAGGAGGGAGCCGGTTGCAAAGGAAGAGAAGGGAGGAACAGCAGCCACAGAGTCTCTCCGCTTCGGCCCTCTTTTACTCTGGCTGTAACGCCAACATTGCACGGATGGAGGGTTGATTTCGCGTTTATGTTCTGGTTTGTCGCCCAGTCAGCCAGATGTTCCCACTGGATTCGGCATTTTTGTCCACCTCTCCAGTCCTTCCCAAAGGCCTGAGATAGGCAGAAGCTGAACTTTCTGGGGTTAGAGGTCTCACAGCAGGATGTCAGCTGTTCCCAGCAAAGCTGCCTTTTGCAATTGACAGGTGCTGAAGTTGTCAATGCCGAAGGGGTTCAAGTGGTGCTCCAGTTGTTTTGGGGTTGCACCCGAGGTGCCTATTACTTATTATTATTATTATTTGTTAAATTTATTTGCTCGGTCTCTCATCCTGGGGCTACTCTGCATGGCTTACAAGAATAAAAAAGGAGAAATGAGCCGAAACCCACTGAACAATGGTCTCCCTTTCGAACAGACATCTGAGGCTCAACTGTGGTCATTAAGTCGAGGACTACCTGTAGATCAAAGGGTTCAACTGAGAGCGATTCGGCCAATTTCTCAACCTTGGCCACTTTAAGACATGTGGACGTCAACTCCCAGAATTCCCCAGCCGGCATGTTGGGGGAATTCTGGGAGTTAAAGTCCGCGTATCTTAAAAGAGCCGAAGGTGAGAAACACCGGCTTAGGTCTTCTCAAGATGTGCTGTTCAGGTGGGATTATATTTAGCCTTCTGCATTTCTGATTTTGCTTGGATTTGGGTGAATTAAGCTCTCACGCCACCTTAATTGATGCTGCTTCCCAGCATGCATTGCAGCTTCCTCCCTTCCCAAAAGGAGGGGGGATACTCTGAAAAATTAAACCGTTCACCCTCTTCCCACTCGACCATCCTCACAGCTCGGTTATCGAAGTGGATATTAATACAAATACATGGTTGAAACTAATGTCATTCTTTGCTCATTCAAGGCCAGGCTAAAGCCACTTAAACATGCTTAAATTAGCGGACTCGTGGCAATACATTCTAATCAGGGATTTTTTATTTTATTTTACCGTATTTTTAAAATGCCCCCTCCCTCCCTCCCTCCCTCCCTCCCTCCCTCCCTCCCTCCCGGTCTGTTCAAGCTACTTCACCAAGGAGATTTAAATTCTGGGTTTAAATCAACTGAGACCATCGCAGAGACATGGGAATGGCTTGCTGGCACAGGGTCAAATTTGGTGAATATTTTTTGAGCAGCACAGAGGTTGGAAAAGAAGAAAAAAATATTCAGGGACAGAGGGAAGGGAGGAAGTGGAGGGGAGGGAGGGAGACCTTAGGTATTTATTTCAGTGCAGGAGAGAATTGGGAACTGAACTATTCTGACACTCCACAGGAGCAAAATACTAACGGATCAAATAGCATTGGGTACCTTTTTGATAGTTGCATTCACATGATACTTTTCCGTTAGCGTCCAAATCAACCCCCTTTTTTCTCATTTTGCGCAGGGCAAATTTCCTTCCACCCCAAAACAAAATTACAAAGCTGTGCCTGCTGGGGAATTCCGAAAGTTACAACATAGAATGTCAGAATTAGAAGAGACCTTAGAGGTCTTCTAGTCCAACCCCGTGATCAAGCAGGGGAACCTAGACAATACTGGACATTGGCTGTCCAGTGTCTTCTTGAAAAACTCCAGTGATGGAGCACCCGGGACCTTCTTGGAGGCAAGTCGTTCCACCGGTTGACGGTCCTCACTGTCAGGAAGCTTCTCCTTAGTTCCAGGTTGCTTCTCGCCTTGGTTACTTTCCATCTGTTGCTTCTTCTCCTGCCTTCGGGCGTTTTGGAGAAGAGGCGGACCCCAACATCTTCTTTGGGGCAGCCCCCGAGATATTAGAAGATGTCACCCTTAGTCCTCCTGTACTCTAGACTAGACCTCCCCAATTCCCGCAACCGTTGTTCATATGTTTTAGCCTCCGGGCCCCCCTAATCATCTTCCTTGCTCTTCTCTGCACCCTTTCCAGAGTCTCAACGTTTGATCTGGTGGCGACCAAAGCTGGATGCGGCGTTCCCTAACCCTTAGGGGCTTCTGCCTCCCCAAAGACCCCGGTGAGAATTTCGACTTTTTTTTTTTGGCGGAAAGATCAAATGGATCCTGCAACTTCTTTTCAAAGCCATCCAGCCCCCGCCCGCCCCCTCCCCCCGAAGTTCCCGCGTGGCTCCCGAGGCTCCCGGAGCAGCGACCGGCGAAGCTTCAGCGACCGTCGCTTGAGGGAGGCGGAGGTGGGGGGTTTTAACTCTCCGTTAAGGGAGAAGCCCGCAAAGGAGGCGGAGCGGGGCTGAGGGGGGTTGCGGGGTGCCGGTTACTGGGAATACCCCCCCACACACACACACTCCCTTTGCTGGCTGCGAGTGTTTTTTTTTCTAACTAGTAAAACAGGTGAAGCTACCAAATTCGGGGGGGGGGCGCCTGGGACGGTCCCCTTAGGTTCCCCCACCAAGGAATGATACAATTCCAAATTATCTTCCTGATGTCCCAGCCCAACTCGGTCCCCCCCCCCAGCACTACAATTCCCAGAGGAGTCCCCCCCCTCGCTTCCTAGACCAGCCGGAGAGCAAGGCATTCTGGGCAACGTAGTTCTTGACCCCCCCATCCCCAATCAGGCGTCCCGCCCCATCCTGAAATCCCTGGGGGGGGGGGGTTGCAAAGAGGAAGGGGGCGGAGCCGGGGGGGAAGTTGGGAACGGGGCGGCGGGGCGTTAAAGGCGTT
Source organism: Vipera ursinii (assembly GCF_947247035.1). Lineage (NCBI taxonomy): Eukaryota > Metazoa > Chordata > Lepidosauria > Squamata > Viperidae > Vipera > Vipera ursinii. Next base: position 8,581,025 of record NC_139529.1, on the reverse strand, counting down.
GGCGGAAGCAGCGGGTGGGTCACCGGAGCGCTTTCAAAGGGGAAAAGGTGATTTGCGAGGGTCTCTCTCTGTCTCTGTGTGTGTGTGTGTGTGCGTGCAAACGCTGGGAGCCCCTCCCCAGCCAGACCCAGAGGAAGCCCTCCCTCCCTGCCTTTGCTGGGGCCTCCGCCTCGTTTGGATATTCACCCCGGCTCTTTCTTGGGGTTTTCCAACGAGCCTAACTCACCGCTCCCCTCGTCCCCAGTCAGGGTGGCCTCTGCTGGCTGGGAATGATGGGACTTACGGTTGGACCCTGCAAGGCCCGAAGGCGGCGTCCACGGCGATTCCCTCTGGCGGAGACTCTGCCCGGGAGGGAGGGAGGGAGGGAGGAGCGGCCCCCTAAAAACCTTTGGGGGCTACCCCGAAACCGGCCGAATGACTAGGTTGCAATGGGCTGGGGAATACACGGATTCTCACCTATCGTGAGAATTCAGGCTTTTTATTTCTAAGGGAATTGCCCGTTCTGTGTATAGGACGGCCACTTTCCTGGCCTGGGGGTGTGTGTGCCCAAGCCCCCCTCCCTCAAAAGCTGGATTTATGCACCGGGGCTTAGCCACTAAAGCTAACCAGGGTTTACAGAGAACACAACCACTCCATTGTCCCTGACCCGGTTACGTGGTTCTGTTCAAACGCCCTGATTTGCTGGTCCTCCCCCCCCACACTTCTTTGACGCCATAGCTGCTAATTTTATCTCCTTGCCCAGGATTTCATGTGGGGCTGGCACTATGGGGGGAAGCCAGACCCCTGGCTGCACCCACGCGACTATTCCTTCATTGCTCCTTCTCAAGATCTCCTGGTGGCCTCCCACCCAATACAAAGTCGCGCAAAGAAACTACCTTTTGAAGTTACTTTGCAGATAGTATATTCTGCAAGACATTTTAAGGACTGCAGGGGGGCTAAGGGTGTTTGCTCTGGGTCAGCAGTGTGCAGGAGGAGTAACCAGACCTTTGCAAGGGTGGGGTGGTAGCCACCCTGCTGGATTGCTTCAGAAGTGGGGAGGGCCAGTTTATGGATCCTCTGGAGATGAAGGGGTCTTCAATGGGCCTGCCTTGGGAAGGTTCTCTCTTGGAGAGCTGGTGGGCTTCCTCCTCAGTTCAGTGACTCTTAGAATTCAGGTACTCCGAAAGGACATCTTTGTAACAGAAGATGCAGTTCTTCTCTTAAGTAGAAAAAGAAATGTTAAACCCGCGATGGTCCTCAAGGGAGAGCTTGAACGGAATAAAAAAATTTATGGGTGAATCAGGGTCCACAAACTGCTGTAAAACAAAATGGGCAGACAATGGCAGGATACAAAATAGCAGAACTCAAAGGGACCCTAGAGGTCCGGTGGTCCACCCCCCTTGCTCAGGTAGGATAACTTACATCGTTCCAGGCAAATGGCTGTCCAGCCTCTTCTTAAAATCCCCCTTTCCAAACATTTTCGACCACCCTACATCGCTTCTCACAGTCAGGCTAGCTTTAGATTTAATGGAATTGTTTTAAACTTCGATTCTTTCATCACTTTAGACGGCGGGCCTTTCTGTTACTTGCTGACTGCTTTTACCAGTTTTTATAAAGAATACATAGCTGGTCCTCGGCTTTACAACCGTTTGTTTGAAGCCTAAAATGCTGCGCTAATTAAGTATTTATATTAAGGACTCATCGACCAGAAAGGTCCTATTAATATTAGAAATATCTGGTGATCAAAGTCGGGAACGATTATAGATCAAAAAACACCGATTAAATTATTTACATTCACCCTATTTGGACCCCATCAACCCACTCTGATATAATTATAAATATTTGATAAATAATTATGCCCTTTCCCTTGGAAGCAAGTGGCATTCCTCCACTTATTCCCCCTCGGTGATTTATATCAAAGGTCTGATTGTTTCCATTTGTAAATGATCTTCTGAAATACAGACAAACACCCCCCGCCCCCCTTGATCATGGGGAATTTGCCTTGTTGGCATCGAGGGATCTTTGGAATTAACGATGCATGCGTCAAAACCGTCCCCTAAACGAGGAGGGAAAAAATGACAAAGAAATTCAAAATATTGTGACAATCGTCTTTTAAGTTGCCTTGTAACTGATGGGTGAATGTTACCACTGGAGGTCACTTTTTCAATAATATCGTGCAATCCAACTTTTTATGTGAATGAGTATCTTTCATGCAGCCATCTACAGGGCAGAGAGAGAGAGAGGAGAGAGAGAGAGAGAGAAGCCAAAAGGAGGGAGAGATATGCAAGCGAAAAAGAATGACTTGCGGGCTAAAAGCTACGGTTTGAAAAAGAAATTGGCTGATGAGCTGAAAATTATTTCAAGGCAGCTTCTTTAATCTGTCGACATACACGGTGTCTTGAAAGCTCCCTCGGCAGAATCAGATTCAGCCCCCTTGCAAATCTGGACTCCGCTGGGCTGGGAATTTTGGGAGAGGTCTTAAGCTGCTGCCAAGCCAGTGGAAGTTTTTAGGGGGAGATTGAACAACCATTTGTCTGGAAAGGTATAGGGCAGGGGAATTCTGGGAGTTGAAGTCCACAAGTCATAAAAGGGCCAAGTTTGAAGACCCCTGCTCAAGCAGAGGTTGGACTATAAGACCTTTGAGGATTCAGTTAACAACTGCAATGATTTGCTTATAACACTGGCAAAAAAGTCATGAAATCACTGGAGGTTTTTAGGAAGAGACTGGACAGCCATTTCTTTGAAATGGTATAGGGTTTCCTGCCTCAGCAGGGGGTTGGACTGGAAGACCTCCAAGGTCCCTTCTAACATGATGGTGATGATGGTGATGATGTCTGCCTAACTTAATAACCACCTTGTTTAACAAAGGGAATTCTCCCGACTGTGATCATAAGTGAAGGACTACCTGTATTTACTTCTAAAATAATTGTTTTCAAATCTCTGTTCATCCTCTGCTCATATTTCCCTCACGCCTCCTCTTGTTATGCCTATATCCAACATCCTTTTAGACATTTTCAATAACATTCCCTACAATGGGATCTAGAAACTTGGTGCATTTTGAATTGATTTTAAAAATCAGCCAGGCTCAGATTTTGGAATTTTCCCCATCACTTCATAAGACCATTATTTTTACCTACCCTGCGTACGCTGATCACAAAATTAAAAATAACGCCCCATGCAAAATAGTCCATTAAGAAATTGTCTGTTTGCAATATGTAGGAAATTACAGATATTGCCACAAACAATGACAGTTAAATTAATATGATAAGACAGAGGGATATATAATTATCCCGGCCGACATTATAATGCACTAGAATTGCCTAAGCAAATAAAAATGATTTGACTGTTTGCCCAAAATAGTAGAAAAATGTTGTGTTCCCATTCGTCTTTTAACCTGGCCTGGTCAAGAACTAACAGATGTGTTTGGACAGCTAGCTAAGCTTGATTAATCTTAACCTTGGTTTGTTTTCCTGTGGTTTATTCTGTTGATTTAATGCAGCCTGTTCTGGCTCAGTTCAGCAGCCGCCATGGGAGGCAGATCGGAGGTCAAAAAAGTCAAAATGGCAGTTGTGAGCACCATCTTCACGTCCCTCACCTTCCCTTGGCGAGATTCCTGTTTGAACGTTTTGCACAAGATGTAATTAAATAACCAGTTTAAAGGACACAGTTGGACAATGATGCCTTCATTTGCTTTATTTGAGGGGAGATGGGCTGGAGCAGCGATACCAGGGCAAAACAATCATCTCTTTTTTCTAAAATGGTTTAGCGGTTAAGGTAAGGTACCAGGCCAAAAAGCTCTAGTTCTGTCTTAGGCACAGGGTGACTTTGGGCCAATCACCAGGAGATGGCGAGTTCTAGTCCTGCGTTAGACACAAAAGCCAGCTGAGTGACACAACTCAATATAATTTGGCTAATATCACCCGCTCTTTCATATATTTGCTGTTGTATGTGAAACAATTTAAAGCTGGTTTTTTTTAGTGGAAGACAATTGAAAGGAAAACCAATAGTAAGTCATGGATTTGTAGAAGTTTTTTTAACGGCTCCACATGGAGGATATGTCCAGTTGCTGGGTTTTACCTGAAATAGGTGTGTGTGTGTGTGTGTGTGTGTGTGCGTGTGCTGGCTAGGGAATTCTGGTGGTTGAAGTCCACATCTTTTCAACTTGCCAAGTTTAAGGAACCTTGCACTTCTGGGTGCAAAACATCTGGATGGTGGCCTCTAGAATGATGACAGGAAGTAACATCTGGGTTTTATCTGGAGGTTGCAGACCAGAAAAGAAGAATCCTTACTTTTAGAAAAAGGGAAGGCTTAAACCAGACTTCCTTTGTGGTTTATGTAAAGAATTGCATGCCATCTCCATAAGTCCATTGCAGGAGTCACTTAGGAGAGACCGTACGATGAACGGAGGCGCCTTTTATGCAGGACATTAATCTATCTAGCTTGCTTTTCTTCAGGGCAGTGAAATTGATTAAAGGCTATGAAATTGGGGTGAGAAATGGAAGGCGAATTGGTAGAAATTGATGGAGAATTGACACATGGCTGGAATTGACTAAAATTGATGGAATTAAATTGACAAGGAATTGACAGAAATGGATGGATTTGACAGAAATTGACGTAAGTGGCATCAGGCCGTTGCAATGTGAGCTCAGCCCCTTTTGCATGTGCATCTGATGGTTGCACGAACACAAGCGGTGGAAGATACTTTGCGAAGTGAGTTGGGCTCTTCATCATCATCATCGTCATCATCGGTCCTTCTTTCTCCTCCTCCTCCTCCTTTTCTTTCTTCTCCTGCTCTCCTCCTCCTCCTCCTTTCCTTCTCCTCCCCATCCCCTCTATTTATCACTTCCTTCTCCTCCTCTCTGCCCTTCTTCTGCTTCTCCTTTCTCCTTCCCTTCCTCTCCTTTCCCTCTTTCTTTATCTCCTCCTCCTCCTCCTCCTCTCTGAAATTCCAGAAGACTGGGGCCGGGGCTGGCTCCTCGCTGGGGGCTTTTTAAAGCATTAACGTTTCACAGTCCTTGCTTGTGCTAAGGGACAGAATCCGAGGTGAGCGGGTGGGGAGGAAGTGTGTCAGCCTCCAATCTTTTTTTACTGCAGGCTTATGGCGAGATAAATAAATAACTTTCTGCTAGCCGTGTTTTTTCTGCTCAGGAAGGCATCAACTTCCTGCTGCAACTTTTTGGTCTTCTAGCCAAAAGGTCTGGGGAATTTTGCTGATCAGATCTTAAAGACTTGGTGATGTCTTTTTGTGCTTGATTCGGACAGCATTAAAATCTGCCTGGCTTCCTCTGGTCACCAAGTTGGGTCCTTCTGAAAGCGTGGCACAAAAAGAGACGGGAACAGCAGCCTCTGGGGAAGACGCAGAAGGGACATGACATCCCATCAATGTGACAATTGTCTCACGGCAGCCGTGCGATTCTTGTGCCAATCTGCCTCCCGAGGCTCTTTTTCCCCTCAAAAATCCAGTCCTCCCCCCAACATTCCCTCCCTTTACGAGGCCTTTTTGATGTTGCTGGTTTCTGCATCCTGCTGAGGATAATGTGCTTCAAAAATACGGGGCCCCTCCATTTTACTGGCCTTCCCCAACGTGGGTGGCCTCCCACTGTGTGAATTGGAAATCCCAGAATTCTTTGGAGTTGGCCAGGCTGGCAGGGGAATTCTGGGAGTTTGGACCCCCCAGCTGGAGGAGGTCCAAGTTGGGGGAGTTTGTCTAGGAAAGAACGATGTTTTAACTAGACAGGAAGAAGCAAGTTAGAAAGTTTTAGATTGCAGTTGTACTTAGGGCTGGTGAAACTGACTAGTTAAGAGGTAAAACACCACAGAATTCTAAATCTTGGCATTTAGGGGATGGGAAAGGTGTTTAAACTACCAAGCATGCAAGAACACTGGATAATGCTTGGAACCTCCCCGCTAATCCAGGCGAGAAGCAACCTGGAATTAAGGAGAAACTTCCTAGCACTGGGGATGATTAACCAGTGGAACAGCTGGCCTCCAGAAGTTGTGGGTGGTCCCTCACTGGAGGTTTTTAAGAAGAGGCTAGACAGCCACTTGCCTGAAATGGTATAGACTCTCCTGTTCGAGCAGGGGGTAGGACTAGAAGACCCCCCCCCAAGGTCCCTTCTAACTCTGTTATTCTGGATCACATCGGCTTTGGGCTTTGAGGGGGTAAAGGGAGAGAAATGCCATTGGACAGAAGAAGCCAGTTCACTACTGTTTTCCCACTTTCAAACACCGATTTTTGTGCTCCTGTGCAAGACCGCTAGACCTGTGTTGAAAATCGGAGCTAAATTTGTGAGTGGGTGGGGGGTCCCGCCCAATAAATCAAGCCTACTGTTTTATTGCCAGTCACCCCCTCCCCATCAGCTAGTTCCGGACTGGTCTTTGACAGATGTTTTGGCCATCTGTTAAAACTCCTCTCCAATCCCAGGTTGAGCAGTTGGGGATGCCTTTTCCCCTGGCAAAACATGCCTAGGGAATCCCGAATCACTTAAGTCAGCAAAATTGGAGTTCCGGATGTTCCATAGTATATTTTGTACGTATGTACGTACGTACGTACGTATGTATGTATTTACTTATTTAATGTATTTATATCCCACCTTTATTATTTTTACAAATAACTCTAGGCAGCAAACATATCCAACACACCTCTTTTCCCCATAACAACAACCCTGTGAGGTGGGTTGGTTTGAGAGAGAGGGTCTCGCCCAAAATATCACCCAACTGGCTTACATGGCTAAGGCAGGACTAGAACTCACCACCTCCCACTTTCTAGCCTGGTGCCTTAACCAGATTGGCTAGACCAGATTGGCTTTGGATTGTAAGATGGGTGGCCTATACATTTAATAATAATAATAATAATAAAATAAAATATATTTTCCCAAAAACTCCTGGAAGTCTTCAGCCATCATCAATAGAAAAACACTATTGTGAAAATTGATCAACAGACAAATAATGAATTGCTTTTTCCACAGAGCAGAACTGTTTTAAAGATTTCAAAGATGCCTGTTGATTTCAAAGATGCCTGTTACCTTTTCCCCATTCCTCTTCTCCAGTGTGTCCCCTCCCTCAAAACTGGCCCAAATTTAAACAAACCACTCATTTCTCATTAACCCTGTTAAGTAGGTTATTTGCAGGCAGCTGGCGGAAGCTCATGAGGGCACCTTCTAGTGCCTTTACTTTAAAAAGAAAGGAAGGCTGAAATGAGAATTCCAGAATTTCAAAACTTACAGATTATGAGGAAAGCTGCAAACTCACTTTTCTTGCAAAACACAACTTCACGGGGGAATTCCCGTAAAGCAGAAGACAAATAATTTTTTGCAAAACAGCAATCTTTTTTTTTTCATTCCCCCCCCCCCAACACTTCCTACTGGCTTGATGTTGTTACAGTCCTTGAGTTATGGTTACACTTTCTGTTGCTTGATGACTTTTGATCTTTTCCCCTTTGGCCTCTTTTACAGGATTGTTGTGAAAATAAAACGAAGGGGAAGGAAAGGGCGCCAAACCGATGCACAACCGATGCACAAACATCACCGGGGGGACATCGGCACGTCGGATTGTGGTTAGTAGACAATCTTGGGGTGGAAAGTGAGAAGCCAGGACTGAAATTTCCAAATTGTCTCTCCCTGCCTTTTCAAGAAGGTGTTTTTTCTTTTACAGCCGTCCGTTGTGATAATACGGAACGGTGTGTGTGTGTGTGTGTGTGTGTGTTTCTGATCTGGTTCCCCATCCGAAAGAGGAAACAGCTTGTCGAAATTGCAGTGCTTCAGCCTAAGTGTCAGTTTTCCAGTTGCAAATCTGCCCGCTCGCTTCAGTCTGCTTTCCCCCCATCTGGCGGTGCAAACGGCTCCTTGGGGAGGGGGGGTGTCTCCTGGGTGGGGGGAGAAACCAATCTTGCCTTCCACTCCTCCTTCCTCGCCATCGCTTCAGCTTCTTTAAAATAGAATAAAAGTGTTTGTTTATTTAAAGAATTTAAAATGGGTCCCTTGGAGTCCTCTCCAACGAATCCACGCCTTGTTGCAAACCACGGTGATCCACTAATTGTCAAAAGACAGGCGGTCCTCAAATTAGTTTTTCATTTAGTGCCCGAAGTTACAACCGCGCTGAAAAAAAGGGACTTATCACCCTTTCTCACACTTGCAACTGTTGCGGCATCCCCCGTGGTCAGCTGCTTGGCAACTACTTCATAGTTATGAAGGTCGCCGTGTCCCGGGATCACGTGATCCCCTTCTGCAACCTTCTGACAAGCAAAGTCCATGGGGAAGCCAGATTCACTTAACAACCGGGTCACAAACTGAACAACTGCGGCGATTCGTTTAAACAGCTGTGGCAAGAAAGGCCGTAAAATGGGGCAACAGAAATTTTGGGCACTCGTGGTCCTAAGTTGAGTTCTGCCCGTATTTACTGTCTGTACTGATTATGACATTTATTTGCTGCCCGTCTCGTACCCGGCGACTCTGGGTGGCCTTTGACCCCAGCAAGCGCCCACCTCTGCCCCTGCCGGGTCCTGGGGAAGGAGCAGAGAAAGCCCCAAGGGAGCCCAAACTCCTGCTGGTCCAGCCGAGTAATTCTGCCCCTTTTCAGCTGCAGCCAACGCAGGGCTCCAATTGCCTGCTTGTGGCCGCCATTTTGACTTTCTTGCCACCCCGTCCCCACGGATGTCCCTGCCACGGACCGTCCACTCTTACTTTTGACAGAGGTGGTTTTAAACAGCAGCAGCAGCAGCATTTTAAACAAGAACTATTGTGACACAAAGGGATCCATCCTTCTGTTATCTTTAGTTCTCTCTCTCTTTTGCTGTCTGTTCTCTTCTTTCTTTGTCTTCTCTCTCTCTCCTTTCTTTCCCATTCTTTTTCTCCTTTCTCTTCCTTTGTCTTCTCTCTCTCTCTCCTTTCTTTCTCATTCTTTTTCTCCTTTCTCCCCTCTCTCTCTCTCTCTTATTTCTCCTATTTCTCCTTCTCTCTCCTCTTTCCCTCTTTCCCTCTCTCCAACAATTTCCAGCAATTCGCTTGTATTTGGGGGGGGGGGAGTGGGGAAACGAGCCCTACATTTTCCCAGGCTCATCTGTTCTAGGAGAGGGCTGGAAGCGCCCGCTCGCACCCTCGCCCACCAAGTCTGCCCGGCTTCCTTTCCCCGGGTTGCGTTCCCACGACCCTTGACGCCAGACCCCCCCCCCCTCCGTCCCCCCCCAGCCCGCCTTGGCGCCGCGCGCGGAACTCCGCGTCCTTCGCGAAGCGAGCGTGAGAACTGCGCTCGGGCCGGCGTTGACCCGAGGCGGGAAGCAGCTGCGTTCGAGGCAGGTTGTGCGAAGGCGGCTCCCGATTGGCAAAAGGAGGGGGGGGGCTAGGGGAACCCCACCTTCCTCGCTTCACCCCCCCCGGCCCTCTTTTGCCGGCGAGTTCTCGGATTGGCTGGCGTTTCTATGGCAACGGCAGCCCTGCGCAGGGAGGGAGGGGGGTGAGGATGCTGGTTTGGGGAGGGGGGCGGCCGGGGCGCCCCCAAGGCCGGCCATGGGAGCTGCCGGCGGTCCGGAGCGAGCCGATCCCCCTCTGCCTCCGGATCTGGCAGCCCGGGCGGGGCGGGGGGGAGGTTGCGTGTCAGGGCGAGGAACAAAGGAGAGGAGCGCGCGGCGAGAAGGGGAGCCGGCGCTTCGTCTGAACCGCCACCGGCGGGGTTGTGCCCCCAACAGGTTAAACGCCGAACAAGCTCCGCGCGGAAAATCCCGGCGAAAAGTACCCGCCGCGGCCTGTGCGGAGTGCCCTGCAGTTGCAGTCGGGCTGCCGGGCGTGTGTGTGTGTGTGTGTGTGTGTGTGTGTGTGTGTGTGTGTGTGTGTGTGTGTGTGTGTGTGTGCCTGCCTTCCCCGGAGGGGGTCCTGGGGGGAGGGGGAGGGAGGGGCAGAAAGCCAAAAGTAAAAAAAAAAAAAGGGAAAGGGAAAGAGAGAGAAAGAGAAAGCTGGGAGAAAAGAGTTGGTTTTTTTCCCCTTTTTTCTAAGTATAGGGAGTCCAGCCCTTCCCAGCACAATTGAGTCCAACCTTTCTGCTGCTAAGCGAGGCGGTCGTTAAGTGGGCCGTTAAGTGAGCTTGGGTCCATTTGACGACCTGAGTGCTTTAAGTGAATTCAATCGCCGGCCTCTGAATTTGATCCCCTGCGAGGGTTGCAGGTGTGAGAAAACTTTTCCAGTGGTAACTTTGGAGAACTCTTTGCCAAGGTGTTACATCTAGCCCAGTTCGGGCCTTTCTCTCTCTCCCCTCTTTCCAGAGGGGAATTACGGGGACCCCCTCGTTTTTAGGGGACCCTTTTTGAAAGGCTCCCCAAAGTCTAAAGAGCCCAAGCAGAAACTCTTGGCACGGCTGCAAAGCAGGATGTTTGTTGCACTGTGCCTCTCCGGCGAGATACAGCGTGAGGTTTATTCCTGGGTTTTCTTCTTCCAGGGATGCTTCTAAGTGCTCGAAAAAGCTTAAAATTTCCAAAGAGAAGGAAGGAAGGAGAAAAGGAAGGAAGGAAGGAAGGAAGGAAGGAAGGAAGGAAGGAAGGAAGGAAGGAAGGAAGGAAGGAAGGACAGGTAACCCCTGACTTATAACCACTTTGAGAGATCAGCCAGACTTCTTAGAAAGCCAAGGAAGGAAGTTTTCCTCTTTTCACTTGGCTGTTTTACTTCCTTCGCCCTCTTGAATGCCTTTTCCTTCCCTGATTGAGCTTTCAGATTGCGGGCATTTTTAGATGTCTACAAAGCTCTTTTGGGGAGGGGTTCTGCTTCTCTGCCCCCCCTCCTCCTCCCCCTTCCCTTGAAGGTGAGACGGTGAAGGGCGGACTGAGTCTTCCCTGAAAGACAAGTCCCAGCAGGCGAGGTTCAGCTCCTGTGCCCGGAACAGCTGCTCGGTCTGCTGGCTTCAGACTCTCCCTGGTTTGGGGGAAGGTGCTTGGAAGGCCTGGGGGGGGTCTGGGGAAACACAGCTGCAGGGCTCTTCAGGGAGAGCGAAATTGCTCTGCTTCCTTGCAAAGATGGGCATCAGAAAGTGGCAAAATCCTCAGGTTCCTCCTGGGGGAACCAGGTGTAGGAAGAAGGTAGCAGCCTTTCCTTCCTTCCTCCCTGCCTCCCTCCCATCTCCTTCCTTCCTCAACTCCCTCCCTGCCTCCCTCCCATCTCCTTCCTTCCTCCCTCCCTCCCCCATTTTAGTCCTCAGGATTAAAGATATCCCTGTGTTGTTCCCCTTCCAGAATCCATTTGGTCAGCACCTCCCTCAGCCAAACCTTCCAAGTTCTTCTGCAAGGAATTGGGTAGGTGGCCATTGATGAGATCAGATTAAATTCTGCAAAATTGGGGGGGAACCCTCCCACTCCTTGCCAGCATTCCTGTAAACTGTAAAATTTTCTCCACTTGTTGAGCCCCCTTGTTAAAAGATTTTTCCCTACCTGAGGCACCCTTTTTCCAGCATTTTATTTTCTCCCACTTTCCAACTAGACATCCCTTGATGAATCAAAAAAAGACATTGGTCTATTTTTGTATTCTTGTTTGTTGTGGTGGTGGTGGGGGTTGTATTTTTTTGTGTAATTTCTATTTTAACTTCTGAATAAAATAAAATAAAAACTAAAAAGGTACATCGTACAAAACAGAAAAAAAGAAAGTCATGTTTAGGGTTAGGTAACCATGATGGCCATTTTGACTTTTCTGTCCCCTGCGAGGATCTCCCTCCCCTTTCCAGCCACCCGGGGGAGAACTCTGTTTCCCCCACACACACTCTTTTTCTCCAATCCTTTGAAATTTGACCCACCAATATCAGTGGGCAGGTGTACAGATAGTGCTTGAATTATGACCACAATTGAGACCAACATTTCTGTCGCTAAACGAAACAGCTGTTAAGTGAGTTTTGCCCCATTTGACGACCTTCCTTGTCACTGTTGTTAAGTGAACCACTGCCATTGGTAAGTTAGTAACCTGGTTATTAAGTGAATCTGGCTTATCAGAAGATCACAAAAGGGGATCACGTGACTCTGGGATGCTGCGACCATCGTAAATATGAGACAGCTGCCGAGTGGCTGAATTTTGATCGCGTGACCCTGGGGATGCTGCAACAGTTGTAAAGGTGAAAAAAGGTCTGAAAAGGCACATTTTTTTCAGTGCCTTTGTAACTCTGAAATGTCATTGGATGGAGTGTCGTAACTCGAGGACTATGTCCTATTTTCCTCTCCTACAAACTGTGGCTGCTCCGATGCTGGTTTCTAAAGCCATCCAAGCTTATTGGTCTCCTATTTCTCCTCCGTCCTCTTTACGCCTTCGATTAGGAGAAAAACAGCAACCCACACTGGATGCTTCTGGGCTCCGATTTATCGCTCACCGGCTTCTCCCCTTCGCCCTTTCCCTCCCCAGAGGAGGAAGGCGCAAAGCAGGCAGGCCGGCTTTTGCAAAATAAACGAATGCCGGCTCCACCTGGGCAGGGCTTGCGCCGTGCGTGGCTGGCACATCTTCCACCCGGCTTCTCTGGCTTTGCTGTCAGAAAAGGAAGGGGGGGGGGGGAAAACCCAAGCAAGGATGAGGGGGGGGAGGATGAAGGGGGAGAGAAATGGAAGAAACAGATTTTTTTTTTTTAATCTGGAGGGGGTAGCACAGAGCTAAAAATAAAACGGGAAGATCGTTATCTGTCAGGCTGACGTCGGATTGGATCCCTGGCAGTGCATATAATTACCGAGTGGTAGGTAGAGTCGCTAAACAGCAAGACAAGTTATGCTTTAACCTGGGTTAGTCCCGCTTCTGGGAGAGGAGACGGGGGGGGGGGGCAGAGAGAGAGAGGAAGAGGAAGAGACAGCGAGAAGAGGAGAGAAAAGGAGTGAAAGGCAGAAGGGAAGAGAGAAAGGGGGGAGGGAGAAAAACAAACAGAGAAAGGAGAGAGAGGGAGAGAGAAGGAGGGAGAGGGAGAAAGTGGGAAGGAGATGGAAATAGAGAGAAAGGGAGAAAGAGAAACAGGAAAAGAGGCAGAAAGTAGGAGAAGGAGAGAGGAAGCACCACCCCCCAATAACCTCCAAACCAAGGCAGCACTTGCAGGAAAATTAGCTGAAATTAATCGTGGAGCTGCTGGGGTGTGTGTGTGTGTGTGTGTCTCGCCAGCTCTTTGGGCGAGATGCCGCTTATCTTCACGCTGCAGCTCATTGTCGGGCTCTGGGCGTCTGCATGTGTGTGCAGGCGTGTGCCTTCCTGGCCCCTCTGGAGTCTTTGGCCTCTTGGCAGAGAGTGGATGGGAAAAGACACCCCCCCTCTGTTTTGGGGAGGGGGCGTCTGGTATGGGGATGGTGAATGTGTACACACAGAGAGAGAAGAAGCAGCAACCGGGGAAGGGGACCCAGGCCAGCTGAGTGGGGACCCTGCCCCTCCCTCATTCTCCCCCTCCCTCCCGGGGGGGGATCTGCCTCCCATATGCCGCCTCCGGAAAACAATTATGAGATGGCTTTTTCTCCAAAGGCAGGAGCTGACGTGACACCAAGGTGCACCGGTCCCTATTGAGTGCCATCGATGCCCATCAAATAGCACGCCCCTGGTCACGTGATCAAAATTCAGCCACTCGGCAGCTGACTCATATTTACGACGGTCGCAGCATCCCGGGGTCACGCGATCCCCTTTTGCAACCGTCTGAGAAGCAAAGCCAGATTCCCTTAACAAGCGTGTTACACGCTTAACCACTGTGGCAAGGAAGGTCGTACAATGGGGCAAAATTCGCTTAACAAACGTCTCACTTAGCAACAGAAATGCTGGGCTCCGCTGTGGCCATAAGTCGAGGACTTGGTGATGTCTTCGCCCCATCCCGTTTTAGGTCGCTCTTGTGGGCGCTTTTTATCAGGCAGGATCCATTCTGTGACCGCCTTGCTCCACGTGCCCTCGCCGCTTCTTGCTAGGCAAGCAGCCCGTTTCTGTCCTTTTCACGGCATCCTCGCCTTTCGCTGGTTCTCGAATCCACATGCCAGCCACGCACTGCTTTTGCATCCAGTTCTGGTCAGCAGGCTAGAGAGAAGATGCTGAAACTCTTGGAAGCGCAGAGGGAACAGCAGCCAAGAGGACGAGGGGACTGGAGGCTAAAGCCTGTGAGGTCTAGTCTACTGCAGAGCAGGGGGGTGGGGGGAACATGATAACTTTCTTCCCGTACTTGAGGGGCTCTCGTGAAGAAGAAGGGATTGAGTTATTCTCCAAAGCACTTGAGGGCAGGACAAGAAGTAATGGGTGGAAGTTTCCTAAAGACAGATCCAACCTAGAAGTAGGGAGAAAATTCTTGGCATGGAGAACAATCAGTCAGTGGAAGGACTTGCCTCCAGAAGTTGTGGGTGCTCCATCACTGGAGGTTTTTAAGAAGAGACTGGAGAGCTGTTTGTCTGGAAAAGTCTAGGGTCTCCTGCTAGAGCAGGGGGCTGGACTAGAGGACCTCCACGATCCCATCCAGCCCTATGAATCTATGTTCTTCCAGCTGTATACAATACCGAATGCCTTTTTTTTTTTGCAACTGGAAAAGAAGTTCCATCTTTAGACCCACAGATAGGACCAGTGTATTCCTCCAGAAGCGCTGGATATCTTCAATGGCTGGGGGCATCAAACATTTGCTCTTCAAAGCAGCTGTGTCCAGGCGGTTCCCCTCCCCCCCCCAAGTGCTGGGCTCAGAGATTGGGGAGGAGAGGAAGAGAACCGGAAAACGGGCCAGCGAGCGGGCTTTGCAACATCTGGAAGAGCCCTTCCCTCGCAACATTTCTTTTCCTCTCTCAGCTCAAGCAGGGCTGGTCATCGGAGCCTCGAAGGGGTTAAACGTGCAGAACGTTGGCCGGCCTTGCCTTGGTGCCTGGGAGGTTTGCTAGGAATGTGTGCAATGCAGAAGGAAGGAAGGGGAGGGAGAGAGAGAGACACGGAGGGAGCGGCTGGCACAGTTCTTATCCAGTCTTGGATTGCCTAACAGGGAGACTGGCTCGAAAAGTATTTCTTCTCCTTTTTCTAACCTTCCCCCCCCCCCCCCGAGGCCAGCTGCAGAGGTTTCTCTTCAGCAGAAAAATAAAATATAAAATGAGATAAAATGCAAACTCAATAAAACATAAAATAAAGTAAAATAAAATAAAAATGAAGTTCTTGTTCAGATGCTACAAAAAAAGCCCAGCAAACTTAGAGCATCGAAGTGAGATGGGCAGCGTATAATATTTATTTGTTTGTTTCTTTAATATCCTGCCTTTATTATTTTTACAAATAACTTAAGGCAGTGAACATGCCTAAGTTGCCTTCCTCCTCCTATTTTACCCATCCCTCAGCCTTCCATCCTTCCGAGGTCGGCAAAATGACCCAGATGGTTGGGGGCAAGAGGCGGACTCTGTAAACTGCTTAGAGAGGGCTGTAAAGAATTGGGGGGGGAATATACGTCTAAGTGATATTGCTAATCAGAGGAACAGTTTGCCTCCAGAACATAGGACACATCAGCTTTGGAAGGGACATTGGAGGTCTCCTAGTCCAACCCCCAGCTCAAACAGGAGACCCTAGACCATTCCAGACCAATGGCTGTCCAGCCTCTTCTTCAAAGCCTCCAGTGGTGGACTTGTGGTGCTCCCTCACTGGAGGTTTTCAAAAATAGACCGGACAACCTTTTGACCAGGATTGTTATGACCCAGGTCGCCTACTGCTCTGCTATCTGGGAATGGCCATACCACAGTGTAAAGCTCCACCCCAAACACTCCCAAAGGCCACCACCCACAGTCAGTGCAACGCAGACCCACAAACTAAAGCCCATAATCACCAGAGCCGATTGAGAAGCTGCTGAGCCAAGCAGTGGCCCGGGCAAGGAGGGAGGCGAAGCCGTGAAGCTCACGCTGGGCGAGGAAAAGGGATGACAGATTCCTTGCGATGCGCCCCCATCCCAAGCGATGCAAGTCCAAGCACCCGCAACGGCAGCAGGACGGAGGGGGGCAGTGAAGCAGCCGTTGAAATGTTCACCCGAAGCAAAAGTTCAGGGTGAAGATTTGCACAGCCGGACAAATTTCCTTCTCAGCAGCCCCACCGAGGGATTGGCTTCTCCAGCAAATGCATCACCCGTCTGATTTATGTTTGGCATGTGATCGGTTGGAATGGCCAGATTCATTATTTATTTATTTATTTTATTTTGCACGGAGTATTTTTTTCTCTCTTTTTGGTTATCGAGCAAGATCTGCCCTGTCCTACACCTGGGTGTTTATCTTGGTTTCCTAAGAGAGGCTTTTGGCATGTGTGTCTGTGCTAAATCACATACTATAGTGTGATTTCTCCCCCCCCTCCCCAACCTATTTCTCGAATATACAAGAAGGAGTTTAATTTCTGCCTTCCTGTATTAGCTGCAGATTTGACAAGCACTCCCTCTACCTTTTCACCCCAGCCATTAAAAAAATATCGAAGAAAAAAAAGATCTAGAATTGAGCTTAGTGGCATCCAGTTCTCATTTGGAATTGGAGGAGAAGAACTCTTTGTATGTAATTCTTGTAGTTATCCATTTAATTGTCCTCCCATCCAGTCCATACTCAGAATGCCAAGGGATACATTGCTAAAATCAAGCCTCTAGCCCTCCCCTGCAGAATCGCATTCAATGCGCATGTGTATTTCTTGGGGAAAAATATGTTCTGTACCAAAGACTCAAGTTTGTATTAAATACATCACAAAGCATGCCCAGTATAAACACGGTATGGCCGAAATGATTACAAACACAGCAGACTTGTAGAAGTAGAAAGGGGGAATTTAGGAATCATATAACTTTTTTTTTTTACCATTTTTGCTTTCTGTTGTGGTTTTAGTTTTCTCTCTTCTTCTTTATTCTTGAATAAGCACAAGCAAATGTAATATAGTGGAGACCTTCATATTAAGTATTCAGCTTAAGAAAAAAACCTTTAGTGTATCACAAACAGTCAAATTTCGCTACAGATATAAAAATTCAATCAACTTTACGCTTATCAACATTGACATTTTTTTAAAAAAGTGGTTAATATTGATCTAAAGCTCTTCTTTTTCTTTATCTTTAAAGGATTAATTTATCTAAACATTAGAGGGTTAATCATCGCTAGTCAATACTGAATAAATAGCACTGTACCCAAGGAATATATTAGTTACGTCATAAATACGGTCCCAGTTGTCGTTATAAGCTGAGGACCACCTTGAGAGTGGGGAGCAGTGGTTATAGCAGTAAAGAAGAACTAAGGAAACCTAAGTCTTGTTTCATTCATGGAGGTGCAGAAGCTCACTCTGAGCCAGTCCTTATGTCTTAACATCATTACGGTGGTTGCTGAGTTGAGGGACATCTTGGTTGAAACCAGCCAACCCACGAAAAGAAGCCAAGAGAAGTTGGTCTTTCCTGAAGTCCTGCCTGATGCACCCTTCTCTTCCTCCTTCTTTCATTTCCAGAATCAGTTCACCCTCCAATCCCACCTTGGGTCTCTTAGTTGCACCGTATCCCTCCCATTTCCACCCTTGATCTTCAACCTTTGATCTTCAACCTTTGATCTTCAGCCGACCTTCTCAACAACCTTCCATTTTTGTCTCCTTGGCCATTTCAGCCTTCAGGTCCACAGCTTCCTCAAGCAAAGACTCCACCTAACTCCGTTCTTCTTTCCCACAACCTATATTGACCTCTGCTTTTGGACCGATTCTGTCTTTTATAATCACCAGTCTTGACCTTGGTTTCAGGGAGAATTCTGCTTCTGACCTCGCAGTTAGGGAATTTGACTTGAGTCATACCCTTCTACATTGCCCATTCCTTCAAGTCCGTCCCCTGATTATTCTTTGACCTAAAAAAATGGGAATATAGCAGCTTTATCACCTCGGTGGCTTTGGTTCTGCATTCTTAGCCCACGTTTCTTTTCCCTTCCCTTCCTCTCCCAGAAGATTCTTCTTAAAGAATTTAAAGTCCACTAGCAACAGATCATTGGGTGGAAAGTCAGATGGCTAAAGCTAACTTTTTTTCTCCCCTAATTTTCATTCTGCAATGGGAAATTGCAGAGACGATTCCTCCAAATTTCTGCAAGGAAGGAAAAAAAAAACCTTGAGTCAGTTCTCTGGATTTTTTTTCCTGCCAGGCCTGGACGTTGAAATGTTGCAGGAGAAAAAAACCCAGGGTGGGGTGCCGTTCAACTGAAGAGGGAGGAATCAGAGAAGCTGCAGAAATGAATGAAAATAGGCAGCCCTTGACTTACAACTAATTCGTTTAGTGACGGTTCAAAGTTACAACGGCACTGGAAAAAGCGACTTAGGACCAGTGACTTTTCACACAACTGGGTGACGTGATCAAAATTCGGACGCTGGGCAACTGGCCTGTAGTTATGACGGCTGCGGTGTCCTCATCACCTCCGAGGCTCGACACGTCCCTCCGAACGACGGTCGCTCAGAGTAATCGTTCAGATTGGGGCATCACGGGGGATTCTCACCGCTCCTCGCCTGCCTGGCGGTTCAGCATCGGGAGAGAGAGAAAAGTAAATCTGATTTTTCCATGGGAATTCCACCACCTTTCTCTTCTCCTTTGTCTGACTTTCTAAAGCAAGCGCCTTTCATGAAAATGAGTTTCAAAAAAGAAAAAAAAATTCAGGGGAATTTCTAATGCTTTAGGAAGGGAAGACAAGCATGACAATTAATCTAAGTTTTTCACCGAGCACTTAGCTTGATTTGCTTCCTCCGACAAAGCAGGTGTCCCGCAGGAGGACCAGTGACATCCCCGTGATTTCCATTGGATGACCGTCATGGGGGGGGGGCAATATGGCCCTGAGCCAGAAACTGCAGATAGTCCCTGAGTGACAGTCACCGCGGTAACCAGAACCTCCATTACTAAGCGATGGGGTTGTTAAGCCACTTGCGCCTGACTTTATCACCGTCATAAATACAGGCCGGTTGCCAAGCAACAGAATTTTGTTAAGGTCGTAAGCGTGAGGACTGTTCGTAAGTCACTTTTTTCAGTGCCGTTGTAACTTCAAACGGTCACCCAAGAAACAGATGTTTCAGGGGTGGCCCTCGACTTACAACAGCTGGTTTGCAGTTACAACGGCACTGGAAAAAGGGACTTACGGCCATTTTTCACGCTTGCGACGACTGCAGCATCCCCAAAGTCACGTGATCAGAATCTGGACGCTTGGCAGCTGTCTCATAGTTTTGACGGTTGCGGCATCCCGGGGTCACGATCCCTTTTTGGGACCTTCTGACAAGCCATGGCCTGGGGTCTCCCGCTCGAGAAGGGAGGGGGCTGGAAAACGGTAGCTGTGTGTATTCACGGACAACGTTCTTCGTACCAGAGAATATTTTCCTTGATTCTCTCCTTCCCTCCTCCATTTCCTTCTTCTTTCCTCCATCTTTCCTTTCCTTTCCTTTCCTTTCCTTTCCTTTCCTTTCCTTTCCTTTCCTTTCCTTTCCTTTCCCTATTCCCTCTCTCCCTTCCTTCCTCTTTCTCTCCCTCCCCATCATCTGAGCCCTCCTCCTCCTCCTCTTCCTCACTGCTTGCCAAGCCATTCCCAGGGAAACTGTGCATGCCTGCCCACACGCACACTCAGCCACACACACGCACGCACACACGCACAGCCTGGCAGAGGACCTCCACAACACAACAAGCAAAGGAGGGCTGTGTGTGTGTGTCTGTGTGTTGCGGGGGGGGGGGAGAAAATCTTTTGAAGCCTCCGAAGGCGAAAGGCCGTTGCTGCAGCAACAGGGCCCGGATTGGCGGAGGCGCCCCAGCCTCTCCGTCCTCCTGGCTGTGTGCTGGGTGATTAATGAGCCAACGCTGAGCTGTGCAGGCAGCCAGAGCAGGCGGAGGCTTCTCCTCCTGCACTGAAGGCTTGGGGTTTTGTTGTTCTTGCAGTCCTACTTTCTCTCCCTCCCGCCCGCCCTCTCTTCCTCAGCCCCCCCCCCCGTGCCTGCTTCCTCCTCGTGCTCCTTCTTCCTCGCACACCTGCCTCGCCGCTCAGGTTGGCCAGGAGCTCAGGCAAAGCTGGCTGGGAGGCGGGCGGGGGAAGAAAGGTAGAAAAAGGTAGAATCCCAAGGTAGAATCCCAAGGTTGGGAGGGACCCTGGAGGTCTTCTAGTCCAACCCCCGGCTCAAACAGGAGACCCCCCACACCATTTCAGACAAATGGCTGTCCGGTCTCCTCTTGAAGACCACCATTGATGCTCCCATCACTGGAGGTTTTCCAAAACAGACCGGACAACCCTTTGACCAGGATTGCTATGACCCAGCCATTTGCCCAGAATGATGTAAGATCTCCTCTTTGAGCGGTGGGTGGGACTAGACAACCTCCAAGGCCCCTTCCAACTCTGTTATTCTGCTCTGTTCTCGCTGTCAGGAAATTTCTCCTTAGTTCCAGGTTGGCTCTCTCTTTGATAGCTTTCCATCTGTTGCTTCTTGTCCTGCCCTCTGGAGAATAGGCTCAGCCCCTCAAATATTGGAAGACGGCTATGCTGTCATTCTTCTTCATTAGACAAACATAACCAGTTGACCCCTTCTTCTTTGGTCTAGTGGCCTTAACCACTAGACCAAACTGCTTTGGAGAAAAAAAATCTCAGCGACAGCCCTTCAGGAATCTCCCTCTTAGCAGAAATGGATTTTTGTGCAGCCTCCCCGCTTTCCACTTCGCAACCCGCCTGCCTCCACCACAGAGGCTCAGTACTATAGAGTGGACCCAGGGTGGCTTTCATCCCAAATCCTGGCTAGATCCTCCCTGTGCAAGAAGGCCTGTTTAGCATCTTGGTCTTTTCCATCCAGTGGCTTGAGATGCAGCAACTCCATGGGCTTCCAGATGTGCAAAACACACCTCCCTCCATTTTGGGAGGAAGGTGTGTTTTGCACAGATAGATCTTTGCCTCCACTCACACGCACACGCAGGCATGCAAGAAGCCACGTTTGCTCATTTTTCCCCCCAAGCAAACTGCCGTCCCCATTTTTTTTTCTTTTTGTCGTTTTAATCTGCGTGGAGCCATCACTGTGTGCCACAATATCTGAGAAGAGCCCGTCATTGAGGGAGACCTGACAGAAGAGATGTTGACAATATAACCTGCATTTGTGCGTGCGTGTATGTGTGTGTGCGTACGCTGGTTCGTGCATGTGCGGAGGGGAAAAGCTCCCTTCCCATCATGGCTAATCTAAACTCTGGCTTTGCAAACCTTGGAGATCTTCTCTCCTGCAGGGAAAAAAACCCCTTCCTCTCCGCAGGAATTTGGAGAGGCTGTTTGCAGAGAGCTCAGACGAATTTCTCTGGAGCTGCTCAAGGTTTACGATGGGTTGTAACGTTTGGGAAGATAGAAATGGAGGTGCTGGACGTCAACAACATAGGCTCATAAAATGCAGAAACAGCTTCTGGCCAAATGTGATGACCCGCTTTGGGCATGAAAATTCCCACTGGCTGAAATAATCTGCCCTTGTTTGATCCGGTTATCAAAACTCAGCCCTTCCCAGAAACGCGTCTCCTACTGTCTTTCCTTAAGCTCTTAGTTGAGTCTCCCCAGTGCAGAGCTGCAAGCCTTGTTTTTGTTTATTTATTGATCTGCGTCCCGCCCTTACGATTTTTACAAATAACTCACAGCGACACCCGTGTCCAACACATCTCCATCCTCCTGTTTTCCCCACAAGGACAACTTTGTGAGGGGGGTTGAGAGAGAGGGGCTGGCACCCAGCTGGCTTTCATGCTTAAGGCAGGACTAGAACTCACCGTCTCCTGGTGAATGGCCCAAAGTGGAACGGCTTGGCCCCCGAAGCTGTGGGTGCTCCATCGCTGGAGGCTTTTAAGAAGAAATGGGAATTTACCAAGGAGAGAAGCAACCTAGAACTAAGGTGAAATTTCTCGACAGCGAGAACAATTAATTAGGGAAAGCTCCTTTGATGGAGGACCCACAACTTCTCTTAAAGAAGGGGAATTCTGGGAGCCGAAGTCTTTTCAACTTGCCAAGCTTGAGAGAAACAGCACCTTCCATCCAAAACTTTTGCGAATGAGGTTGCAAAGCGAATAAAATATGCACGAGGCATGTCCTGAAAGAAACAACCACACACACACACACACACACACACACACACACACACACACACACACGTGCTCCTTCCACCTCTGACCTTCCCACATGCCAAAAGACACCCCAGGAGAAAAGGGAAAGAACGTTTCGAGCATATCCAAGATAAGGCCGGGGAAACAAAAGCTTCTTTCATGGCTGTTGGAAAACAGAGAGAGTCCCTTCTACCAAAGGCAGTGGAAGGAAGCCGCTGGGACCCTCTTCGGTGGGGTGCTAACGGAAACACAATCCGCCACGCCAGAAGGGAAGGACCACACCCAAGACAGGAATAATTCCACCCGTGTCCGCTGCTTTTTAGCTAAATTCAGCCTCCTTAAGAGACCTGATGGCTTCATCTCAGCTTCCTGGCCCCATCGTTCTTCCAGAATTGGAGGTGGAACTTGTGGAGAAGACCATCAGGGTTCTGGAGAAGGTTGGCTGATGCTTGTATTTCATTAGTTAACAACATCTCTCTCTGGAACTAGAGAGACCTGTGGCTACTGGAAAATGCCCAGTTGGATTTTCCCACAATGCAGTGCCTGGAAGCTCCGTCCTCCTGGGCATTGTGGGTAAAAGCAGTCACTGCAAAACTTCGACCCCACCCTAGAAAACTCCTCTTTTTTTGACCAAGGGAATAAGTTGCAGACCGCATTGTGCCTTTTCCTGCCCAACACCATGCCCTTCTTGTTACAGCCTACATTTTGGGAAAACGAAGAAGAGTTTCAAATTAATGAGGGGAATTCTCCCCATTGCACGCCCAGGCAATCAGGGACATAGCTAACTGGCTGGGGATGATGGAAGCAAGAGTCCCAACCTATTGGAGAATTGAGAAAAGCTGGTCCGTTTTTAGAGTCAGGATAAAAATAATTGAACCCCACCTCAAGCCACTGATCAGAAGCTGTAGCTTTACTAGGGATGTTCAAAAACCCCGCTGCCTCTTTCTCTCTTTTCTTACCCTCTCCTCCTCCTTTTGCAGGAAAATTTACAATGGTAGAGCCAGCTTATCAGGGCAAATTTATTGTCTTGTATGACGGGGAGAAACCATGCATGCAAAGCAGGCACTGGAAGCTGGGGAAGAGTCTGCAAATGTTGAGTTATAAAAGAGAGAGAGAGAGAGAGGAAGGGGGGAAAAGCAATCGGTTATTCAAAAATGGAAGAGAGAGAGAGAGAGAGAGAGAGAGAGAGAGAGAGAGAGAGAGAGAGAGAGAGAGGGAGGATAGGGTGTGGAAAAAAAATAGCCTGTGCAGGATGCTGGGTGATAGAGTATCGGCCCCAGGTGCACATGGTAACTGAAAGGCAGCTCTGCCCGTTCCTTGTAAAGGGATGCGACCATGATCTGGGAGACAGGAAGAAGAGCTGCAGAGTGGACAATGATCAGAGAAGGGGCAGTTCAGCCCAGAGAAGGAAAGGTCACCGTCTCGGAAGGACCCAGTGTCCTGGGGTCACGTGATCCCCTTTTGTGACCTTCTGCCAAGCAGTCACATACATCTGTCTGTCTGTCTGTCTGTCTGTCATCTCATCTCTTGCCTACCCAGCTGGCCCTGTGCCTCTGGCAGGACTGGGTCTCCTGGATTCTAGACCGGTCCCTTACTGACTCCACCAAACTGGTCCTCCAGCCATTCTAGCCCATTTCAATTTCCTGGCTGTCCCTGTGGATAATAGGTCCAGTAATCCCGGAGGGGAAGGACTTGACGTCAACCACCCCCCTCCCCACCCCTGGGTGCCCCCTACCTTCTTCCCCTTCCACCCCTTCTGACTCTCCTTCTGCTCTCTTCCCTGCCCCCTTTCTCCTTCCCTTCCCTCTTCCCCTCCGCTTTCTCTCTCTTCTGCCGGCCATTGATTTTTCCATCCGTCAACGGAACGCTGGAGGGAAACGAATGTGCTTCTTCCTCATCGATCGGAGGAACTCTGCAGCCGTAGGTCAGCCAAGCTTCGGAGCCCACGTTCCCAGGGCATGTAATTATTACCGCCAGCCTCCCCAAAATGAGGCTGGAAACAAACCCTGCCGGGACCGAGACTTGCAGCAGATTTCCGGGGAGGGGGGGGGCGAGCGGTGTGCCCCTCCCAGGAGACCCCACCTGCCGGGGATGGATCTTGGCTGGGCTTTGGCTGCAGGATGAGCCTCCCAGGGAGGCAGGGGCAGGTCCCTTTGGAGAGAGAGAGAGAGAGAGAGAGAGAGAGAGAGAGAGAGAGAGAGAGAGAGGGAGGCGGTTTAGAAGCAAAGGGGGTTTGCAGAGAGGAGGAGGAGGGGGGCTGTGGGGTCCTCAGTGCTCTCTGAGCTTGCTTCTTTTCCTGCGGACGTTTCATTATCCGACTAGGTAACGTCATCAGCGCTGGTGACTAGCACTGATCATGTTACCTAGTTTGGGTAATCAAACATCTGCAAGAAAACAAGTTCAGAGAGCACCAGGGATCCCTCATTTGTAGCACCCCGAGCTACAAATATTCTCCTTTATTAGTAAACTGTTGTAAGTTGAGGACTATGTGTAGTTTCCAAGAAGACCTGACCTTTTAGCATTAGTCTGGATGGTGCATTTTGTCTAAAAGTCCTGAAGCCACCAGGTTATATTAAAAAAAACAAAACCCAGTTGCTCCATTCAGACCACATCTCAGCTTGGTGATGTGAATCATTGTTTATTCCTTTGGAACATGATAAATCCACCAAGCAAAATTGAGCCTGTAATGTCCCTTTTTGGTTCACCTCTTGCGAGGAACTCGAAAACGGTTCCATTGCAATCCTGCACTCGCTAAATGGGCAAGGGCTGCTCCGAATACTATCCTGATTTTCAAGTAGTAACTTTAGGCTGGGTTTGTCACAAGCCAGGACATGCTGCGGTATGTTGACAGATTTGGCTGCAGACTTACTCGGTGTGTGCAGTGTGAACATGTGCGCTCTCAAAATATTTTGTAGGCATCCATCTAAGGCAGATTTTTTTCAGTACTTGGCAATTTTATGCTCTCTGGACTTCCAACACCCAGAATTCCCCAGCCAGCATGGGTGGACTTCAGTGCCCAGAAATCCACATCCATCATTTTCACTTCCCTTAGATCCTGCTAGCTGGGGAATTCTAGGAGTTGAAGTCCACACAGCTTGGATGAGAAAAACTGATTTAAGAGAAGTGAATATTCCTATTTCATCCTCTGCAGATGAGGAAACTGAGGCAGGAAAGATGGCCGGAGCTAACCTAATGTCTTCCAGGCACTTTTAGATTTTTAAAAAGATTCTCCTTGTTTTCCAACTGCCTCAATTCCCAACTGTATTATGCCCCTTCCAATTCCAGCTCATTCTTCACCCTTCGGTTAGGTTAGACATACCCATTTGATTAAATCCTCCTTCTCCTCCTTCTCCTTCTCTCTCTCTCCCTCTCCCTCTCTCTCTCCCTCTCTCCTTTTTCTGGTTTAATATCGCGTGCCTTGAAGTTCAACTTCTAATGCTGCTTTGGTTTCTTCCAATTTGTTCAACCCTGTTCGCCATGTTAATTTATTCTGGAGGGCCACTGATTTATCGTAGCCTGTTGCTTTTACCTCTCCTCCTTTCCAGCTGGGAATCCTGGCTGGGAAAAAAAAAACAATCAATAGGAGAACTTGCAGGAAGCATAAGGCTGAAAGAATTGCTTAAAGACAGGATGGGCAAGCGTAACGGCTGTACAATAGAGGTAGCCCTTTTAGTGACCGTCTGAAATTACAACGGCTTCCAAAACCCCCTTGACTTTGCTTGTGGGAAACGGCCTGGGAAGGTTGCAGATTTTGATTACGTGGCCCCAGGATGCTGTTGTCAAAGGCCCAAATTTTGACCGCGTGACCCTGGGGGCGCTGCAGCAGTCATTAGCGCAAGTCCCTTTCCCCCCACTGCTGTTGTGACTTCAAACAGTCATTAAACAAGTGGCTGTAAGTCAAGGACTTCCTCCGGTTGAGAGCTACCTAGAGATATTTCTTCCCTTGAAGCTCACAGCCCCGTTTCACCAGGAAGAAATGCTCAGCAAACTTTGAGATTCGAACATGTGGATTTAAGGAGATTTCCACCCAGTCAGATGCAACCGGAATGTTTCTCCAAAAAATACCTGGCTACGAACTGAAAATGGAATGCAACGCCGTTCGTAGAGATACCCCCTCAGGCTTCGAACCGTGTTTTTGCACGTTAAAAATGAGGGGCTGGCAGAAACTTTTGGAAAAGTTTGGGACAGGGTCCAACAGTTGTAAGAGGAGAACATTAGTGGGGGCACCTTAAATTAGTCAACCTGAAAATCACTTGGGGGGGGGGAGGGAGCGGTTAGGAAGAAATAAATGTCTTCAGCCTCTGCTTGCTTCATATAGAGCCAGTTTAGTCTATTGGTTAACGCACCAGGCTGGAAAGGGGGAGATGGGGAGTTTTAGTCCTGCTTAGGCATGAAAGCCACATGGGTGGCTTTGAACCAGTCCTTCTCTCTCAGCCCAGCCCACCTCGCAGGGTTGTGGTTGTTGTGGGGAAAAAATGGAAGAAGATGAGATATGTTTGTTGTCTTGAGTTGTTTATAAAGGTAATAAAAATGGGCCATACACGAGCTAAGAAAATAATATTGTGCAAGGAGGCTTTGGGGAAAGGGGCATCTTTTTTGAGAAATGGCTTTCCTCTTCTGGCTTAGAAAGAGGCCGGGTCTGAATAAAACCCAAATTCCCAAACAAACTAACCCAGGTTAAAACAAGCCCAACTTAATCCATTGCAGAAAAGCCCATGTTCTACTTTTCCCCTGGTTTGGCATGTTGTTGCACCCCAGCTAGGAAGCAAGTGTCTAAACATTGTATGCTGTACAGGTAGTCCTCGACTTAAGACTAAAATTGAGCCCCAAATTTCTGTTGCTAAGCAAGGCTGAGTTTTGCGCCTTTTAATGACCTTTCTTGCCACTGTTGTTAAGTGAATCTCTGCAATTCTTAATAACGTGTTGAAAAGTAAATCCAGCTTCCGCGTTGACTTCGCTTATTGGAAGGTCACAAAAGGGGATCACGTGGCCCCGGAACACGGCAGCCATCATGAATACGAGTCAGCTGCCTGAATTTTGATCACGTGATCATAGGTCGTAACTGTGAAAACAGTCATAACTCCCATTTTTAACTTTGAAAAGTCACTGAACGAACGACAGCACCCCTTTGTAACGCATATAATTTAATTTGAATCGCTGGTCCATGTGGAATTTTGCAGCTAAAACCAATTTAATTCCGGGGAGATGGTGACTGTCTGGTCCTGGCTCTGCTGATCTCTGGGGCTGAAATCTTTCCTTCCCAGCTGCTCCCTCCTCCGGCAACTTGATCCCGGATCCTTAACATGGAAAAAAAAGGCAACACACACACTCACTCATTCGTCACCCCGCCGGCTGGCTTGCAAAGCTGCGAACTTCAGCTTTGGAAAATCTGACTCACCCTTGCAAGGCAAGAAAGGGAGAGGGCAGCTGAAAGGATGGGGGTGTGCGTTTCTGTGTCCCTGTAGTTGTTGTGTGCGAGACTGAGGCGCCTCGTCGGCCGCTGCATTCAGCTCAAATCCCCCCCTCGCCAGGGGGGCACAGCCAGGGATGAGAAGGGATGGGTGTGCGCATGATGTCCCTCTCGCTGCTGCGCATTCATGTATTTATAATATGCATTTGGGGGATGCTCTGGAAAGGACCTGGGTTGCCACTCAGAGCCCCTCTGTGGTGGGATCCAGCACAGACCTATGGGTTTTTCCTACTTTGTGTATAGAAGAGTCACTGAACGATGTATGCGCTTATCCAAAGTCATGTTGCAAAAGGAATGAGGAATGAGGAGGGAGGAGGGAGGAAGAAGAAGCAACTTCCTTCCTTCCTTCCTTCCTTCCTTCCTTCCTTCCTTCCTTCTTTTTCCTTCCCTTCCCTCCTCCATCTCTCTCTCTCTCTCTTTCTTTCTATCCATCCAGCATACAGTGAGTATAAGAAAAGGGATAGCTGATTAGTTTGGATTCGATAACCAGGCAGCTGGATTTCAGGATTGGATAAACTTTCAGCTTGAATGGCTAATTGAATCTGAACTGTTCCAAAGCTAGTTGGATTTTTGTGCGTACACTCCCCCTCTTGCTAAAATGGAATAAATTCAGACCGGCCCATTCAAACCCAAATTCCCATCAAATCCAATCAATTTCCCTCTTTGAATCAAATCACACACTCTGGGTCATGGCTGGCTTAAAATCCCCTGACGCAGTTTATAAAGCTTCCATACTGAAGTCTGCCCTGTTTACCCCAAGCTTGTGCCCATGAATTGAGGATCTCTTATTTTAAATTATTTGGAATTCAGCCCCAATTATTGCCTAGCAGGGAGCCAGGGAAGAGAGTGATCTGTCGGTCTTGAATCCTTCTGCCTTTCCCTTGTTTTAGGAGCCTATTTTGCATAGCTATTGCTCAGAAGCCTTCCGGATGGATTGCTGATCTGCTGGTTGGTGGCTCAACCTGGCTTAATGAATGACAGGGTTGTGTTTGTGGAACAAAGGGTGCCAAACCGGTCAACCACTGTCTGAGTTAATAAACTGGGTTCCTGTAATCCACTTAATCATAAACTAGCCCACATCATTTCTCCTGCTGGCTGGGGGGAAGGGCCGGAAGTGATCCTGGAGAACAACTCAGGGACATCTATAAAGATAATCCTTGACTTACGACCGTTGGTTTAGGACCAGATGAGGTTAAAACAGCCCCCAAAAAGTGACTTACAATCGGTCCTCGCTCTTATGACCCCTTTCGCAGACTTCTGACGAGCAAAGTCAACAGTGGAAGTCGGATTTGTTTAACGACCGGCGATTCTTAACAGCAGAGATTTGCTCAACAACTGTGGCAAAAGGTGGTAAAACTGGGCCGCAATGCACTTAACAAGCGCTTCGCTTAGCGTCTGAGATTCTGGTCCTAATGATGGCACTGAATATGGTGACTTATGACCATTTTTCACACAAGTGTCACAGCATCCCCAGGTCACGTGATCAGAATTAGGATGCTGGGCAACCTTTCTTGCCACAATTATTAAGTGAACCACCACAGTTGTTCCACTAGTAGCATGGCGATGGTGGCTTGGAGGAAGAGGAGGCTTCAGAGCGCGGGCAGAGTGCCTCCTCTGTTGTTGTTGAATAAATCCAGCCGTGCAAAACTATAACATTTCTGACTGTTTGGGCACGCCCACAGTCACATCCCAGTGTGCATGTAGGATTGTGAATTTGTGTGTTTGTGTACACGGGAGGTACATTAGAACTCGGCTCCCCTTATACGCATGCATGAACACACACACACACACACATGGCTCCTGTCGCACACGAATCGGGCAAGGTTGTCCTTCTCATCAAAATTCAGCACGCTAATAAAATTGCAATTCATTTGCATGCCAGAGTGCCAACGGTTGTTATGGCAACCGCCTCTGGACGCGGGCGCTGAAACCGCGGAGAGATCAAGAGATTGGGAGAAAGTTTTTCAGGCTCAGAAACTCCAGCTTGGACCCACCTGTACCCCCCACCGAACCAAGGTGTGCAGGGTGCTGACCGAGCCCCCATTGGGGGGGGGTCCACAACACGGCTAGGCCAAGGAGAGAGGAACATACTTAAGGCATGAAAACCACCTTTCCTTTCCTAAAGCTGCTCACCTGTCCTTTGCAATCCTTCAAGTTCAAGTTTCTAGCCCTCATGGCTGGCTCAGCCCACCCTCCTCGATGCAAATTGCTTGCCCGTTTCTGCAAATTATTTTTTTTCTCCCAAATTCTGGAAGTTGCACGTGTTTGGAGGACGTCAGATGGATAAAAGCTGTGATGTCATTAAAATCAGGGTTTGTGGAGACTTCAGCATTGAAGTGGGTCTGCTTCGCCCCCGATTAATTTTGTTCTTCTGTGGTTTCCTTGGGGGTCTCTGAGCTTGGGGGTCTTCTTGCAAGCCTTTCATGACCCAACTAGGTAACATCGTCAGCGTGGGGAATTTGGGAGCAGAATTTCCGTTGCTAAGCAAAGCGGTTGGCAAACCTTTTTGCCATGATTGTTAAGAGAATCACCTGGTCATTAAGTGGATCCAGCTTCCCCCCCACTGATTTTGCTTGTCGGAAGCCGGCTGGGAAGGTTCAAATGACAATCCTGCCGGTTTCCAAGGGCCTGAATTTTGATTACGTGACCGTGGGGTTGCCGTGACAGTCATAAGGGTGAGGACCAGTCGTAAGTCACTTTTCCGGTGCGTGAGTGTAACTTTGAGCCGCCATTAAATGCATGGCCATGAGTCACGGATCCCCCGTCCTTTGTGTGCTAACTGAACCCTTTCGGCAAAATGGGATTATCAGCAGCCTAGAAGAGGGGAAGCTGCCGGCATCCAGGGCTTGGGGATCAGGAACATCTATGGCGCTTTGTGGAACGACCGCGTGAGAGCGTGCCTTGTGGAGTGGGAGGGAAGGGAAATAATATCTCTCTCTCTCTCTCTCTCTCTCTCACACACACACAAACGATGAAAGGGGCTGAAGAGGGAGGGAGGGAGGAAAGAAGCAAGGAAGAAGATAGAAACAGAGGGAGGGAGGGAGGAAGGGAAGGAAAGAAGGAAAAGGGAGGGAAGGGAGGAGGAAGGGAGGAAGAAAGGAAGGAAACAAGGGAGAGAGGAAGGGAGAAACAGGATGAAGGGAGGCAGGAAAGAAGGAAGAAGGGATGAAAGAAAAGGGAGAGAGGGAGGAAGAAATTGAACAAAGGATAGAAGGACAAGGAAGGGAAGGGAAGAAGGAGGCAGGGAGGAGAGGAAGGGAGGAAGGAAGGAAGCGAGGGAGGGAGGGAGGGGAGAGAAATGGAGGAACAAAAAAGAAAGGAGCCAAGATGGAAGAAAAACAGGGATGGAAGGAGAGAGGAAAGAAGCAAAAAAAAAGTCAGCTCCATCTGCCATCATAGCTCAGACGCATTCTTCAACCAAAGGATGAATTCCCAAATCCCTCACTTGGGGAACTCTTCGGCCAGCACGGCTGAGAAAGAAGTCCATTGAAAGAGAACAGCCAACAAATTCCCAAAGAACTTTGCCAAAGTCTTTCTCTTCCAAAGCTGAGGAAGGAAAGAAGGGCCTGGGATTCCTGGGGTGACTTTAACCAATTGTCAAAGTGTGTGTGTGTGTGTGTGTGCACGTGTGTCTGAGTAGAGGGCAATGGGATCAAACCCTCAGAATTTGGAGGGTAAAAGTGGGATTGTGGAACTTCAGCTACCTTCCCAACCAATATTCGCCATCTCCTTGGATGCTGGCTAGTCTTTGCCTCGTTGTAAAATGTTCCGTGTTTCTCAACCTTGGAGATCCGGCTGGGGAATTCGGGGAGTTGAAGTCCACCTCTCTTAAAGTTCCCAAGGTTGTGAAAATTCAGAATAGAACTGGAAGGGAGCTTGGAGGTCTTCTAGTCCAACCCCTCGCTCGAGCAGGGGACCCTCCCAGACAGGTGGCCGCCCACTTTCTTCTTAAAAGCCTCCTGTGATGGAGCACTGCAACTTCTGGAGGCCAGTCCTTCCGCTGGTTATTTGTCCTCACTGTTAGGCAGTTTCTCCTTAATTCTTCAGTCAGTTTCCAACCCTTGTTCCTCGTCCTGCCCTCTGGTGCTTTGGTGAATAGCTTCACCCCCTCCTCTTTGTGGCAGCCTTTCAAATACCGAAATGCTGCTACCATGTTTCCCCTCTTTCTTCTTTTCTCTAGAGTAGACATAACCCAATTCCTGCAGCCGTTGTTGATATCTTCTAGTCTCCAGGCCTTTTATCATCTTAGTTGCTCATCTCTGCATTTTTTCCCAAAGTCTCAACATCTTTTTTGGAACCAGAACTGGACACAGTATTCCAGGTGTGGCCTTACTTAGGATGTATAAAGCGGAAACCCTGGTACAAATAAAAATGGCAAGAAAAAAGGCACCCAGCCAGTCAGAGTGTTGCTGTTAGCATCTCTGTACTGGCCAGCTAGACTCACAAAGTTGATTTGTTCAGAATTTATTTGGCAACAAGGTGAACTCACAAACTGACTAGAAACAGGCAGAAAAAAACCCCCACAGAATAATTTTCTACCTGGAACTAATAAAGACGTGATGGAGGCACCAATTTGGGGAAGTGAATGGAAAATGTGGCCAGGCTCCATCTAAAGATGAGACTGGAATCATTTAGATGAACTCTCAAGAAAATCCAAGAATTGGACAAAGAAGTTATTTTATTGACAAAACCTAGGAAGCCGTGAGGGACGCGGTGGCTCAGTGGGTTAGGACGCTGAGCTTGTCAAGATCAGAAGGTCGGCAGTTTGGCGGGTCGAATCCTGAGTGCCGCGTAGCAGAGTGAGCGCCTGTTACTCGTCCCAGCTTCTGCCAACCTAGCAGTTCTAAAGCACGTAAAAACGCAAGTAGAAAAATAGGGACCACTATGGTGGGAAGGTAACGGCGTTCCGTGCGCCTTTGGCGTCTAGTCATGCCGGCCACATGACCACGGAGACGTCCTCAGACAAGCGCTGGCTCTTTGGCTTTGAAACAGAGATGAGCACCGGCCCCTAGAGTCAGAAACGACTAGCACACGTGTGCGGGGGAACCTTTACCTTTTAGGAAGCCGTGACCAGAAAAATCCGGCAATTTCAATTAAGCGTAAACAAGTCTTATTTATAAGGTTTAATTTTTTTCTCAATTTCACCTTTCCTGACTAAAACTTTAGTCATAGTTCTCAACTGACAACTACAATTGACTCCAAAATTTATTTTGCTAGGCAAGGCAGTTGTTAAGTGAGGTGACCCCTTTTATGACCAGTCCTCTCACTTATGACCGTTGCAGCATCCTGTGGTCAGCTGATCATGATTCAGCTGCTTTGCAACTATTGTGCATTTACAATGGTTGCAGCATCCCCTGTTTGCCTGGTTGCCATTTTGCCAGCTTGCCTCCCAGAGTTGTAAGTGCTCCATCGCTGGAGGTCTTCGAGATAAGATTGGACAGCCATTTGTCTGGAATGGTATAGGGTCACTTTCCTTGGGTTAGACTAGAAGACCTCCAAGGTCCCTTCCAGCCCCAGGATTCTATGATGGAGCACCCACAACTTGCGAAGGCAAGCCGTTCCAGTGATTGATAGTCCTCACCATCAGGAAGTTTCTCCTTAGTTCCAGGTTGCTTCTCTCCTTGGTTAGTTTCCATCCGTTCTTTCTTGTCCTGCCTTCAGGAGCTTTGGAAAATAAGTTGACCCCCCCCCCCTCTTTTTGTGGTAGCCATTCAAATATTGGCAGACTGCTATCAATATCACTTCTAGTCCTTCTCTTTGATCAGCTAGATATACCTACTCCTTTAACCATTCATGGTATGGTTTGGCCTCCAGGTCCCTGATCATCTTGGTTGCCCTTCTCTGCACTCTTTTGAAGAACATGAAAGGTCAAAATGAGCTGAGTCAGAGGAGGAATGCTGACCTATGTGGAAGAAGAGGAGGTGTGGAACCAACAGGAGGCAGAGAAAGAAAAAATTAAGCTGCTGCTTAAGAAAACTGAGGACATGTAAACAAGAAGAAGCGGGATGGCTGAGCTATCTTCTCTCCATCTGTTTCCAAAGAAGGTCTGCTACAATTGCAATATATATCTACCCATCTCCTGATCCTTTCTCGGTTTAGTTGCAAATCTTTGAGAGCGATCCAAGATGCGTTAATTATTTTCAGATGTCCTCAGAGCAAAAGATGCAACAAATGTGGCTTTGTTTAAAAGTTTGGAAATCTGGAGTTTGCAGCTAGCCAATCCACCAAGTCCTCCTCCTGGCCAGAAAGTTGGAATTTTGCTGAAAAGTGCAGGAGATAACTTCTATTTCATGGATTGCCTTTGTGGTTGCAAAAGTTCTTGAAACTCTATTGCCTTTGACAATCTGCTTGCTGGTCCGTCCCCGCCAGAGAAATCCTACATTCCAATCCAGGGTTAGTTGCATCTCGTAGACCATCAATATCTGAAGACCTCCCAAGCTGAGGACTTTAGCATTATTATCCTTGGCTGGACTTGTGGCTTTCTCAAGTGGCGGATTTTGAGATGCTTCCAGGATCTGATCTTGGTGCATTCTTGGTATGTTCCGATCTGCCTCTCTTCATAAATTTCTCTACAATGATGTTCGTCAACCGTGGCAGCTTGAAGATGGGTGGACTTCAGTTCCCAGAATTCCCCATGCTGGCCAGGGAATTGTGGGAGCTGACGTCCGCCCATCTTTAAGTTGTCAAGGCTGGAGTCCAGCTTTTCTCCACCTTGATGACTTTCAGATGGCTGGAAGCCATCAATCACTTCAGCCTATGGTGATCACACTCGCTGAGGATGATGGGAGTTGGCCGTCCGTTTTCCATGTTGTTGGCAGCTCTTGAAGTCAGATTTTTTTTTCCCCAGGCTGCAATACCCCTTCAGGCTGCGAAAGAATTATCTACAGCAAAGCGACGTGCCTTTATTATTATTATTTTTTAACATTTTTCAAAATTGCCAGGTTCGGAAGCTCCCCCCAATTAAAGGTTCCCCCTCAGGCTCTTTCTCCAGACAATGAGGGGTCCATCGCGTGACACCCTGAAATTCTCTCTCCCTTCTAAAAGCAACTCTTCTTTCCTCAAACTTGAATGAGAACCGGTTGCGGGGGGGGGGGGGAGAAATGAGAATTTTTCTGCATAGTTTTACCCGTAACATATGGTTCTTTTCTCGCCATTTTCCCTCAATTTACATAACGTACATGATATTTTCATAATATTTTCATAATATTTACATACGAGACTCAACCAAAAGTGTCTGCATTTTCCTGCCAATCACCCTCCTCCCTTGGTTAGACAGCTCCATTTCCCTCCCTCATGAGGCGATCGACACAAAACACAATTTCCCCGAGGTAATCTCTTTCAGCAAACATCCACTCCACTCTTTGCAGCCTGTTCTTATCAGGCAGTCCTCAACTTGCGACCACAATGGAGCCCAAAATTTATCTTGCTAAGTGAACTTGGCCCCATTCTACGACCTTTCTTGCCACAGTTGTTAAGTGAATCGCTGCGGCAGTTCAGTTAGCCACACGGTCGTTAAGTGAGTCAGCTGCCAAGCGTCTGAATTTTGATCAAGTGACCGTGGGGGATGCCGCAGCGGTCGTATCTGTGAAAACCTAGTCAAAAATCACATTTTTTTCAGGGCTGTTATAACTTCAAATGGTCCACAGATTAATTGTTGTAACTCAAAGACAATTAACCAGTGGAACAAACTGCCTTTGGAAATTGTGGGTGCCCCAACATTAAAAGCTTTTAAGAAAAAAACTGGATAGAAATATTATGGGTCTCCTGCGAGAGCAGGGGTTGGACTGGATGACCTCCAAGATCCCTTCCAACTCTTTTACTATTACTGCTGACTCCATGCATTTACAGGTATTTACCAAAATTTATGGTTATCTGTATTTACAGCTAGCCCTTGACTTACAAGATTTTGAGAGAGCTCACGGGGCAGGTCACTGGATAGCCTTGAAATAAGTGCCATTTCCCGCTGCCCCCCCCCCCATTTTAGGTCTTGTAAATTGAAAGCGAGGTCTCCCAGCCAAGGTTTGCTCCCGAGAGTATTGCCTTCTCCTTCTCCTCCCAGCCGATCCTTTTTCTTCAAGCAGTTCTTTGGAAGAGTTTTGTTCTCTCTCGGCGCCGACATCTGAGCAGCAGAGTGACCCCCATCTCTTTTTACGAGGTCACCCCCTTACTTTTGATCCTTCCAGCTGTTAGGACTTTGTCTCAGGCTCTGCCGCCCCGCCATCCGCCCCTCTCTGGCTTTTGATCTTGGCTTCGGCTTCTTGCTTTGCTTCGTTCCCCTTCCAGGGAAGGGGGGGGGAGGAGGAGGAGGAATTCCTTTAGACCCCAGAAAACGCCCATCCAGAGGGTCTTCCTGCTGGTGGCGATTTCACAAATGGTCACACACACACACACACACACACACACACACACACTATGGCGACTGTTTGCCCATGGGGATGCTGCAGCGGTCATAAGGGTAAGAAACGGTGGTAAGTCACACTTTTGCAGCGCCACTGTAAGTTTGAAAGGTCGCTAAGCGAATCAGCTGCATGTAGTTGATAAGCTTTGTTCTGCTTCAGTGGATGCCAGGAAAGCGGAGGGAATTTTTGAAAATGGGTGGAATCCGGATTGCTTTCCAAATGCAAGGGGGAAACTCTCCCTCTTAGAGACTGTCTTAAGTGCTCTTGCCTGGATGTGCAGGTTGATCACAAACCCCATAACTCCCAGCCAGCTGCCCTCTGCTGGGAAAGAAACCTCAGACGTAGTCTTACTGTACCCGGAAGGTTGGAGAAGATTGTTTTAGATCAATGTTTCTCAACCCGCATAAGCTTCGGATGTGTGGACTTCAATCCCCAGAATTCCCCAGCCGATGTGTGGAGGTCCACACATCTTTTGTTAAGTTTCCCCCCCCCCCCTTGGCGTAAGTTTGATTGAGAAAGAGTGAATGCAACTTACAGTAATAGCTGCACCCTCATTACTATCATCGTCATCATGATTAGTCTTATTATTACTCATTTTAAAAATGTCTAAACTTTTCCAGAAAACAAGCCAGAGCTTGCAGGCATGGACAGGATTGTGCTCCAAATCGCTCTGTTTCTATCCTGTGAGTTTTCCTTCAAAACTCTGTTCTTCCCTTTCCCAGCTTCCATCTCCAAATGGTTTTATTTTAATTAAAATTCTCTTCTTCTTCTTCTTCTTCTTCTTCTTCTTCTTCTTCTTCTTCTTCTTCTTCTTCTTCTTCTTCTTCTTCTTCTTCTTCTTCTTCTTCTCCTTCTCCTCCTCCTCCTCCTCCTCCTTCTTCTCCACCTCCTCCTCTGTGGAAAGAAAGGTCATAAAAGAAAAAAAGAGAGAGAGAGACAGCCAAAGAGGGAGAGAGAGAGACAGAAAGAAAGTGAAAGAGACAGAAAGAGTGACAGAGAGGGACAGAAGGAGAAAAAAAAGAGAGACAGAAAAAGACAAAGGGACAGAGAGACAGAAAGAGGGAGAGAGGGGGGAGGAGAGAAAGAGAAAGTCAGAAAGAGAGACACACAGAGAGGGGCAGAATAAAACTCAGCAGGTAGGTGGGTGGGGAGGCCAAATGGGCAACAGGGATGGAGAGAATGTGAAAAAGAGCCAAAGGAGGATAATAAAGAAAATGAACAAATAGGTATATCCACATGCAAATAGGCATGTCTCTTCTCCACACACACACACACACACTCCGCCCGCCCAAAAACAAATACGTGTCCAGGGAAAGGCGCACGAAGATGGGAAGCGAAAAGCTCCTTGAGCCAACCCCGTTGCTATGGCAGCGAGGAAGAGGAAACGGGAGCAAAAGAAGCCAGGATGCGCCAAGCCTGCCGGAGCGCGAGAGGCTGCTGCAAGGCAACGAACGGCACGGCAGCCCCCGCCTTCCTCTCCGCTCGCTGCCTGCCTGCCTGCCTGCGGGAGAGGGTTACCAAGAGACCAGGATGAAAAGGCCCCTTTTCATGCCTCCTCCTCCTCCTCCTCCTCCTCCTCCTCCGCTCTGCCGTCTTTGCCCCTGCTCATTAAATTCCTGGGACCCCCATCCACTTTTTTCCTGTAGCGCTGGTGGAAAGAAAAGGGGCCCCGTTCTTCAGCAGACGGGCGAAACCCAGGCACAGCAGCAGGGGAAAAAAGTCACTTAAGAGCAGTCCTCACACTTACGACCATCACAGCATTCCCCACGGCCACGTGATTGAAATTGGGGCGCCTTTGTATCCCAGGGTGATGTGTTTTACGACCTTCCCAGCCGGCTTCCGATAAGCAAGGTCAAAAGGGAAAGCCGGATTCACTTAACGACTTTAATTGACTGAACAACTGCCACGTTTTCTCTTAATAATCGTGGCAGGAAAGGACGCAAAATCAGGCGAGCCTCACTTAACAATTGCTTTGCTTAGCCAAACTGAGATAGGATGTGAATGTGCCGTATGGCAAATAAAATAAATAATAATGCTTAGCCACGGAAATCCTGGTCTCGGATGTGACGGGTTTAAGTCAAGGAAGGAAGGAAGGAATGAGTGCTTAAAACGCAGGTGAAGAAGTTGCAAAGTCCAGAAACTGAAGGATGGGTGAGAAAGAACATCAAAACAATCCAGCTTTGATTTTGTTTAGCATAGGATGGGAGAGAGAAACAAGACAAGGAGACATAGATGGGAACTAACCGAGGAGAGAAGCAACCTAGAACTAAGGAGGAATTTCCTGACAGTTAGAACAATTAATCGGTGGAACAGCCTGCCTCCAGAAGTGATGGGTGCTCCATCCCCGGAGGTTTTCAAAAAGAGAGTGGACAGCCATTTGTCCCTTCCAGCTCAATTATTCTGTTCTGTTCTGTTCTGAAAATCTACCCCTTCCTTTGACTTGTATCAAGGATTCCCAACCTTGGCAACTTTAAGATGGGTGGACTTCAACTCCCAGAATTCCCCAAAGATCCCTTAATGGCTCCTTCCAGCTCTGCAACTCTGCGAGTGGTCAACCCACAGAGAAGGAGTTGTTAGCAAGAAAAGTAAGAATTTGCTCTTGAGTTAGAGGAGGTCCATTTTCTCCAATGAGATGTCCTCCATCATGCCGGGACCTTGATTCCCAGAAGTCCATGCGGTCTGGGGAATTCTGGGAGTTGAACTCCACGCGTCTCAAAGCTGTCAAGGCTGGAAGCCCTTCACCAAAGTGAGCTGGAAGAAGTCGGCAGACCTTTTCTCAACCTCAGGTAGTAATGCCTCTAGCAACAGACCAGGTAATCTTCCATCACGGCCCCTGAATCTCCTGCCTTCCATCTCTCTCTCTTTGATGGAAATCGTCATCCATCAAATTTTGCGGACAGGCAGGCCAGACTCCTGGTCAGTTGGCAACTTCCTCTGCTCCAGTGCATGCTGTGGGTGAACGAGTAGGCTTGCTCTCTCAAGCACTTGCCATTACAACGTCAGGCTGCAATACCTGATCCCTCATCCTGCAGCTTGGCAAACCAATTGCTCAGTTAATAGGCCGCTGACACAGTAAATCCCAGTTATTGCCGGCGCTTCCGATCTCCTCCTGCACAGCTCTGACCATCAACCTTGCAGTATTCATTGATCAGACGCTTAATTGCATGTATTCTGTTTTGTTCCTTACATTCGTCTTTGCAAGGGGAAAGTCCCGAGGCGGTTGGAGGCCTGTGGAAAAACAACCATCCCTCTCTTGGTCTGTTTCTTGAAAACTCCAGCTCACCAGGAAGAAGTAGTCAGAGAGCTTTGATCATTAAGAGCTGCAGATGTGATCCTCCTCCTCCTCCTCCTCCTTCTTCTCCTCCTCCTCAACTGTGAAAAAAAACACATAAAAATGGGGCAAAACTCACTCAACAACTGTCTCACTTAGCGACAGAAATTTTGGGCTCAGTTGTGTTCATAAGTCGAGGACTACCTGCGCTAGATAGACATTCTTCTGTTTTCATGTCTCTTAATCTGTCTGTGGATTATTTCTAGAGCCTCGGGCGACCAAGGTGCAGATTCCGTTTTTTTAAAAAAAAACAAACCACAAAGGATCGTCTTGTTTTTAATTTATAATTTGCACGTTTGCTTCATCTGCTTGGTGAAACAATATCCTGCCTTTCCAATCACGTCTCTCTTCCGCAGAGCAGAACTCGTGGCGATGAAACATCTGTGCGTGGTTTTCTCGCTGGCAACACGGGAACGGCTTACCTTCCTTACCTTATTTCCCGGATGTTTCGTGGACGTCTCCATTTAGGCTGCAGCCCTATGATTTATGAATGGTCGCCCACCCGGGTGTGATAAATCTATCCATGCTCAGCTTTTTCTGAGAAATCGGATGAGGTCAGTGAGCCACTGCCACTGGCTGAGACCACCAGCCTAGGCAGCGCCCAGGGCACGGAACCTCGGGCTGGGAGGGACCTTGGAGGTCTTCTAGCCCAACCCCCTGTGCAAGGCAGGAGGTCTTGTACCATCCTGGTCAAATGGCCGCCCAGTCTCTCCTTGAAAGCCTCCAGCGATGGAGCACCCACAGCTCCTGGAGGCCAGCCCTTGCTTCTTCTCCTGCCTTCAGGAGCTTCGGGGAGAAGATTGCCCCCCTCTTCTTTTTGGCAGCCCTTAGATGTGAGGAGGATTAGGGGGGACGACGTGAAAACTGTCTTCCAGCACTTGAGGGGTTGTCCCAGAGAAGAGGGGTTGACTTATTGGAATAAAGGAGGAGGAATTGAACTGTGGGGTCCTCGGTGCTCTTTGAGCTGCAGGGAGGAGGAGGAGGAGGAGGAGGAAGGGAAGCAATTTATTCCTCTCTTATTTCAAACTCTTCTTGCCTTTCTTCACAAACAGAAACAAGAAGAGGAAAGAGTTGGGAAGGAGGAGATGAAAAGGAAGGAGAAGGAGATAAATAAAGAGGAGAAGGGGAGGAAGAGAAGGAGAAGATGAAAAGGAAGGAGAAAAAAAAGAGACGGGGGGGGAAGGAGCTTGTCCCCCTCCTTCTCCTCCCCTCCCCTCCCTCTTCTCTCCCCTCTTCCCAAACCCCAAAATCTCCTCTCCTTGCCCAACAATGCCATGACTCCCCCTTTCCCCCCCTTGGTTGCTCAGTCGGCCTAACAGGGGGACCCAGCCTGGGAGGGGGGCAGCAGCCAGCCAGGAGTTAAATTGCTTCCCCCGTGCAATTGTGTCATCCCTCTGGGGACCCCTCCCTCGTTTTTTGCCAGCCAGCTGCCGAAGGGAGGGAGGGAGGGAGGAAAAAGCCGCTGCTGCTGCTTCTCATTCAGCCTCACTCCGCTTGGGAAGCCACACCAGGCAGCTGTGCTCTCCTCCTGGCCCTGCAGATGGATGGAAAACAGGATGACCCTGTGTGTGTGTGTGTGTGTGTCTTCCTGAGAGAGCTCTGGATTTGTGTCTCTAGTTGTGTGCGTGCGGGGGGGGGGGGATGCCATCTCCTTGTCTAATCCATCAGCAAAGCACCCCTTCGAAGCAATTTGGCAACCGCCCTGCTTTCCTTCTTGATGTCGAGCTGTGTGGGGCACTTTAATTGGTAACACAACACCAGTCGGGTGCTTGGCTGTGCCACGCACATGGGTGTGTGTGTGTGGAGGGTGGCTGGATTCCAGGCACTATTCAGGCTTCTTTTTATAACCGCTACAATCAATCAATCAGAACAGAGCTGGAAGGGACCCCGGAGGCCTTCTAGTCCACCCCCCCCTGCTCAGGCAGGAGACCCTAACCCATTCCGGTCTCTTCTTAAAAGCCTCCAGTGATGGAGCACTCACAACCTCTGGAGGCGAATTGTTCCACTGACACGTATTTATGACGGTTGCAGTGATCCCCTTTTGCAACCTTCTGACCAGCAAAATCAATGGGGGGGGCCCCCAGATTCACTTAACGACCATGTTACTCATTTAACAGTGATTTGTTTAAGCGAGAAAGGTTGTAGAATGGGGCAGAAGTCAGTTAACGAATGCTTGGCTTAGCCAGGGTAATTTGGGGGTCCATCCTGGTCGTAACTTGAGGACTCCCTGTAAGGGCTTTGAGCTCTGTAACGGTGCAGCCCTTCTCCGCCCTTCCCTAAAACCCCCACCTTTCTGGTTTCCAGGAGAGCTTCCCCCCCCCCCCAAAATAAGATGTGGCTGCTTTCAGCGTCTTTTCCCTTTTACGGAGGCAATTCCTTAACTCAGCTCCGTGTTCCTTCCCCTCTTTCAATCAAAAAAAAAAATGTTGGTCTGCTTGGGTATTTTCTTCCAACTCATTTCCAAACTCGCCAGGATCGATGTATATATATCACCATGGCGACCGGCTCTTGATAGTCTTAACTTAATGCAATTACGGGGATGTGTTGATAGGGTTATCTTAGGGTAGTTAAGATATTAATTGATAGCCCTATCTTAATCCATTTTCCCCAGCAATCCTCTGGAGGTAGATGGCAGAATAAAAACCCCTGCCATGATTTCACAGCCCGGGAGAAAAATAAATAATTTTGGCTCCCTTCTCCAGCTAGAGACCCTCCTGGATGTGATTGAAAGGCAGCTAGCTGAGTGAGTCTTTGGGCATTAATTCACCCACAGAAACCTCTGTCCCTGCTCAAAGAGTCCAAACATAATTTTGGAAATTACGCAAGTAATTGGGGTTCCGGAAAACAAAATGGGAGCTTGAACAGTACAATAATATTTGTAAGGATCATTTTGGACTCCATGGGAACTTCAGAGGGCTGTAGGTGATAGGGAGAGGAGTCTGTTTGCATGGAGGGGGGGGGTCTTTAATCCCTTTCACCAAGAATGAAGAGAGGAAACCAAAAAAAAGGGGGGGGAAGCAGGGAAAAGCAAATGTATCTTACATACACGGCCTCTGCCTTTTATTTTATGTCTTAATGCAGGATTCTATTATGAAGGGTTAAGAAGGAAGGAAGGAAGGAAGGAAGGAAGGAAGGAAGGAAGGAAGGAAAGATAAGGGGGGAGTGGGAAGGGGAGGAAGGGAGGAAGGAAGGAAGGAAAACGAGAAAGAGAGAAGGGTAGGAAGGGGAAGATGACTTCTTGAAGAAAGGGCTGTTTTGGGGTTGTCTTCAAAA
This sequence comes from Vipera ursinii, assembly GCF_947247035.1. Lineage (NCBI taxonomy): Eukaryota > Metazoa > Chordata > Lepidosauria > Squamata > Viperidae > Vipera > Vipera ursinii. The sequence continues at coordinate 8,538,595 of NC_139529.1, read as the reverse complement.
CGGAGAACTAGAAACATGAACCCTATTGAAAAGAGAGGCATTTTTGAACTCTCCTACAGAGGACTAGAATCGTAAACTCTGTGAAAAAGGAGGCCATTTTCTGACACTGCTAGAAAAAAAGTGTGCTACTTAACCTCAGTCAAGTTTTTTCTGTCTTTCTCGTTCAGGAAACCTAACATCTGTTGGAGAGAGAAGGCTGATTTCTCCCTGCCTTCCAGAGGACTAGACTCTTAAAACCCATTGAAGCCCTCTGAAGGAAGAGCTGTGTCCTGGTCCATTCTGCAAGGATGGGAAAGGCCAGGCCTTTACAGAGCAAAAGAACAGAGTTGGAAGGGGCCTCGGAGGTCTTCTAGTCCAACCCCCTGCTCAAGCTGGAGACTGTCTCCCGGCTCCTTGGAGAGCAAGCTGGTAAGTGGGAATCTTTGGGGTGGGGGACCTTCCTGCCCCACTGTGAGGCCAGAGCCATTCCAGCCCATCAGGGTCCTGGCAGCCCTTCCCTCCCCTTGGATGCCAGAGCCAAGGCGCAGAAACCAGGCGCGCCTCTCTCTCGTGCAAGAGCCAGCCCGCCCTGCGCGCCAGAAGAATGTACTCCAAGGGGGAGGAAGCCATGGAACTGGTCCTCCCCCCTCCTCGCAGCCTGGCACGTCTCCTCCTTTGGGCTGCCTCTTCCAGGCAGAACTTTGCCGAAGCCGCCTGTCTCCAGCCGGGCCTCACCGCCTCCCTCGGCTTCCTCATTCCCAGCAATCCGGTTGCACAAGAGGGCTCAGCAACGGACAGGATGAGGGCGAGGCTGAGAAAGGGAGAAGGGGGGAAAGGAGGGGGGTACGAGAGAAAGAAAAAAACGAGCTCTTTCTTTGCTCTTTGCAAGGAGGAGAAGAATGGGTGTGTGTGTGTCGTGCACTGTTCCCTGGACTGGCTCCCCACCAGAATGGAAGATTCAGGAGGGGGAAATGGGGACTCTTTTTCTCTTTCTTTCTTTCTTTCTTTCTTTCTTTCTTTCTTTCTTTCTTTCTTTCTTTCTGTCTCTCCTTCCTTCCTTTTTCTTTCTTTCCTTCCTTCCTTTTCTTTCTTTTTTTCCTTCGTCCCTTCCCCTCCCTCCCTCTGGCAGATCTAAGTTGCAAACCTTTGGACTAGGGCAGGGGTAGGCAACCTCGGCTCTTTTATGACTTGTGGACTTCAACTCCCAGAATTCCTAAGCTAGCATGGCTGGCTCAGGAATTCTGGGAGTTGAAGTCCACGAGTCATAAAAGAGCCGAGGTTGCCTACCCCTGGACTAGGGGGCAAATTGAAAATGCTGCTGCCCACTAGAGTCTATTAGGTATACTGCAGCCCAGCCTTGCAAGTCAAGTACATTATTTTCACATCCTTGATCCACGAACACCCATCCCCATCTGGTACAGAAGAAAATCAAGAAGAGTTTCCTTTGAGTTTCTTTATGGTGCTTCTTTCACTCTATGGACATGCAGCTTCTTCCTTCTGCTCCTTTTCTCATTTCTCCCTCGAGGTCAGCCCTGAATCCCTATTCATGTCCTCGCCCCAAGAGGCACAGATGGCAAAAAGCAAGGTGCTTGAAATGGTTATGTGGGGAAGACCTTGGGAGATGGGAGGAAGAGATGCAGCCTAGGGAACGGTCAGATAAGAGATAACATAGCCCAGAGCTGCATAATGGGTGGAGAAAGAGGATCAGAAGAGACCATTCCCAGCTTCTTAAACTGTAAAAGAGATGGGAGAAATATTTGTATTTTCAGACTTGCAAGTTTCTGTTAATGTAGCTTTAGAGGAGAATCAGATTAGACACAACTTAGCCCAGAGCTGCAGAACAGCCAGAGAAACTCAGAAAGGAACCACCGTAACTACTCAGGCTGCAAAAGAGATTCGTATTTTCAGACTTGCAAAATCCCGTCAATCTAGCTTTAGAGAACAGTCAGATAAGAGAGGTTTTAACCCAGAGCCCCACAATGGGTGAAGAAAGAAGCTCAGGCGGCAAAAGAGGCAGGAGGAGAATTGTGCTTTCAGAACTTGCCAGACTCTGCTAATGTAGCCTTACAATCAAGTTGAATTCACTAGTCCTGCTTCCTGCCTGGGAAGTCCAACGCTGCTTCACAGGATGCTGCTGGATCCCCAGTCCCCCCCCCTCCCGCCAAACATGCAGGACGGAGGGCTTTCTGCAGCCCCACCTCGCTCTTTGAAGAAGCCTCTCTGACGTACGTCCGTCATCCCAGGCCTGGCAGCAAAGGATGGGGTGGCTGAGCGGGGGAATTAGATGGAAACGGAGAGCGAGCCGGAAGGAAAGCCAGCAGAGAATGGGAGGAAGTGATCTTGCAGGGCCAGGCATCCGATGGAGAAACTGACCCGGGAGATGCAGGATGCAGATGTTCAGGATCAGAGCTCGGCTTTGCCGGGCAAGGAAGGAGATGATGAGGAAGCTTCAGAGCCAAAATCCCCGTTCCTGGATCTTGAAAACAGAGCTTACCACGCCAGTCCCTGGCATGGGCACAGGAAGATTGGAGGGGTGATCTCAAAGACCCCTTATTCGGTTCAAGTATCATTTGAGAACCGACTCTCTCTCTCCCTCTCTCTCTCTCTCTCCCTCTCTCTCTTTCTTTTTCATTTTCTCCTTTCCTTTCCTTCCTGTACTGCTGTTTTGTGTTCCTCTCTTTCCATCATTCTGCACACTCCTGGACAGCTCCTGTGTTCTGTTCTGGATAAGTTCTTGGTAGATTTTGTGTCTTGGGGTCGAATGGAAACATGGAAATCTAGAAAAGAAATGGTGCAAAATATTCTATGGACTGGGCCAAGAAAAATGGGATTTTTTTTTACAAGCTTTCCACCCAGGCCTTTCCATCACTAAAAGAAAAACCATAAAAGAGCACAGCCATGTACCCCTGAGAATTTCTCTGCGTTGTTTTCATGAAATTGAAAGTAAGAGAGAGAGAAAGGAAGGAAGGGAGAAAAGAAGGAAGAGAGAGAGAAAAAAAAGAGAAAGAGAAAAAGGAAAGAGATAGAAAGAGACAAAGAAAAAAGAGAGACACAAAGAGAAGGAGAGACATATGAATAGCTATTCTGAACTGGGAAAAAGACAGAAAGAGACAGAGGAAAAGAAAAAGAGCAAAATAGAGAGATGGGGAGAAAGATATGGAAGGAAAATAAACGTTGGAGAATTTTTTGGGTGGTGCCTGAAGGGCCCTGCAAGAGTCTGTTTGGCCCTTGATTAAAACATTCCTTGTCTTCCAAACATTTGAAATATTAGTTTGAATTTTTAACTATGTGCCTTATGGAGATTTTTATCTTTATTCCTTTCCTGGGCTACTATTTCTTCATGTTCTATTTTTTTCCCTTTAGTTTTAATGCTATTTTTCCCAACTGCAAAAAGGCATAAATAAATTAGATTTTAGCTTTTCAGGTGAGGAATGTTTTTGCTGGGGTGTGTATGTCTGTGTATCCAGACATGTAAATGACAAACATTTCCCACCCCCCTTCACCCAGAAGTTCAGAATGGCTATTCGTGTATACACAAACCTCTGTTGTGTTGATCTCACAGATAGTGACACTCCACCCCCCCCAAAAAAGCAATTGTATCATTTACAAAGGTATTGTGGGATCCCCAAATTAGAAGCTGAATTTGGGAAGGCTTAGGCAAAAATCAAAAGTGGATTTATGCAGTGAAGAATTCCCAGTTCAGATTTGCTATTAAAATTACTTCATGGACTCGGCACAATTCAAAGAAGTCCATTATATCTTAAGGTCCTTGAGCATCTTTCACACTTGAGCCCACTAAAGTCACAACTTTCCACCGTGGAGCTCACAGCTTTAGTCACGAAGTAAACAAGTAAACGCTTCTAGTAAATCCAAGTGTTGTTTGCTTCTCCAGTGGCGGCTGCAAGAGATAACTCGGTAAGAGATAACTCTATGTAAATAGGCCTGACACAGGATGCTGGAACAAGCCAGATAAATGAATGGGGAATTACAGGAAAAAAAGAGGAAGGCAGACGGTTGCAGATTTGAGAATCTCTGGAGCTAATAGTTGCAAACCCTGCAGTTTGATTCAGTTTCAACTGGCTGTTGTAAATCGGTTTGGCTGTAAAAGTAAAGCTTGGTTCAGAATTGGACAGACTTAGAATCGTATGTCAAGTTTTGGTCACCCTAACGCAGAAAAGATGCTGAGAATCTAGAAAAAGTGCAGAGAAGACCAACAAAGATGATTAGGGGGCTGAAGAACATATGAAGAACAGTTGCAGGAACTGGGAATCTCTAGTCTAACAAAGAGAAGGATTAGGGGTGACCCGAGAGCAGTCTTCCAATATTTGAGGGGCTGCTACAAAGAGGAGGGGTCCACCTATTCTCCAAAGCAGCTGAGGCCAAAAGAAGAAGTAATGGATGGAAAGGTATTGAGGAAAAATCCAAACTAGAAGTTCTGGGTGGACCATCACTGGACGTTTTTAAGAAGAAGCTAGACAGCCCCTTGTCTCGGATGGATATTGGCACTCCTGCCATGGGCAGAGGCTAGACTAGAAGACCTCCAGGGTCCCTTCCAGCTCTGTTATTCTGATCAGATTATGGCTTAATGGCATGGCTCGTCCACCCCACACGCTTCTCCATACTCGGCCAACGCAGGACTGCAGAAAGGTAGAAAAACCCGCAGCTCTCCCCTTTTTTTTTTTTTTTGCCGGAGCAGCTGCCTAAGCAGAGATCCCGAGTTTGCTCTCTACACGTTAAGAACCTTTTCCTATTCTTTGTTTTCCCCTATGGCATCAGCATCACTCACTCACTGGGGTGGCTTTGAGGAGAATGGGGGGGGGGGAAGCAAAGGAAATACATCACGAAGGAGGGAAGGAGAAAAGCCACGTTCCTGCAAAATTTGCATACCCTGCTTTGTGCCTGGATGGTATTTAGCAATCAACCCAATTAAACAGAAACACGAGGGCTGCTTCAGCACACGCTTATCCGAGGCGGGGGGGGGGGGGGAACCAAAAATCCAGGAATTGCTAGGCTGGGTCGGTTTCAGCCTTGGCTGATTTTGTGGGGTAAAAATCCATTTATTGCACTGAGAATTTGAAGGAGCTAGAAGAGGTGGTCCCGGAGTTATGACGGCAATTGGGATCAGGATTTCTGTGGCTAGGCAAGTCAGCCGTTAAGAGAGTCTTGGCCAATTTTACGACTTTTGCTGGCATTGCTGAGTGAATTGCTGCAGTTGTTAAGTGAATCTCAGGGTCGTTAAATGAATCTGCCTCCCCCCCCACTTGGCTTGTCAGAAGCCGGCTGGGAAGGTCGCAAACGGTGATCCCACCGGCGATCCCAAGGCACTACAGCCTTCATTCAGGCAGGCCAGTTGCCACGTGCTGGTATTTTGATCACCTGACCCTGGGGATGCTTCGACAGTCGTAAGTCTGAGGACGGAGCAAAAGTTGTTTATTTCCCCAGTGCCATTCAGTGACTTTGAATGGGTTGCATCCTTCTTTCCTTCTTTCTTCCCTCCATCCCCTTCCTTCCTTCTTTCCCTTTCATTCTCCTCCCTTCTTCTTCCTTCCCTCCCTCCCTCCCTCCCTCCATTAACTATCTATCTATCCATCCATTTTATCCATTCTATCCTAGTTTGTCTATTTCTCCATCCATCCATGCTCTGCTTTGGGGAAATGAATGAGTGTCTTGAGCTGCATTTTGTTTTCCAAGTTGACAAGTTATTCAGGGACATCGCCACAGCCGCCGCTGCCCCCCCCCGTCCCGTCCCCAAAGGGTGGACCCCAGTCCGGGAAGGATGTCCCACCTCACCCCGCCCGGCCCTGCCTTAGCGACACCTCCCCAATTTCTTTGCAGAACTTCAAGGAGGGGCTGTTCCTCTCCCCCCCTCCGTCTTTCTGCGGAGTTGGCAGGATGCGGGGGGGGGGAATAGGAGGAGGGGGCGGCAGCGTTGCGTCCCGGATCGCTTTGAAAGTCAACAACCCAACCAGCGTGGCCCCCCCACCCACCCCATTTTTGCCTGGCTCCCGGGACTCCGCTGGCCCGCGCGCCCCGCTTCCCCACCCCTCTTTCTCCGAGCCCGCCCCCCCCTCCCCGCGCCCCGACTGCGCTTTAAATAATTGATCGGCTGGATAAATAATGAATCGCCCGCTTTCTTGAGGGAGGGGGCTGTTTGCCGCAAGCCTCACCCCCCCCCGCAGTTCCTTCTTACTTTCCCCTAATTTATGTATTTATTTATTTACTCTCTGAGCGCGCGGGGGCGGGGGGCGAGGGAGAGCCGCGGTTTGCTTGGGGGGGGTGTGAGTTAAGGGAATTAGGGAACGAAACGAAGGAGAAGGTTGCGGGGAGATGAATGCATTTTTCTTTCTTCCTTTCTTCTCCTCTCGCTTCTTTTTTCTTTCCTCCCTTCCTGCCTCGACTTCAGCATCCCTTCCTTCTTTCCCTCTTTCTTCCTCCCCCTCTCCACGTCCATCCTTCTCTTCCCCTCGGCCCCCCCCTTTTCTTCCTCTCAAGTCTTCTCTCCCCCCCCCACCCCACTGCCTTCTCCTCTCCCCCCTCCCCTCCTTTCGCTCCCCCCCCCTCTGCCTTGTCTACCTAAAAAAAAGAAAAAGAATTCCATGCTTTTTTGGTCCTCCCTCGCTCTCTTTCTCCACTTTGGCTTCTCCGCGTCTCTCCTGCACCCCCCCCCCCCGCCAGCCTTGCTTCGTATTTTCTCCTGGTTGCTTTCGCTTCTCTCTCTCTCTCCCACCCACCCCACCCCCTTTTTTGCACGCATTTTATTATTTTGGCAAGCTCTCTCTCTCTCTTGCGCGCTCGCTCTCCGCCTCGCCTGCTCCCCAGCCCCCTCTCTCTGCTTTTGCTCCCCCCCCCCGCTCTGCTCCCCTCCCCTTTTTTCCCTTCCCGGAGAGGAGCTTGGCGCCAGGAGTCTGGAACTGGGCTGACAAGCTTTGAGTTATAGAAAAGCAGGAGGAGGAGGAGGAGGAGGAGCGCGGCGGGAAAGAGTCCGGGCGAGAGAAGCAGCTGGTGGTGCGGATTTTTTCTTGCAGCAAAGCAAGAAAGCGCACACGAGAGGCTGGGGAGGGGAGGGGGGAGAGGAGGGGAGGGAGGGGGAGGAAAGAGCGGGTTTTAAAGGCAGGCACGCACGGAGAGCCAGAGGTTCAAGGCTCGCAAAGATCCGGCTTGAAATACTTGGCAGCCGTTCAGAAAAAGCCCATCCGGAGAGGATGCGCCGAGCTGCGCAGGCGGTTCCTCGGCTCGCCCGCTCTCTCCTGTTGGCTTTGCTTTTCCTTGCCGTTTTCTCCTCCTCCTCCTCCACCATTCTTCTCCTTCTCCTCCTCGCCTCTCTCTTCCCCTCCTTCCCTCTCTCTTGCCCAATCTCCTCCTTTGAAGGAGCCCATCTTCTTCTGTTGCAGCAAGAACAACCCAGTTTTGTGGCAGCTTCGACACACAGTGATTGTGGTCCAACCCTTCCTCTCCTCTTTAACCTTCCTCTTTCTCCCTCCAAAAATACTTGGACCAAGACCTCACCTTCTTCATCAGGCTGGTCAGGAGCTCAGCTTTGCCTTCTGAATCCTCACAACTTGTCCACAACCCAATGACTGAGTACTGGTGGACTTGTTAAGTTGCCCAGGTGGCATTGCCTGCAAAACCTGATCTTTCCTCCACTTGGCCTAAGAAGCCTGTCCTCATGATCATAGAATATAGAATAATAGGATGATTGGAAGGGGCCTTGGGGGTCATCTAGTCCAACCCCCTGATCAAGCAGGAGACCCTGTACCATCCTGGTTAAATGGTTGTCTAATATAACAATAAGAGAGTTGGAAGGGACCTTGGAGATGTTCTACTTCAACTCTCTGCTCAAGCGGTAGGTAGACTACACTACGTCGGACAAATGTTGCTCCTCCAGGGATTGAGCACCCACAACTTCTGAAGGCCAGCCCTTCCACTGGTTAACTCTTCTCATCGTTAGGAAACAACCTTAGTTCTAGTTTGATCTTCTGCCTTGGAGAAGCGTCTCTCGAGAAGCATCCTTACACTTCTAGAGAGGAGACTTGGTGGGACCACCAAGAAGATTCTGGTGAGGGGAAGGAGAAAACCTAGGAACAAGAAGATGGTCCTCTTCCAGCATAGCAGCAGGAGAAGGGCAGGAGAGACACGAGAAGGGACTTAGGGCCACAATTAGGCCCAGAATCTCCTTTGCTAAGCAACCTGGTTCTTAAATGAGCCCGGCCCAATTTGACGACCTTTTCAAGCGAATCATTGCAGTCGTTAATTGAGTCGCACCATCCTTAAGCAAATCCACCTTTCCCTGTTGACTTGTCGGCAGCCAACTGGGAAGGTCACAGGTGGCCATCTGGTGACCCCGTGACGCTGGCTGCAACCGTCACAAAGACACGCCAGTTGCCAAGTGCCTGGGGGTGCTGCAACACATTGTACGTGCAAAGGCCGGTCATCGTTTTTCTCCGTGCCGTTGTCACTTGAGTGAATAGTCACTGAAGAAATGGTCGTATGCCGAGGAGAGCCTGTAACGTACTACCATGCAGGGCTGTGAGCGCGGATGGATGCCTGCCGGTGCCGTTGTGCAACTCGTCCTTTTGTGGAGCTGACTTTGGTGTGTCCAGATGGCTCCATACAGACCGGGCATGTGGTGTTAAAGGACAGTTTTGTCTCTCCTCCCTGGGAGAAAGAGCCCCTGGAGGAGAGAGAGGCAGAGGGGCTTGGGCGGAGACCACAATCTGCTTCCCCTTTTCATATTCCAAGCATCTTTGCTCTTTCCTCACCCACCCCCTAGACTGATTTGCAAGTTCTCTCTCTGCTCCTGCTGCGATTTTCTTTTTTCCTTCCCCCCCCCCATCAGAGGCACAAGTGCGCCGTCCCAGTAAATTACACCAAGAAGCAAAATCAGTGGCTTGCCTGACGGGGACTCTGGGGGTGGGGTGGGGAAACTTAATTCAAATGTTTGTGGCACGGAGCTAGCAAGAACGCCAGGAAAGGCACAGGGAGGGCTTCCCTATGGATCCCCTTGGTGGGACTTGGGATCTGGGATGAGGGCCAGGGTGGAGGGCGGGAAAGAGGAGAGCCATGAACAGTCCGCTTTCTCCTTTCTTAGTTTGTTTGTTTATTTCCCCCTTTATTATTTTTACAAAGAACTCAAGGCAGCAAATGTATCCAACACCCCTTCCTCCTCCTATTTTCCCCATAACAACAATCCTGTGAGGTGGGCTAGGCTGATGCCTAAGTCAGGACTAGAACTCACAGTCTCCCACTTTCTAGTCCGTGCCTTAACTACTAGACCACACTAGTGGTTGTAGGTTGGAGTTGGGGGTTAAATGAAAGGATGGGAAGCCAGGGAGGGGAGTGAGAAGAGGGACAGAATTGTCTGGTCCTCATTTATCAGGAGGAGGAGGAGGAGGAGGAGGAGGAGGAGGAGGAGAAGAAGAAGAAGAAGAAGAAGAAGAAGAAGAATAAGAAGAAGAAGAAGAAGAAGAAGAAGAAGAAGAAGAAGAAGAAGAAGAAGAAGAAGAAGAAGAAAGCTTTGTGCACATCGTGACTTTGGGGACCCACGTCAAACCCAGATCGTGCAGAGGCAGGGGAATAACACAAAACACTGCCTTCAACTTCCTCCTCAAAGACCTTCTGAGGGGCGTCTTCAAGGAAGGAACTGCAAAGAGAGATTTCAAGGCACCTGCAAAGAGGCCAGGGAAAATGGGGAGATGTTTCCGAAAGCCGAATTTTGGGAGCAGAGGAATAGAGGCAGTTGCCCTTCCCTTCAACTGCAGAATGAAGTAATTCAGAAGCTTTGAAACAGGTTTTGGATCCTTGATTCCGACAATCTGGAATTCTGAGGCCCCGTTGAAGCTTCTAGGGCAGTGTGGGAAGGCCCCAGTGTGGGGCTGTTTTCTTAGCCGCTTCTGCTCCAGTGCCTGACAGTTGGTGCTGTGGCTTCCCACCGCCCAGCAGCTTTGTTTTCCACCCGTCCCTCCTTGCAAAACTCATGCCAGGGAGCTTGGTGGAACAGCGAGAGACCAGCATTCAGGTGCTGATGTGGTGCCGCCGACGTGGCGTTGCCATGCCGATGGGGGCACCATTGGATTTGGCGCACAGAGGGAGAGGATGAGGGCCATCGTGGTGGCAGGACCAGCCATCGCTTCTGGCTGGCTAGAGGGGGGCAGCCGGGAGGATGGGGGGGAGGCAGAAGGAGCTGGAGAACCAGGCTTGAAAAGGGTCCCTACAAGAGAGAAGAAACCCAAGCTGCACAAGTCCAAGGAAGGACCTTAGAAGGCTCTGAAGCTCAAATGGTCCCACCAGGATGGTTTCAGGTCCTTCCTTCAAAGGTTGAAATCCAGCTGCCCAGAAAGCCAATTCAGTCCTAGGTGGCTTCAACAAAGGGAGAAAATCAAGGTCACGTGAAGTGTTAGTACCGCCGTATACTGCCTTGGTAAGGCCACACCTGGAATTCCGCATCCAGTTTTGGTTGCCATGATACAAAAAAGATGCTGAGACTCTAGAAAGAGTGCAGAGAAGAGCAACTAAGACGATTAGGGGGCTGGAGGCTAAAACATGAAGAACAAGCTGCAGGAATTGGGTATCTCTGGTCTAACAAAGAGAAGGATTAAGGGGGACATGGTAGCTGTCTTCTGCTATTTGAGGGTCTTGTCACAGAGAAGAGGGGTTCAACTTATTCTCCAAAGCATCTGTGGGTAGAAGAAGGAAAAATGGATGGAAGCTCCTCAGAAACCAACCTGGAACTAAGGAGAAATTTCCCGACAGAATAATTAATCAACGGGAGATCCAGAAGGAGAATCCTATTAATTCCACAATTAATCATTGGAACAGCTTGCCTCCAGAAGTTGCGGGTGCTCCATTTCTGGAAGTTTTCAAAAACAGATTGGTCAGCCATTTGTCTGGGATGGTACGAAGTCTCCTGCTCAAGGAGGGAGTTTGTCTAGAAGATCTCTGGAGTCCCTCCCAACTCTGTTCTTCTGTGTTCTGTCAGCCACAGCTTGTTCAGAGGAAACAAAAGCCGAGTCTCGGATCTTGGTTGATTTGCACACCCTAAAAGGAACAGGGGTGACCTGAATTCTCATGCTTGTGAACCAAAACTATTTTCCCCCCCAAAATTCAAAATTTTTACAAATGTTGCAATTCACTTGGCATTATTTTTGTATAATTAGGACAATCTCAGTTAAAAATGTGTGTGTCCTTGAAAATAATGTAAAATGCTTTCTGTTATGGATAAATATTTGACTGCAAGTTGGGCAGCATATAAATTTAATAAGCAAACTGTGGGACCAAAAGTGTATTCTTACATTTGGAAAAATGAAGTCAAAAACATCAATTTGAAAGCAAACAGTGAAAAAGAAAACTTAAGTTTAGTCAGGCATGACAATTTATGGATGTGGAAAGCAAAGGAACAAACCCTGACACAATCTAAAAAATTAAAAATGAGAAGAAACGAAGAAAGGTGTTTTCATACATTTCTCATAAACACACCTAATTTTATCTAAACTCACAAATAAACAGATAAACTAATAAACTTCCGAAGCTTGCCTTCAGAAATTGTGGGTGCTTCATCGCTGGAGCTTTTTAAGAATAGACTGGACAGTGGCTTTTCTGAAATGGTCCAGGTGGGGTCTCCTAAAATCAGCTGGCCGCTCGTGTAACAACCGCCTTGCTTAGCCACAGAAATTCTGGTCCCAGACTGCGGTCGTAAGTCAGGGAACGCTCGGCAGCTATGCTCAGCGTAATGTATGAACGCGGAGGCTGGGCTGCCCGAGGTTTATTGTGTGAAGGCAGCCAGGGTCTAAGCTTGAGATTGTCGGTCCTTGTGGTGGTGGAGGAAAGGAGGAGCAGACGGGGCGGGGTGGAAGGGAAAATTTCAGGCTAGGAGGTTGGGTTTTGGCTCTGGGTCTCTCTCTGACACCAAGCCCATGAGTCTGTGCCCAGGAAGATGGGCCCGGACGAAGGAGTTGGCCCTTGGACCGGCCTCTGCGGAAGGAAGGAGCCTTTGGCGCCCGCCATCCGCCTCTGCAGTGCGAAGGAAAAAGGGAGCAGAGAAAAGGGGGAGGGGGAGGGGGGGAGGGGGAGGGGTGGGGTGGAAGGGGAGCGAGTGGCAATGACAGACTAATCCCCCTTGAGTGCCGAGCCTCATGAATATTAATAAGGTGGTAATTAAAATGCAGGGACATAGCAAGACAAATGCAGGCGCTGCTTTCGGTGCGCTGGGAATGGAGGGGAGCCGGGCAGGAGCCCCTTCCTTCTCTCCCTCCCTCCCTCCCTCTCCTCTCTCCCCCTCCCTCCTCCCTTGCTCCTCTTTCCTCTTTCCCTTTTTTTCCTCCTTCTACCCTTCCTTCCTCTTTCCCCCCTCTCCTTCTGCCTCGCCTTCTCCTTCCTTTCATCCTTTTTTCTTCCTTCTTCATCCATTTGCTCCCTTCCCCTTCCTTCTTCTCTTTCGTCTTCTCCCTCCTCTTCCTCTTCTGTCCCATTCCTTCCCTCTCTCTTCCTCTCAGCCTCTCTTCTCTTCCCTTCTTCCCCTTTCCCCTTCCTTTCCTCCTCCCCCTCCCCCGTCCTTTCCTCTTCTTTCCCTACTTTTCCCTTTTCCTCCTCCCATTCTTTCTGCGCTTAAAAAAGCACCCGCAAAAGAATATTCTGCTTCAGCAGGGACGGGGTTCCTTTTGCGCTTCCCTCTGCCTCCCCACTCAAGTCTTTGGGGCTGCAAGTGGCTACTTCCCCGTTTGACCCCTCCTTCCCTACAAGAGGCCTTCTCAACTACCTAAGGCCCATTAGCTGAGTTGGAGGTTAGGGCAGATCAAGAATAACGGAATGGCAGAGTTGGAAGGGACCTTGGAGGTCTTCTAGTCCAACCCCCTGCTCAAGCAGGAGTTCCTATACCATTCTGAACAAATGGCTACCTCAATCTCTCCTTAAAAGCCTCCGGTGATGGAGCAACCACAACTTCCGGAGGGAAGCTGTTTCAGTGGCTAATTGTTCCCACTCTCAGGAAGTTCTAGGCTGCTTCTCTCTTTGGTTAGTTTCCATCCCTTGCTTCTCGTCCTGCCCTCAGGTGCTTTGGAGAATAGCTTGACTCTCCTTTGTGGCAATCCCTGAGATATTGGAACACTGCTATCATGTCACCCCTCGTCCCTTTTTATCGCTAAACTAGGCTGCATTAACAGAGGAACAGAAGAATCAAGATCACACGAAGTAATAGCATCGCTTTATAGTGCCTTAGTAAGGCCACACTTGGAATTCTGGTTTGGTCGCGATATAAAAGAGAGGTTGAAAGAGTGCAGAGAAGAGCAGCAAAGAGGATTAGGGGACTGAGGGCTGAAACATATGAAGGACGGTTGCGGGAATTGGGTAGGTCTAGTTTCATGAAGAGAAGGACCTGGGAGAAGTCGACTTCCGATACCTATTCTCCAAAGCACCTGAAGGCAGGATACGAAGCAGCAGATGGAAACTTATCAAGGAGTGATCCGACCTAGAACTGAGGAGAACCAAGGAGAAACTTCCTGACTGGGAGAACAATTAACCGGTGCAACAGCTTCCCTCCAGAAGTTGTGGGTGCTCCATCGCTGGAGGCTTTTAAGAGGAGATCAGGCGATCAATTGTTTGAAATGGTGTAGATCAGGGGTCTTCAAACTCGGCCCTTTTATGACTCACGGACTTCAACTCCCAGAATTTCTCAGCCAGGCACGCTGGCTGAGGAATTCTGGGAGTTGAAGTCCATGAGTCATAAAAGGGCTGAGTTTGAAGACCCCTGGTGTAGATTCTCCTGAAGCAGGAGGTGGGAATCTCTCCTTGACTAGTTTCCATCCATTGTTTCTTGTCCTGCCTTCTGGTGCTCTGAAAAATAGTTTGACCCTCCTGTCTTTGTAGGAGCCCCTCAAATATTCTCAAATCTTCTTAATGATAGGGTTGTGGTTGCAATTAAGAGGACTCTTTGGGGGGGGAAAACAGAAGAAGAAGCAGGGAACTTATCTCCCCAATTTCTCTGCTTGTAATTTGGATGCAGAATTTCACAAGCGCTTTCGTGTTTTGCCAAGGACAGAATCAGCAAAGTTTTTTTTCCTCCTCAGCCAGGAATGTTCTTCAGATGACTTTGAGCCAATTTTTTTCCTCTTAGCTTATTCTCAGCAACCAATGTCCCTGGAGTTCTTAGGGGGGGGAAAGGCAGAATCTAAATTTAATCAACCAACCAACTGACCTTTAGAAAGCAGAGAAGACAACTCAAGAGTTGGGTTTGGACAAAATTGTTTTTAACCATGGTTCGCCAAACAAGCCACAAGAGCCAGGTTTGTGTATAACGTTAAGCCAGACATCCTGATTTAAAAACTACAGTGTCTTGATTCATACAATGTGTTCTTAAATGAAAAGCAAAGAAATAATAGTATGGTTTAAGGAAACATGTCGATTCAGGCAATGAGAGAGAAAAAACACTCTGTACGTGCTTAGATGCTCCTTTTTACTTGTCAGCCTTTGCAACTTTCGGTTCTCCAGAAGCATTGACTGACCAGCTTTGCAAACCAGTGTTCCCAATTTGAGAAACCTGAAATCTCCATTTTACATTGTGGGTGTTGCGGCATGATTCAGTCTTTTTCAATCTTCCCAAGTGCTTCTCGGGCAGCGTGGTGGCTCAGCGGTTAAAGATGCTGGGCTTGGCTGGAAAGCCAGCGGCCCAAGTTCGAGATCCGAGCGTCACATGATGGGGTGAGCTCCTGTCCTCGCCTCAGCTCCTGCCAGCCTAGCAGTTCGAAAGAATGCAAAGGCAAGTAGATAAATAGGTACCACTTCAGTGGGAAGGTAACAGTGCTTCGTGAAGTCCTGCTGGTCACATGACCAGGGAAAAGTCTTTGGACAACGCTGGCTAAATGGCCTTGAAATCAGACAAATGGTTGTCCAGACTCTTCTTAAAAGGCTGCACCCACAACCACGGAAGGCAAGCAGTTCCACTGATTCCTTATTCTCACTGTCAGGGAGTTTCTCCTTAGTTCCAGGTTGCGTCTCTCCTTGTCTAGTTTCCATCCGTTGTTTCTTGTCTTGCCTTCAGGCGCTTTGGCGAATAGGTTGCCCCCCCTCCTCTTTTCTGTGACAGCCCCTCAAATATTGGAAGACTGCTATCATGTCACCCAGTCCTTTTTACTAGACTAGACAAACCCAATTCTTGCAAACGTCCTTCACGTTTTAGCCTCCAGCTCCATAATCGTCTTTGTTGCTCTTCTCTGCCCTCTTTCCAGAGTCTCACCATCTTTTTTATAATATGATGACCAAATCTGGACACAATATTCCAGGTGTGGTCTTGCCAAGACATTGTAAAAACGATACTAAACCTCCACCCGATCTTGATTCTATCCCTCTCTTTGTGCAGCCTAGGATTGTGTTGACTTTTTTTGGCAGCTGCCACACATGGCCGGTTCATATTTAAGTTGTTGTTGACTAGGACTCCAAGATCCCTCTCACAGTTACCTCTATTGAGCCAGGATTCACCAACTCTGTACCCGTACCTTTGTTTTTTCTTGCCTAAGTGTAAAACCTGACTTTTCTCTAGGCTAAATTTCATTTTGTTAGAAGTTCAAGATCCCAACTGGGGTGGATAAAGGCCAGCAAAGCGGCCCTCATGGACATTGACATGTTGAAAACCTGAAGTGATTCCGGGAATTGGGAGATTTCTTAATCCACTGACTTGCTCCCCACTCAGCCCATTATGCGTCTTTTTTGTGACTCATCAGTAGGACCTCCCGCTTCTCGCACACCTGTGCTAAGCACTTCATGTGAAAAACAGGCTTGTGAGCAGTTTCACACAGAGAAGTTGGGGAGCGTCTAGACACCCATAACATATTTATGGGTCACTTCTAATCCAGCTGAAGGACCGCCGTGGGTCCTCTTGGAGAAGAGTGGGACGGAGAAGAAGATTGAATGTTCAAGATTGAAAATCCCTGTTTTGGGAGGGGAAGCTTGGAATTGCAGGCTCCAGACGTCTTATTTTTCAGCCTTGATTGGAGCAGCTGAAAATTAAGGACAGATGCTTAGCCCAACGCCAGGCATCCAGTTGGAGACGCTGAGATGTTTTTCCATGAATGTCGGTTCTTTCCAGGCCTTACGAAAGCTGACTGTTCTGCAGAGGTCCCAAGTAACTCCTCACCAGCTTAGAACGTTAAACCTTGTCAGCGTATGAATGGGAGACCACAAGGAGATCCCAAGGTCATAGCTATCTTGTGAAGGGAGGAGGGGGGAACAAAGTAAAAATGGAGGGAAGTATTGGAAGCCATATTGTTGCCAAGACTTGCTTGGTGCCATTTTGAGGCTGGAACCTCAAAGTCAGGGAGGGAAGCCGCATTTGCTTAATGACCGCATGATTCAATTAACAACTGCAGGGATTCGTTTAACAGCCCCGACAAAAAAAGGTTCTAAAATCAAGGTGACTCATTTAACAACCACTTGACTTAGCAAAGGGAATTCTGGTCCTGATCGTGGTTGCAACTGGAGGACTAGCTGTGGGATGCATAACGGAGGCCCGGGGGAAGCAGGGACAAACAGGGCCAGGGGAAATCCAGGCCAGGCAGGGAAGGTCGGGTCCAAAGAGGGGCTCCCACTGACCCGGACAGTCCAGCCAGGGGGACAAAGCCAGAGGGCCCGATTCCCTGAGCAGAGAACAACTGAATCAGCACCTTGGAGAGCTCCTTCAGCCCTGAGATGGGGCTCCCTTGCCTGGAGGATGTTGTCCCAGCAGGACCTCAGCCCAGGGAAGACCCGCCCCCCAATTGGCAGAGAGGCCCTGTGGTGGGTTAGCTCCGCCCCTTGGAGGGGTGAGGGGACTCTTAAAGGGCCAGAGCCTTATTTTCCCATTCGGATCATGAACCTTGCTCTCAGCCCAGTGGCGTAGCGTGGGTTGTCAGCACCCGGGGCAAGGCAAGGAATTTGCGCCCCCTAACCCGTGGATTTTAGCACTCGAGTCTCTTCCACTAGATTAGTTAAAGGAACCCTTACCCCCTAAGCACATGTATTGTTTGTTATGAAAATACTGATGTAATTAAAGTAAAATGCATCTAATGCGCCCCCCCTAGATGTTGCACCCGGTGCGGCCGGCCCCCCCTGCACCCCCCACGCTACGCCACTGTCTCAGCCTGACCCGCCTCGCAGGCTTGTGGTTGCGAACCAGGCCTCAGAGGCTTCCCCTCTTCATCGGGGAGGAGGGAACTTCCCTTTCTTCCCCTGTTTAATTTCTCGAGGTGGCATTCTCCCCCACTGCTGTTGCCCCACGGAAGGCCATGGACCCGTGGTTGAAGTTAAGCAAATAATTGTTAGGCTTTCATGCCAATGAGCTGGTTCTGAGTTGCCTTGAATGAACAATATTGATCCACCGTTTTCCGTGCCAATGCTGAGCTGTGCCTTGGACAGGGACTGGCCTCCCCAACCGTGGGGCAGAGGAGACCCCTCCCCACCCACAGACTGTCAAAGGCAAAAGCTTGACCCCTTGAGCTCTCAGAGGGAGGGAAATGGCATCGGATGGAAGAGCCATCCACGAATCATCTGCAATTCAGTCACAAGACCGAGGAGCCGGGCGGTTGAAATGCAGGCAATGCTCAGCCTGCAGGATTGAGATTTCTCTAGGAGAAGCTCAGCTTTAGGCCATCAGACCAGCCCACCATCTTGCCTGGTGGGGAAAGGGTTAAATTCCTTCCCCGGTTGAACTGGCTAGCCAAGCCTGAGCATCGGAGCTGGGTAGGAGGGGGAAGAGGAGGAGTGGGAGAGAGAGGGAGCGGAGGCAGAGGAAGGGCTGGGGGTTGAAAGTAGCAGAGTCTATTCTCAGGGGCTCTTCGGAAGGGAGGGGTAGACGAAACCGCTTCCCAGAAACTCGCATTTATTTTTAACCCAAGGAAAGGAAGGGGGGGGATGCTGGAAAAAAAAAAGAAAGTTGCTGGCACAGAGAAAAAGCATCCACTGTGGGGAGGGGGAGTGAGAGGCTGGGCAGGGGGAAACGGAAGCTTATGGGTTTTAGGCATGGCTAAGATTAACAGAATTACAGATTAACAGAGTTGGAAGGGACCTTGGAAGTCTTCTAGTCCAACCCTCTGCTCAAGTAGTAGACCATTTCAGACAAGTAACTGTCCTGTCTGTTAAGAGAAGCTTAAGGCTTAGCCAACATTCTCCGGGTCTTTGGAGCAAGTGGCCTGCCATTCCCCACGAACTCATTTTTTTTTTAAAGTCCTTAAATTCCCAGGAGATTCTGCAGATGGAAGGACACGTAAATCTGTAATAATCCAAGGTGGATCTGTAGAGTTCAACACAATTCTAAAGTCGAAATGAGAAGGGCAGTGAAAGAGGAAAATTATCAAAGGGGGCTGTGTGAATTTCCAGATTTTTTATTTTTGGTTTTTCTCTGAAAGTGGTTGGGGGCTTTGGGTTAATTTGCTTTCTCCCTCTCTCTGAGAAGTGAAATGAAGTCAAGAGACAGGGTTATTTATTTGCACTCAAAGCAAGCAAAAATCCCAGGGCTAATTTCTGGAAGGCTTCAGAAGTTGCAAAAAGGGGCGGGGAATAGCCCGAGCTTGGCCGCCCCAGCCAATCCTTGCTAGGGAGGCGTGTCTTAGTTGGCCAAGTCAAGGACGTATGTTCTGTCTCTCCATCTCTTTTGCTTGGAGGACTAGAGTGTAATTAGATGCTTCCAGAGCCGATGGGCAAAGATCCCTGGGCATGACTGGGTCTGTTTAGGGCTACATCTGTTTAGGCCACCATGATACAGAAAAGATGCTGAGACTCTGGAAAGAGGGCAGAGAAGAGCAACAAAGATGATTAGGGGGCTGGAGGCTAAAACATACGAAAGACGGTTGCAGGAATTGGGTATGTTTAGTCTAGGGCAGGGGCAGGTAACCTCCAGAATTTGTGGGTTCTCCATCACTGGAGGTTTTTCAAGAAAAGATTTGTCTGGAACGGTATAGGGCCTCCTGCGTGGATGGGGTGGTGGTGGACTAAAAGACCCCTTCCAATCCTATTATTCTAAGTTTTAGCTCTAAATTGGCACCAGATAAGGGTCAACAATGTTTGTGAGCAGTTGGATTTGGATCATTTGTGGCAATGTAACGATGCTAAGATGATGATGTGCTCAACGCCTGCCCCAGCTCTTCCTGCCCTTCTACCCCTAATATCTTTGGACAGCTTGTTTGAACAGTGACATCAAAGTCTTCGGCAATTATATTCGATGATATTCAGAGAAAATTGTCTTTCAGGTTCCCAATCCTAATAAATGGAAATGTCCCATTTAATTTCTCCTCCCTCAGTAAGTTCTCCTAAATTTCAATCAGTTATTTTTTTCCCCAAGCTCAACTCTCTGTGACCTATTATTTTTGTTCTTGTTTCATCAGGATGCAAAACAAGAAAAATCCAGTAGGTGGTGCATAAAATATGAGATGCTTAGCAAAAATAAAAATAAAAAATCCAAAGCTTTCTGAACATTAAATTGCTCTTGTGCCTTGACTGTAGATTAGACTGAGCGTGAATGCAAAGCTTCTCCATCAAAACTTGGATCTGGAAGTTTCTTGGGCTTGTTGATCGGCTTGTTGAAACTTAAATGCTAATTTGGTGAGGATTGTTGAAGCTCTAAAGTGGTTGATCATGGAATGAAATTGGTTTCCGGTAAATTTTATATCAGGATATTATTTACTCAA
Organism: Vipera ursinii; assembly: GCF_947247035.1. Classification (NCBI taxonomy): domain Eukaryota; kingdom Metazoa; phylum Chordata; class Lepidosauria; order Squamata; family Viperidae; genus Vipera; species Vipera ursinii. Next base: position 8,518,973 of record NC_139529.1, on the reverse strand, counting down.
CAAGGTAGGGGACCCAAATCTCACAGGAATGAAGGTTAGCTGAGAAGGTTTGGCTGAAGCTTGAGAAGATTGTCTCAAATCAGATGGAGGAGATGATCAGGCTGAGCTGGAGAGGGGGGGGGTGTCAAATGCGTCATGAGTCTCTCATTGACTCTTATCTACCACCAATTTGCTTTGACCATTAGTAGTTGAGGTTCTTCTAGAGAGGATAAGCTTGCAATAAACATTTATACTTATTTGAAGTGCCTGGATTTCCTGATTGCCCTGGTGCTGGACATTGTCCCAGACTATGGTGGACTATCTCCTGCCTTGAATTTTTAGAACATAGAATAATAGGGTTGGAGGGGATCTTGGACATCTTCTGGTCCAACCCTCTGCTCAAGCAGGTCATCCTGATCAAATGGCTGTCCATTTCTCTCTCTCTCTCTCTCTCTCTCTCTCTCTCTTCCTTCCTTCCTTCTCCTCATCCCCTTTTCTTTTTTCTTTTCTTTTCTTTTCTTTTCTTTTCTTTTCTTTTCTTTTCTTTTCTTTTCTTTTCTTTTCTTTTCTTTTCTTTTCTTTTCTTTTCTTTTCTTCTCTTTCTTAAAGGCCTTTTCAGCCAAAATGGCAGGCAGACTCTGGGTGTTTGGAGCTGCTGACAATAATTGCTGGAGTCTAGACAGTGTCTGGAATGAGGTGCACAAAAACCCCAGCGAGCAAGCAGCGGCCTTCTCTTTCTGCAGCTGAATTCCACACATACTCCTGTGGTCAGTTCCTCCTTCTTCTTTGGCACATTCAAGTTCTTTGCCCGCATTTATCTTCTCTGTTTCCTGCTTCTTTCTCGATCTCCCTGACATTTTTCCTTTGGGGTTGATGGGGGCATGGGGGGGGGGGGGTTTCCTCCCCTGCCCCCTTTCTTTCTCCCCTGCTCCCTCTTGGGCCAGTTTCAAGCTGGTGTGTGTGTGTGTGTTGAAAAGCCTCCAGATTTAACTCTCAATTGGGCAAGAAGAAGTCCATTTGGGGAAATTCACAGCCACACAACACATTTTCCTTGTAGCTGAGTTTTGGATCCAAGCAGTCAGCAATAAAGAGGTCACATTTGCTTGAAAAGGGAAGGGAAGACCCCCCATGAGCTGGGGACTTTTTCAGACTGAGGGACCCACAAATCCTGGGTGTAGCAAGAACATTCCCCCACCGCTACATTTGATCCAACTTAATAACTGCAGGGATTCACGTAACAACTGTGGCAAGAGAGGTGGTAAAATGGGCCCAAACGGAGTCTTGTTTAGCAATAGAAATGTTGTGTCATAAGCCGAGGACTACCTGTACTTGCTTGGGGGCAAAGCTGGGAAAATGTAGACTGTGGGGAGGGAGGAAAAAAAGCAACCAGATGCAGCCACCGCCTAGCCAACCTGTGCGCCCCATTTTACCAGCCGTGCATGAGTTTGTGCAAACATGCATGTGTTAACCAATCTTTTAATTAATGTTAAAACACTTTTCCAGCTCCAAATTTTCATTTTTTTTTAGTCCCTTAAAAACATCACTTGAATAAAAGGGTGTTATGGCTCTGTAACAAAATTTTTTTAAAATAATTGGGGAAAATGTTGGATTCTTCCCCTAACCCAGCAGTGCAAGTGAACATCCCAGTCCCTTCCAGTGTCCCCCCAGTAGACTGGTAGAAGCTGGGGTGATCTCTCTCTCACACACAAGGATGTCATTGTTAATGTCCTCAGGATCTCACCCAGTCCTTCCCCGCACCATGGACAGCCACTTAACAACTGCAGAGGTTCCTGAATAACTCTGGCAAAAAAGACACTCACAGCCACTGCCTTCCTTTGCCATGGAAACTCTGCTCCCCGCTGTTGCCGTAAGTCAGGAACTGCCTGCATAAGCTTTCTGCCCCTCTAGCCGGGCAGAAGGGTCAGCAAGATGGAGACCGCTTCCCTTCTCTGCTTCCTCTCTGCCTCACTTCTATTCCCCCCCTCCCCAAAAAATCTCCTTTCCCTCTCGCAGTTCGAAACTAGCTGTGAATCAGAGCTGGCCCTGAAGGGTTCCCTACTGCAACGGTGAAGATCCAGAGGTTTCTTTTTACAAAACAGCTGACTGAATAACCCCGGGGCAAAATGCAGGGGCCCTTTTCCCTGAAGCTCCCCTTCTCCCCCCCCCCCCGCCCCCCAAACCCAGCTTCAGAAGTTCAGAACGGCCATTCAGAATTGGGAGGCGAATATCTAAGCCCAGCCTCCTTTGTTAGAAGATAAGAAACTGGTTCAGCGAAGGCCTGTTTGGGGTAGCGCTGAGCGTCACGTGGGCCGGAGATAATTTGGAGGGCACCCAGTGCCTTCGGGGAAAGCTCTTTCGAGTTCACCCCCATCTTTTCAGCGTCTTCAGCTGCTGGAGAACTGGATCTCTTGAGAGTTAATTAAACAAAATAAAATAAAAAGCAACACACACACACACACACACAAAATCTTTATATATCCGTCATCTGTATCTTCAAAGATGCTTGGTGACTCGAGCATCTCTTGAGCGCTGATTTTTTTTATTAAAAACAAAAACACACAGACACATTGCAAAAAAACCCATTTTTGTACATATATTTTGCACCGGGATTCTTTCCCCCCCCCCTCGTGTAGTTTTTCACACTACCGTTGTAGCAGCCCCAAAGTCACACATTCAAGATTCAGACTCTTGGCAACTGACTCGTGTTTATGACGGTTGCCGTGTGCCCGGGTCACGTGATCCCCTTCTGTGAACTTCTGGCAAGCAAAGTCAATGGGGAAGCCAGATCCACTTCACCCCCCCGTTGCTAACTTAACAACTGCAATGATTCACTTAATGGAGAGAAACTAACCAAGGAGAGAAGCAACCTAGAATTGAGGAGAAATTTCCTAATAGTGAGAACAATTAACCCGTGGAACTCCTTGCCTCCAGAAGTGGTGGATGCTGCAACACTGGAGGTTTTTAAGAAGAGATCGGACAAGCAAGGGTATAGGGTCTCCTGCCTGAGCAGGGGGTTGGACTAGATGACCTCCAAGATCCCTTCTAATTATGTTATTCTGGTAAATTTTTGTAAAAAATCAAGAAGAGAACTTTTCCTCGGCTGGAAGCTAACACAATCATCTCGTTCATATGATACAGTTGGGTGGTTATATTCTGCCTTTTCATAACTTGTTAGTACTAACTAGGCTTAACCTGGCATGTCTTTGTGTCAGTGGTGCCTCTGGGGGACTTGATTTATTGTTCAGTTGTTACGTTGCAGTAACTTACAACTGAAATTACAGGCTTCCTTATAGTCGTAAGTCAAGGACTACTGTATTTTCTTATTTTTGAAATCCATCTTCAGCCAGCCTTACCGTGATGAACCCGTTTGGCTTTTAATTAGGGATGCCGGCCATCTTGCAAAGAAATGTCGCCACGTAACCCAGGAGTGTGAAGTGGGGACTGCAGGCTGGGAAACGGCACCAGACAACAGCCCCTGAAACCCGAACAAAAGATGCCTGTCTCTCGAAAAGGAATCAGAGGTACCTCCAGACGCCCCCCCAAATTCCCAATAGCCCGATTCCCAAAGAACGAAAATCCCCATCAAGGCAGATCCAGCCATATCAAACAATGCACACTTGGGAATGGCAAAATATAAGATGCTCGTGGGTGAGGGAAAACCAATGGGAAGGAAGGAAGGAAGGAAGGAAGGAAGGAAGGAAGGAAGGAAGGAAGGAAGGAAGGAAGGAAGGGAGGAAGGAAGGAAGGAAGGTTGTAGGAATGAGAGATAGGAAGGGAGGGAGGAAAGAAGGAAAGAGAGAGAGAGAGAAAACCGTTAAGACTTGGAGAAGAGATTACATGACCCTCAAACTGAAGGATGTGTGAGAAAGAACTAATCCCACCTATATTTATTTTGTGCAAGATGAGACAGAGAAACTCAGAGATTTTGATCTGTTGTTTGGGATTTGGAGAGCCAGTTTGGTTGACCAGGCTAGAAACCAGGAGAATGTGAGTTCTAGTTCTATCTTAGGTACAAAAGCTGGCTGGGGGACTTTGGGCCAGTCTCTCAGTCTCAATGCAGCCCTGCTCACAAGGTTGTTGTTGTGGAGAAAATCTATCTATCTGTCTATCTATCTATCTATCTATCTATCTATCTATCTATCTATCTATCTATCTATCTATCCTATTGATAAACAGATGATAGATAGATAGATAGATAGATAGATAGATAGATAGATAGATAGATAGATAGATAGATAGGATTGCTTCCGGGCTTTTGGGGGGAGCTGAGAGAACCGGCAGAGCTCTCCCTTCTGAATCCCCCCCCCGTAGCAACAGAGAGGGGAGCCAGGGAGGCAGGTGGGCACCTGAGGGTTTGGGGGGGGGAGGCTTTCTTCGGAAAGAGGCCGAGCAGCCCAGAGACTCCCCGGCAAGAGAGCATAGAGGCAGTGGCGCCTCGTCACCCAGACAAAAGATCAATAAGTAATTTCAGCACAGCAGCCAAACAGGTTTTTTTCCAATAATTGTAAGGCAGCGAGTGGGGAACGAAGCCGGCTGCTCGCTAAACTGCAGCCGATCAATCCCCACCACCACTGGGGCGTCCAGAAAATTCATTTTTTCTCCTTTCCCTTTCGCTCACTCTTCCATGCATGCACACACACAGAGAGAGAGACATCGAGGACCCAGTAACTCCTACAACTGGTGCACAGAGAAAGGGCTGCTGGCTTGGGTGTGTGTGCTAGAGAACGTCTACAAATACACACAAACACACACCTGGTCCCAGAAACACGGAGCAAATGGTCCTCAGGAGGTCTTCTGTCTGCATCTCAGGCAAGGTGGTGGTGGGTTTACAGAATAGAGAATAATAGTGTTGGAGGGGACCTTGGAGGTCTTCTAGTCCAACCCCTGTTCAAGCAGGAAACCCTATACTATTTCAGAGAAATGGCTGTCCAGTCTCTTCTTAAAAACCTCCAGTGATGGAGCATTCACAGCTTCTGGAGGCAAGTCGTTCCACTGGTTGATTGTCCTCACTGTTAATATAGGAATAGGAATAGGAATAGGAATAGGAATAGGAATAGGAAGAGAAGAGAAGAGAAGAGAAGAGAAGAGAAGAGAAGAGAAGAGAAGAGAAGAGAATAGCTGGAAGGGACCTTGGAGGTCTTCTAGTCCAGCCCCCTGCTCGAGCAGGGGAACTATACCATTTCAGACAAATGGCTGTCCAGACTCTTCTTAGGCTGAGTATGTGCATCCCAGCTAGTACTCACAGGGTACTACTCAAGAATAGCATGTGAACCCAGCTATCAAACTATTGCAAGGCCTGTTCAGAAAACAGGTGCCCTGCCCGGCACTGACACGTTAATTATTTGCCAGGCATGTCTTCCAAGGAAGCCCCAATGCCTTCGAAAAAATCCATTCTTAGAATGGCAGATGACGAAAGCTCCACCAAGGTTTTCCCAACAGTAACAAAGTGCTCCGTGCCATTTTTTAAAATTTTATTTTATTTGGGGGGGGGGTGATTTGGTCTTTGCTGGCCTGCATCTCAAGGAAAAGAAAATCCATTCAACCTGATGACTAATGGCTTCTCCCATCCGTATTGGCACCCTTAACTTCAACACTTTGGGATGTGACCACATCCTGCAGCTGGAGGCAGAGCTGAGCGGTCCTTGGAGATGAATCACTTCACCTGTAGTTCAAAAGTTCAACTCGGATACAGAACTAAGACGAAGTGTCTCCTTTCCAAGGCTCCTTGGATGAAAAATGGCCTTCAAGCTAAATCCTGGGACCGAAACGAGGCCTAATCAATATAATCTCAAGCAACTAATATCTTAGCTTGGAGTAAGCCATAGTTCTTCCCGGTGACAAGCCTTCCAACGCTGTCTGCTAGCATGAAGCAATGACCTCTGCTTTGTCCCCAAACTGCCACCTGCTCTAATATTTCTGATCAGACGATTACTGGGGAAAGACTTTTACAATAATGCATAATGCACGAGCTTTCTCTTCACCACCTTCAGAAAACAGATCACTTTCTCGGGCATACGGAATTCAGACAAACAGAATTGGGAGGGACCGTGGGGGTCTTCTAGTCCAGCTTCTGTAGGAGACCCTATGTGCTTCTGGTCATGTAGCTGTCTTTGAAAACCTCCAGTGACGGAGCACCCACAACTTCTGGAGGCAAGCTGGTTCATTGTTTCTCACGGTCAAGAAATTCCTTCTTGACAGTTCTAGGTGGCGTCTCTCCTTGTTTAGTTTCCATCTGTTGCAGCCTTCAGCTGCTTTGGAGAACAGGTTGACCCCCTCTTCTTTATGAGAGGCCCTCAAATATTGGAACACAGCTATCCTGTCACCCCTAGTCCTCCTTTTCATTAAACGAGACATACCCAAATCCTGCAACCCTTCCTCATTCAGGCCCCTGATCATCTTGCTTGCTCTTCTCTGTACTCTTTCCAGAGTCTCAACGTCTTTTTTTTTATATCGTAGCACCCCAAACTGGACGCAGTCTTCCAAGTGTGTGTGTGGGGGGGGTGTATTACCAAGGCATTGTAAAGTGGCATTAGCACTTCATGTGATCACGATTCGGTACCTCTGGTGGTGGCCACGGCAAGGATTGTATTTCTTAAATAATGATGATTTTTTTAAAAAAAAACAGGTTCAGCTGGAGGTCGTCCTTGACAAAGAGGACCGAGCCACATCTATATGCCTTATTTGAAGACTGATTCCTAATTCATTTTGGTCAAAGAGTCTTGCAACCTGGCTTGGCGGTGGAGAACAGATCGAGCGGGATGGGGTGGGGTGCGGGGGCTGCCATAAATCGCCCAGCTCCTTCCCTGGCTCCACCACCTCTGTCAATAGGCCATATATCTCCGCCACCGGTCCATAAGAGCCCAGCCAGCATCTCCCTGGAGTGCCAGCACTTCGCCATCCTTTCCTGTCTCTGCAAAACGATGCTTCCCCCCCCCAAAAAAAAAACAACAAACCTGCGTGCCTGGTACAATGCAAAGGGGAAGATCTGGGTGTCGAGATTATGGATAGCAGAGCAGGAGACACCCGGGAGGAGAAGGTTGAGAATTGAGGAAAGCAGACATCCATTTCTCCCCTCCTCTTCCCCCCACCCCGCCCCGAAACCCACCATAATGAGGAACTGAGACTGTCAGCAAAGCCAAGACTGCCGTCTCAGCACAAATTTTATCGGGTCAGCCAAGCAAAGTCATAGTCGTTTGCTTCCTTTCAGCAGTAAAGGAGCCGTTCGGAGGAGGAACGCAGAGATGGGGAGGCTTCAAAGAAAGCCTTCTTCCCCACCCACCCACCCCTTCCCTAGCAAAGGAGGCTAATTGACAAACCAGCAAATGAGCATCTTAGTTAAGAGTGCAATTCCTCCAGAGAGACAGTCCCAGGAGGAGTTTGGCTGGCAGACTGCAAGGGAAACGCCACAAGGAGTCCTGGGTTGTCAGGGAAGCGTTGGCCAAGTGGGAGAAGCAATCAAGAGCAACCGTGACTTTCTCTGAATCGTAGAATAGCAGAATTGGAAAGGGGCATTAGAGGCCTTCTAGTCCAACCCCCTGCCCAAGCAAGAGACCCTAACCATTCCAGACAAAGGGCTGTCCAGCCTCTCCTGAAAGACCTCCAGTGACGGAGCATCCACAACTTCTGGAGGCAAGTCGTTCGAATTGTTCTTAACTTTTGCTGAATGGAGAGCAGGGCAACCAGGATAATAATAATAATAATAATAATAATAATAATAATAATAATAATAATAATAATAATAATAATAAGAAGAAGAAGAAGAAGAAGAAGAAGAAGAAGAAGAAGAAGAAGAAGAAGAAGAAGAAGAAGAAGAAGAAGAAGAAGAAGAAGAAGAAGTTGGAAGGGACCTTGGAGGTCATCTAGTCCAACCCCCTGCTCAGGCAGGAAACCTTATACCATTTCAGGCAAATGGCTGGCCAGTCTCTTCTTAAAAACCTCCAGTGATGGAGCATTCACCACTTCTGAAGGCAGGTTGTTCCCCTGGTTAATCGTTCTAACTGTCAGGAAGTTTCTCCTTAGTTCTAGGTTGTTTCTCTCCTTGACTAGTTTCTATCCGTTGCTTCTTGTCCAGCCTTCAGGCGCTTTGGAGAATAGCTTGGCTCCCTCTTCTTTGGGGCAGCCCCTGAGATACTGGAACACTGCTATCATGTCACCCCTCACCCTTCTCTTCGTTAAACTACACATACCCAATTCCAGCAACCATTCTTTATATGTTTTAGCCTCCAGTCCCCCAATCATCTTTGTTGCTCTTCTCTGTACTCTTTCTAGAGTCTCGACATCTTTTTTACATAGTTGTTGTTGTTGTTGATGATGATGATGATGAAATGCTGCCTATCTGGCCATCGGGCTACTCTAGGCGACTCACAATAAATCCAGGATCCAGGCAGAAAGGCATCATAGGGAAAAGTGCAGATGGTCCCCAGCTTACGACCACAGTGGGGATCAGAATTTTCACGGCTAAGCATGGCAGCTGAGAAATGAGCTGTGCCCCATTTTACAACCTCTTTTTTTCCCACGGCTTTAAGTGATTTATTGCAATTGTTCAGTGAGTAACAAGGTTGGAAGAAGCCAGCTGCAGAGACTGGCAAATGGCCATTAAATGAGTCAGGGGTGCTGCAGCTGCCTACATGCCAAGCTCCTGAATTTTGATCGCATGACTGGGGTTTTGTGTTGTTTTTTTGTTGCGACCGTCCTAAGTGTGAGGATCACTCTTAAGTCGCTTTTTTTCAGTGCTGGTGCAAATTTCAGCAGTCGTTAAATGAATGGTTGTAAGTTGAAAACTACCTATAATCAAAGGGTTAGTTTTAATGTTGCGTTCAATTTTTTCCCCCTCCAAGTTGGCCGTGATTACAATCACCAGTTATTTATCTTCTGGGGTAAAGCCAGAACATTTAAATTCCACTTTAAACCCAGTTTAAAATAAATTAAAAAATAAATTAAAAAAAAACCAGTGTGAGTTTTTGGGGAAGACATTAAGACATTTCTTCAACACTGGTACAAGTTTCCAGTCCCTGGTGAAGTTGGAAGAGAATGGAAACAATAAACTCGATCTTTCAGTGTGAAGTGCACAACTCCTGTCATTTTGAGTTGTTTTGTCATGTTTCAGCATGTGTTAATGAATAACAAGGTGGGGGGGGAAGGATCTAAATTCTTAGTTTGTGGCAGTCTTATCTTATGTTCAGACATGTTAATTAATAGATGTGTTAAAATATGACAAGAAAAAAAAAAGAATTAAGACTTTGCCTTTTTGACAATGCCTTATTTTAGAGCAGTTTTTTTAAGATGACTTGAGAAAATACATTTCAGAATTCTTTGCTGGCTCGGCATGCTGGGCTTTGTAGTCAGGCCCTGTCACGCAGAGAGACACTTGTTGTAAAGGTGCTCGTGGTTTCAAGAACCCTCAAAAGGCACATTTCCTGGGCTTTTCTCCTACATAGGTAGTCCTCGACTTACAATTCATTGAGCGTCCCTTCGAAGCTACATGGGCACTGAAAAACGTGGCTTGTGACTGTCTTTCGAAACCTACGACCTCCTGGCCACGTGATCAGAATCGGGATGTTTGGCATGTACTCGTGGTGGTTGCAGTGTCCCCCTTTTTTCGACCTTCTGACAAACAAAGTCAATGGGGAAGGTGGATTCATTTAACAACCGGGTTGCCAAGTGAACCACTCCAATAATTCGCATCAGCTTCAGTAAAAATGTAAAATAATCCCAGCTCAAATCTTGCTAGGAACAGATCTGGGAATCTGGGTGTGAACCGAACCAGGAAAAGACAATTGCTAGCAAAGCTGAACTACGCATTCCTTCCCATGGGGGAAAAACCCCACTACCTTTCTTTTTTTTCATTTTCGCTGCAGAAGTGACATAGTCACAGTTACAGACATGATAGCAGCCTTCCAGTATCTCAGGGGCTGCCCCAAAGAAGAGGGAGTCAAGCTATTCTCCAAAACGCCCGAAGGCAGGACAAGAAGCAACAGATAGAAACTAGTCAAGGAGAGAAGCAACCTGGAACTAAGGAGGAATTTCCTGACACTGAGAACAATTAACCAGTGGAACAACCTGCCTCCAGAGGTGGTGAATGCTCCAACACTGGAGGTTTTTAAGAAGAGACTGGAGGGTCACTGGTCTGAAGTGGTATAGGGTTTCCTGCCTGAGCAGGGGGTTGGACTAGATGACCTCCAAGGTCCCTTCCAACTTCTTCTTCTTCTTCTTCTTCTTCTTCTTCTTCTTCTTCTTCTTCTTCTTCTTCTTCTTCTTCTTCTTCTTCTTCTTCTTCTTATTATTATTATTATTATTATTATTATTATTATTATTATTATTATTATTATTATTATTATTATTTCCTGACACTGAGAACAATTAACCAGTGGAACGGCTTCCCTTCAGAAATTTTATTACTTGTGCAGGATCACTGGATGTTTTCAAGAAAAGACCGGAGGACCACTTGTCTGAAATGGTATAGCGTCTCTTGCTTGAGCAAGGTCTTTCACTAGAAGGTCTTCAATCTAGGAGGAGGAGGAGGAGGAAGGAGAAGAAAAAGAAGATGAAGGAGGAGGAGGAGGAGGAGAAGATAAAGAAGGAGAAGGACACACAATAATGTGTGGTGGGTGGAGAGACATTAGACCCAGCCCAGAGCAAGGAAGGACTTCATCCCAGCTACAGCAGCCTTTTCAGGGAAATAAACCCTCCACAATTAATTGCTAGCCCGGAGGCTTCGTTAACCATGCCGTTCTCTTGTGCCTCCAATATTTTGCAGGCTGCCACTGCTGTGCCCCCCCCCCGCCAACCCTGGGCTCCCTTGCCTTGTCATGCAGAAAAGTGACGGCGTACATCAAGGCAGGGGAAGCAGGCAGAGAGGCTGACCCATTTGTCTCAGCTCCAGGCCAGAGCTCAGCTGGGAAACCGATGCTGGGCTGCCTGTGGCTCTGTCTGGGAGTGTGTGTGCCCCCCCCCCGTGTGTGTGTGTGTGTGAGAGAGAGAGAGAGAGAGAGAGAGAGAGGGAGGTTTGGAAATAGTTATATTTATAGGAGACTGGATTGTGTGCAGGAAGCAGACAGGCATCACATGACCAGGCCAGTGCTGTAAACAAGACAAGCTGGATTAACCCTTTTTCCACGTGGTTTTTCTCTGAAGAAGAGCTCCAGAAGGTTTGAAGAAGAGCTGGGTGCAAGAGGAAAGAAAAAGAAAGAAAGAAAGAAAGAAAGAAAGAAAGAAAGAAAGAAAGAAAGAAAGAAAGAAAGAAAGAAAGAAAGAAAGAGGAAGGAAGGATGGAAGGAAGGCAAAGAGAGGAAAGAGAGAGAAGCAATTTTTGTCTTGCACAACCTTCTCCAAGGCTGAGTCTGCCTCCCAGCTCTGCATTCGTGGTCCGCTGTCCACAAACATGAGTGGGAGGGAGAAAAATGGTTGACTCTCAAGGTGTCACATGAGACGTCGTGGTTTGGTTGGCAGAAGGTTGCACCAGAAACTTGTTTGGGGAATAGATGGTGATGTTCATGATCCAGAGAGACTTAAGACCAAGGATTCTAAAACCCAGCAACTCCCAGAATCCCCCAGTTAGCACAGGTGGACTTCAGCTCCCAGAATTCAACAGTCAGCATACCGACTGGTTGGGAACTTCTGGGAGTTCAAGGGCACACACCAGTAAAGTTGCTGAAATTTGAGAAGCCCTGTTCTAGACGGATAAAATGTTGGAAGTCATTTAAAAAATATATATTTCCTTCCTTCCCTCTTCTTCCTTTTTCTTCCTTCCTTCCTTCCTTCCTTCCTTCCTTCCTTCCTTCCTTCCTTCCTTCCTTCCTCCCTTCCTTCTCCTTGTTCCCACCCTCCCTCCCTCCCTCCCTCAGCCTACCCGCCTGCCTGCCTCTACACACTTGATCCTACAATATAATTGCTTGCCAAACTTTAGGCAGTGTATTTCTTCCCCCTCCCAGCCTGACATTTCTGCCAGGGATTAAAGACAGGGAAGCCTGCGAAAAAGGGCTGCTTTTGGCTCCCCAGTTTCTATAGCTGCGAGCAGAAAGCAGGGCTGCACAGCCGCGCGAATAAGCTGGGGACAAAAGCGGGTTTGGGCTCACGCAGTTAATCTCGGCTGCTGTACAACTTCACAAGCCGCGCGGTCTGATGCAAACCCTGGACGGCACCAAGGCTCGCTTGGAGCAGGGCTGGCATTGCCAAGGCAGAGTCCCTAAGCCCTGGCATTTGCATTTTGGCTGGTGCGTTCCCCTCCCCCTTTTTTTAAATAGGAACTTCTACTGGACATCCCAGTCATCTCTGCAAAAACCTGTCTGGAACCTGGTATTTCAAGAGCCAGCGGGTCCCCCAGCAAGCCAGTTGCTGCGTTCAGTCCAGGCTTTCTGGCTTTCCTCCCCTCTAAAAACCTGACAATGCTGAAGGAGCTTTTTACCTATCTGACATCAATGCGCTGGCTGACTCCTTCCGCCAAGCGCGATTCACCTGGGAAGGTGGCAGAGAACTTCCCGGCTGGATTTCTGCCTGCCTTGGGAATGGACGGTGCATTTGGCTCCGGGGTTCTTTGCAAGCATTGCCTGGGAATGAGGCGTGGAAAAGAGCTTTTTCTTGAGGTGGGGAAAGGGGGAAACAGGGATTTTAACGGGGGAAAAAGCTGCAAGAGAAAAATGGTTGTGTGAATCTGGCCACCAAGACTGTTGAACAGGGATGGCAGCTAGGAGGAGGAGGATCGTGGAAGGTTGAGGCTGGAAGGGGTGTGAGAGGTCCTGTAGACCATATCTTTCAACCTGAGCAAGTTGAAAAATATGTGGATTTCAACTCCCAGGATTCCTAGCTGGGAAATGTGGGAATGGAAGTCCACACACCTTGACGTTGCCATGGTTTAAGACCGTCTCTTCCTTTCTAGATGTGTTCCAGGTTATCGTTGTCCTCCTTCAAATGCAGCAAAAGCCTCCCTTGAAGCCATCATCCCCTGTGTTTTAGGAAACCCACCTGACCATTATCTAACCATGTTAGCTCTAAGAACCTGCCACAAGCATTTCCTAACAAGGATGGGAGTGCCCAAGGCTCTGGGTAGCCTTTTAGAGCAGTGTTGCTGACTTGAAGAGATATGGACTGACTCCCAGAATTCTGCAGCCACCAGGCTGTCTGGGGAATTGAAGCCCACCCATCCCAACACCCCCAAGGTTGAAGAAGCCCAGATTTAGAGGGTCCCTAGAGGGACGTGGTGGCTCAGTGGGTTAGGACGCTGAGCTTGTCGATCTGAAGGTCGGCAGTTTGGCGGGTCGAATCCCGAGTGCCGCATAACAGAGTGAGCGCCTGTTACTCGTCCCAGCTTCTGCCAACCTAGCAGTTCGAAAGCATGTCAAAATGCACGTAGAAAAATAGGGACCACTCCTGTGGGAAGGTAACAGCGTTCCGTGCGCCTTTGGCGTCTAGTCATGCCGGCCACAGGACCACAGAGACGTCCTCGGACAAGCTTTGAAACGGAGATGAGCATGGGCTGCTAGAGTCAGAAACGACGAGCACGCGTGTGCGGGGGAACCTTTACCTTTACCTTAAGAGGGAGATCTTGCCTTGAGTCCAACCCAAGGGGGCCAGGAGAGGCTGGAAAGGCCTCCCTAGCATCCCCAGAGGGGTGGGTGGGAGACCCCCAGCCTGCTGAGAAGCAGATGGAGGCCAAAAGGAGGCAGGGCAGATCGGACAGGATGGAGAACAGGCTGGAAAAAAGGCTGCCCCCCAACCAGGGGGGAGAAGAAAGCTCAGCCTCGGGAAACGAAAACAGGCAGCTGCTTCGGCGTTCCAGATCACGGCGGCCTCCGTCTCGGTCGGCCCGCAGTCCAGGCAGGGTCCCTGTTTTCCGAGGGAGCAAAAAAGGAAATTTGGCGACAGGCCAGCCGTTACCAACGGAAATTTTTTTCCCATCCTAGTCAGCAGATTTAGCCAGACTTTTCTTTCTCTCCATCTTTTTCTCTTTCTTCCTCTCCTCTTCTCTAGTTCTCGTTCTCTTCTTCGTTCTTTTTTTGCCGGTCTTTCTCTTTCTTTCTCTCTAGTTCTCTCTTTCTTTTTTCCTTTCTCTCTCTGTTCCTTTCTCTCTGACTTCCTGTGTCTTTCTCTTTGTGCGTGTTTGTGTTATCCCCCACCCAAGCCACAACTAGTCCCCCAAAGCCTTGGTTGGAAGATGCTAGACTTTCCTTTTTCCTCCTGTTTCTTCTGCGTCTCTCCCTGCCTGTTTGCCAGCAGATGGGGGCGCAGGAGACTGGCTGTGAAATTAACAAGCCTAGTTTAATCGAGGTTTCTTCTTCTGTTGATACAGTGGCCAGAACAAGCCTTTTTTTAAAGAAGACAAAAGAAATACTATATCTACCATCTCTCTCTCTCTCTCTCTCTCTCTCTCTCTCTCTCTCTCTCTCTCTCTCTCTCTCTCTCTCTCTCTCTCTCTCTCTCTCTCTCTCTCTCTCTCTCCATCCATCCAATCTATCTATCATCTATCTATCTATCTATCTATCTATCTATCTATCTATCTATCTATCTATCTATCTATCTACCATCTTCTTCCTCAATGTATGTCCAGTTGCTTAACAATCATAGATAGTCTAGTGAAAAGAAGAACTTGTGGGTTCTTCATCACTGGAGATTTTTAAGAAGAGACTTGGCAACCAATTTTTCTGTAATGGTATAGGGTCTCCTGCTTGAGGAGGGGGTTGGACTAGAAGACCTCCAGGGTCCCTTCCTGTTCTGTTATTGATGGTGAGACAGAACTCTTTAAAGAATTTGCTTCCCACTACCCCAAAATATTTTTTCCACCATCAACAGTATCATTTTTAGAAAGCTTTGAATCAAACTCGTCTAATGCGCTTGGGGCTGGTTTTCCTCTCTGCTACCATAAAAATGAAAATTCAAACCACCTCTGGACAAGAGAAGGTGGACAGCGCCAAAAGAAAACGGAGTAAGGACAAGAATTAAGGTGGCTTTAAAAAAATGCTTCCATCATTTTTTCATCATTAAGGACCTGAGGTGACACGATAGCAGTCTCCTGTTATTTGAGGGGTGTCACAGAGAAGAATGGCTCAACCTATTTTCCAAAGCACCTGCAGGCAAAACAAGAAGTAACAGAGTCCCTTCCAACTGTTAATTCTGCATTCTACATTTCTGGAGTAGCTCCATTTTAGAACAACTTCATTACAATTGCAAAACTGGAACTAACCAGCAGAGTTCAGCAAAGAGGCATCCAAAAATCTAATTCTTGGCTGCCATCTGGTGGCTGTCTGAAATTTTACAGCTGTGATTTGAGAGTCTTTTAGGAGCCAAAAGGGATCCTGGAGTATCTATTGGACCATTCCAAATCCCGGCAGAGATTCCAGACAACCTTTGAGACAGTTTCTTCCAGCCACTCTCCTAATTGCGGATCAGTTGCTAAGCATCTCCCCTCCCCCTCCCCATTGGGGGGAGGGACAAGGAAGGGAAGGGAGAGGAAAATTGGCCATCTCGTGAGTCTCTGTTTTGCATTTATCTGGTTGCTGGGAATTCACATTGGATGTGTTTGCAGACCGATAAATTTTGATCATTTGTGTGAAAAGCGTGGACTGAAAAACGAAATAAATCTGCCAAGTGTAGTTGGACTCAGCGCACCCCACTCCACCCTAGATTTAATTTGGGGACAGTCCTTCAGCTTCTGGATGCTGGGCCCTCCCCCCAAAAACACACACAGAGAGACTCACAAACACACACAAACTTTGTTGTTGTTGTTTTTTTCTTTTCAAAGATACAGCCTGATCAGAATGGTTGATGCTACAGGTTTTAGCACAAGGTTTTGGCCTGGCTGGCTGTTCAGAGGCGGGTGAGGAAGGGAAGGGCGGAGAGGAAGCGAATTACAACATGTGTGGATGGCCGAGGGGTCTCGGAGGGAAAACGGAGCAGGATTCACACGCTGGCAGTCAAAAGAGCCTGTGAAAGAGCAGAGGATGGAAGGGGACAGCGGTGTGTGTGTGTGTTTGTGTGTGTGTGTGTGTGTGTGTTAGTCCTTATAGTATCATTATTTTTATTTTTACAATTGCTACCTTTGGCGGTTCAGGTTTTGCCCAGCCTGCTGGCTTTGGCTGAGGAGGGGGGGGCACAGGAAAAATGGGGCTGGGGCTGGAGGGTTTGGGGGCTTTGGAGAAGAAGTGAATTTGAGGATGGAGCCAAGCATATGGTGGGAAGAAGGCCAGAGAGCAGGAAGGCAGGGCAAAGGTCACCTTTCCCCCCACTCCCCCACCCACCCCGGGGCGAGGGAAGGTCCTGGGGCTGGCTAAATGCAAGCGAGACGGGCGGCTACATAAATTCAGTCCATACAGGTGGTCCTCAAGTCACGGCTGCAATGGAGCCCAAAGTTCACGTTGCTAAGTGAAACATTTGTCCGGTGAGTTCGCAAAAGGGGGTCACGTGACCGTCATAAACGTGAGCCGGTTGCCAAGCGTCTGAATTTTGATCACGGGACCACGGGGATGGAAAAACAGTCACAAGCTGCTTCTTTCAGTGCCGTTATAACTTTGAACGGTCACTAAATGAACTCTTGCAAGTCGAGAGCTACTTGTAAATGAAACACCCGTCTAGGATTCTTGAGAATTAATGGCTTAATACCACCTTTCATCTTCCCTTCTTTTCTCTCTCCTTCCCCCCCCTTCTTTCCTCTTTCACCTGAATAGTGAAAATGGGTGTAGCACGTTTGGCTGAACCATAGAGCTGGAAGGGACCTTGGAGGTCTTCTAGTCCAACCCCGTGCTCAAGCAGGAGACCCTACGCAATACTGGACAATTGGCTGTCCAGTCTCTTCTTCAAAACCTCCAGCGATGAAGCACCCACAACTTCTGGAGGCAAGGAGTTCCACTGGTTAATTGTTCTGTCAGGAAGCTTCTCCTTAGTTCCAGGTTGCTTCTCTCCTTCACGAGTCTCCATCCGTTGTTTCTCCTCTTGCCTTCAGGTGCTTTGGGGAATAGGTTGACCCCCCCCCTCCTCTTCTTTGTGGCAGCCCCTCAAACATTGGAAGACTGCTATCATGTCCCCCTTAGTCCTTCTTTTCTCTAGACTGGCCATACCCAATTCCTGCCACCGTTCTTTATATGCTTTTGTCTCCAGGCCTTTGATCATCTTAGTTGCTCTTCTTTGCACTTTTCCCAAAGTCTCAACACCATTTTTGTAATGTGGTGACAAAACTGGATGCAGGATTCCAGGTGTGGCCTTACTAAAGTGGTCCTAATACTTCAGGTGATTTTCTGTGCCTCTGTTTATACAAGCGATTGTTCTCGCTTTTAGCTTCATCGGCTAAAGTTAGAGAACTTTGCCCAATGCACGCTTACGCCAGAGACCCAACCCAGCCCATCTTTCGTGCGTTGTGTGAGGCCAGACACAGCCTCAAGAAGAACAAACTGCCAGGAGTTTTATTCCTTCTTGCCTGGAATTGAGATGGGGCTGGAAGGGGGCCCCTTGCAGGCCTCCCCAGGTTCCCGAGACAGGCCTGGCCGAGGACAGCTTCTTCCCACGGTCAACGGACAGTGAAGGAAGCTGGAGAAACGGGAAGAAGGGGTTGCCATCGCTTAACAAAGAAAAGCCCAAAGTTGAATTTAATTACAGAATTCCAGGCGAAAGCAAGCCCGGCCAAAACCATTGCAATACTCCCCCCTTGTGGCCAATGGGCAATACGGCATGATCCACGAGTTCTGCAGTTTATCAAAACTTGCAAGCAATTGCTTGGCTGGGTTCACACAACAAACTACGGGTCATCCTTGATTTATGACTGATATTTTTTGCCCTGATTGTTAAGCAAACCCCTGCAGATGTTAAAGTAATCGCAGTCTTTAAGTGAATCCAGCTTTTCCCCTTAAGTGCGATCACATGACCCCAGGATGCTACAACTGCCATGAGTTCATCTCTGAACTCATCGTCTCCTGGTGATTGGCCTAAAGTCACCCAGCCGGCTTTCATGCCTAAGATATAGCACTCGAACTTACGAAAGACCAAACTAGCTCCCAAACAAAAAAGCAGTGCTTTTTTCCTTCTCTCCAGATAGGCAACTTTAAGAGGTGTGGACTTCAACCCCCAGAATTCCCTAGCCAGCATGGTAAGATTCCGGGAGTTGAGCTCTACCCATCTTACATTACCAAGCTTGAAAAACACAACTCTAGTGATTCTATCCCATCCTGGGGCCACCAACTCTGGGCTTGGAGGGTCCCCCCCTCCCCACCAGGATCCCCAAATCCATAGGGCACCCAGTGACCTCCATCTTGGGCACCCACCTCTCTTCCTTTTGATTGGCTAGCATCGTTACTGGTAAGTTCCATTACCGGTATTTTGCCAACTGAATTCTCAGCAACACAGCCTGCACCTTCCCTTCTTATTGTAATACAGAGGTAAAAATACTTCCATTTCCTGTTATTTCGACCGCAGGCAAACAGGCCCTCTTCCCCAGATCCCAGGCCCGCATATGGCAAATGACATCCCTGGTCCTCCTTGTGATGGAAAATTCCTCAACACTGCTGTGATTATGGTTGTGTGGTCCATGCGCTGTTTATTCAGTTGACAGCAATGGCACTCAGACTTACATACCTCTTCACAGTGCTTTTGCAGCCCTCTCTAAGCGGTGTACAGAGCCAGCATCTTCTTATCTTACCCACCTCGCAAGGACAGGAGGCTGAGCTGGTCAGGGTCGAACTGCCGGCAGTGGGCAGAGTTAGTCTGCAATGCCGCATGCATTGTGGCACCACAGCTCCTATATATCCCCATCCTTTTACAATTGAAGGTGCTAGGTGTGTTTCCTCCTATTTTCCCCACCCCACGACCCTTAAGGTGAGTTGGACTGGGAGGGAGGGGCGGGCCAAAGTCACCCAGCTTAGCCTAAAGCAGAATTAGAACTCGGGCTTCCTTGGTTGCTAGTCCAGTGCCTTCCCCAGCACAGGCCAAATTAGTTTCCTTTTGACTCTGTTTGCATCACTAGAAGAACAGATGGACAGACGTTTGTCTGGAACGGTGTAGGTTGGACTAGAAGACCTCCAGGGTCCCTCCCGTTATTCTGCAATTCTGTTTAAACCCCAAGCTTGTTCAGTAGTCCTTTTCTGATGCTGCCTTCAGACAGTCCCCAGGACCTGGGTTCTGAATTATCTTGTGTTTGTCAAATAGATTACCGTAAACATCAAGCAGTCCTGGGCTGCTCTCATAGCAAGTAAGTTAAAAAAAAAATCCCTCTCCTCCGGATTTAATAACATTTAAAGGTTGGGCTAGTTTTCTATCAGTTTCTCAAACGTGGCAACTTTAAGACATGTGGACTTCAACTGCCAAATACCCCAGCAAGTGTGGGTGGACCTTTTTTCTATACGGGAGGGGGGAAATGAGCGAAATGAGGGATTCTGGGAGTTAGAGTCCACATGTTTTAAAAGGCAAAGTTTGAGAAAGACTGTTTCTATGTTGACACTTTTAGTTAATATAGTTTCTACAAATGGCACTTATTCTATTTTTCCTTGATTTTATTAGCACTGGTATATTATTTCTTTTTTTGTTTCAAAACATTTGCTTAATTCATTTGCCTGGTTCACTTGCAACAATTTTTTGTTTCCTAACTAATTGCAATTCACTTGCGACAATTTTTATTTTCATAAATATTTGCACGATTCACTTGCGACAATTTTTATTTTCATAAATATTTGCACGATTCATTTGCAACAATTTTTATTTTCATAAATATTTGCCTGATTCACTTGCAACAATTCTTGTTAGATAAATTCAAATTTCTCCTGCACGAGCAGGGGACTCGACTAGAAGACCTCCAAGGTCCCTTTCCAGCTCTGTTCTATTCTAATATATATATAGCCTTTTTTTTTAAACATAATGCTGTCCGAAGACCACCTCGAGGCTCTCTCATCATCCTGATGCAGATTACAGAGTTGGAAGGGGACCCTGGCCCTCCTGCCTCGCTCAGCCGAAGGATGCGCTTCCCGGAGCGCTCCAGCGCGCTCTGAGCTCCCTCTGGGCTGGCCGGTGGCGCAGCCCTTTGTGATGCCGGGGCTGTTGCGCACGGCCAGCCGCGCTCCCTGCGCTCCGTGGCTCCCTTCCTCCTCCTCCTCCTCCTCCTCCTCCTCCACCTCCGCCCGGGCAGCGAAGGAAATTGCGTGCCGCGGAGGAGGAGACTGGCCGGCCCAATGCGCGCTGGCGAGGCGCGCCGGAGAGGAGAGGCGGCCGCAGGCGGAGCGTCAGCCGGAGGAGGCGCCTTGCCAAGCGGCCAGGGCAGCGCGGAGGAGCGGACGTGCTTCCCGCAGCCGCCCCGGCCGCTCTCCCGGCGGTGAGTTCCCACCGGGAAGAGGCGGTAGGGAAAGCGGAGCGACTCCGGAGCAGGCGAGCCCCCGTGCGGCTTTGCCTGCCTCTCCACGTGGCTGGCTCTGGCGCTGGGAGGGGGCGCAGGGGGTCTCCTCCGTTGTCCTGCAGGGGGAGGAAAGCTCCCCCCGCCGCAGCTTGGCACCCCCTCTTCTCCCCTCCCCCTTTACGCTTCTAAATTGGGGTCCGACTGAACCCCTGCGCCCCTGTTTGAGGAATCTAATGCTGGCAGTAGTTGGGTGTGCCTGGGTTGAGCCCCTTCCCTCCAGCCCCTCGTAGGGGTCGCTGCCTGCCTTGCCCTGCACCCCCCACCCCACGTCGCCCTTCCCCCCCCCCAAACACGGTGGCAGAGCAACCCGACCCGGTTCACACGTTATATCTTCACGCGGGAACCCGGCCCAGGGGCGCAGCCCCGCGTTGGCTTCGTATGGCAGGCGCCGCTTAAGCTGCTCCTTGGCTGACCCACCTGCTGCTCAGCCCCATTTCCCCCTGGTCCTAGCCTTGCTAATTCGGTTATTTTTGTAACACAGTGCTAAGGCAGGATCTTTAATCAGGGTTTGAATAAACAGTAAGTTTAGTACTGAGAGATAGTTAACCTTAAACACGGCAAGACCATTTGCTCTGTTGGAGAGCAAAGAGCAAAAGGGTAGGTTAGGATTTGAACTAAACCAGGGTTATGTTAAACCACGATCTGACTAATCGACAGGATCCGGGCCTAGTCCGAATTCTTTGGCCAGCAACAAGTGACTGTTTTATGCACCCCATTAAAGCATTACATCTCTTTAAGTTTAATTTCTCCATTGTGTGAATGCACCCGCTGCGATGGCTCAACTTTTAAAATTATTTAAAAGTCACGTTCACACAACAATTGTTTGCTTTAATCGTGTGAGCGTGGCTTTTAAATAATTACACCATGGGAGAAACTGCCAAGCCTTGTCCTAAGGAGTTCAGCATATCCAGGCTTATTAACCAAGGAGGCTTATTCACACAGCCATACCTTGCTGAAGAAATATTTTACGGAAGAAAGGAACTTAGTGACTAGCATTAAACCTGGCTTGATTTGCACATCGGGCTAATTGGGGGGTCAGAACCCAGGCAGATGAGGCTATTGTAGCTTGGCTTGGGCTATGAACTGGGCTGCTTGGCTATCCCTGATTTAAAACCCTGGTTTAGTGTGAATGCTTTTTACCTGCCTTGTTAGGACTGAGAATTCATTAGGGGCCTATAGGGAGCGCATGTTGGCTAACCCTCGGCCTGTGTCCATAATTGGACACGGAACGGCATCTCCCCTAACAAATGTATATATTTAGTCCCCAAGGCCCGTCATCTTGGTCACACATAGTTTGGCAATTACAACACAGCCTGCACTCTACATTTGTCCATTTTGTACACTGGCAATAGCCAACCCCGGCCTTCACCCGTCTCTCCCTAATAGATTCTCTAATAGAGCAATCCAGAGATCTGGATCAGAAGGCCGAAATGCGTTTTGGAGTGCTTTGTTTAATTGCATTTAGCCCTAATGGCTTTAAAAAAGCAGATTAAATTCCTTAGATGACAGATCAATCCGTGGTTATTAAGCAGCATATGATTTATTTCAGCTATTTCTACCTCACCGGCTTGCTAACTGATTAAAAACTTTTTTTAAAAAACAGCTTGAAAAGTTTACCACACTCAAGGAAAGCCAGAAGGGGAGGGTAGAGGAAAACACCAGCCCTTTATAACCACCCTAGGGAATATCAGCTGTTGGGGGGGGGCGTAGAGGTGGGAAGGGGGGGGAGGAGAAGCACTGAATATAATTAGGGAACCCCGACTTTTCAGGAGCCAAAAATGGCAGCTAAATTGCTTTGCAAGACAGGGAGATGAATAGAAATTACTGGGCAGAATGAGGGGTTCAGGCTCAACTAAACCAAATGGGGACTAGGCACCCCAACTCAGCTCTGCTTTGATTGACAGAGTGACCCCCAATTTGACAGTTTGGCAGATGGGTACAAGGTACAAATCCTGTGGCTAGGATTTTTTTTTCTTTTCTCTTTGCATCTTAAACAGGAGGAAGTTGCATTTTTATCCAGCTTCAGAATTATTGGGTTGGTGTTGTTGTTCTTCTTCTGTTTAACCCCCTCTCCTGCTTTCTTTCTCCCCTTACAAAAGGGAAAAGCCCGCCCAGCGTCCGAAAACCGCCTGGCTTTTCTGGAGGAAGACGAAAACCGCAGCCATGGCCAGCGATGGGGTGGAAGATGAGCTGGAATTCTACTCCAAGGCCGAAAAATATTGGAAGGACATCCCCCCCACCGTGGATGGGATGCTGGGGGGCTACGGGCATATTTCCAGTATTGACATCAGCAGCTCCAGAAAATTTTTGCTCCGGTTTTTGAGGGTGAGCAGGTTTTGTAGGGGTGGTGATAGCAGATTCCTGGCTGGCCTGTGCCTCCCTCCCACTCTCTTTCTCTCTCATTTCTGTTTATCCCTCTCTCTCGGTCTCTCTCCCTTTCTCTCTAACAACGTAAAATGATAATATGGCCAATAATATGAAATTAAACAGATGAGCGGGGGGGGGGAAGAGAGCAGGATTTCATTTTGAATCAAATAGGCAGGGAGAAGGGTGAAACACATTGCTTGGTTTTGAAGGTCAGGGTTTTTGTTGTCTAGGACGGCCCAAACAGGACCGGCACAGCCTTGGCCTTAGACTGCGGTGCCGGCATTGGGCGGATTACAAAGAGACTATTGCTGCCCCTTTTCAAAGCTGTGGACATGGTGGACGTGACGGAAGACTTCCTGAATAAGGCCAGGACATACCTGGGGACGGAAGGCCAACGGGTGCGAAATTACTTCTGTTGTGGGCTGCAAGACTTCAGCCCGGAGCCTAACACTTACGACGTCATCTGGATCCAGTGGGTAATCGGTGAGTATCGCTCGCAGGAGCGACCAAACAATTTCCCCAATTTGTACTTTCATAACATGCTCAAGATTCTGTTAATGTAGCTTTAGAGAACAGTCAGGTAAGAGAGGGCCGGGGTAGACAACCTTGGCTCTTTTATGACTCACGGACTTCAACTCCCAGAATTCCTGAGCCGGCTATGCTGGCTCAGGAATTCTGGGAGTTGAAGTCTGTGAGTCATAAAAGAGCCGAGGTTGCCTACCCCTGGCCTACCCCACAGATGCATAACAGGCAGAGAAAAAAACTCCAAAATAAACCGTCCCAACTGCTCAGACTGTAAAAGAGAGATTTGTACTTTCAGACTTGCAAGATTTTCTTAATAGACAACTGTCAGGTAAGAGAGAGCAGAGCCCAGAGCTGCATAATGGATGGAGAAAGACTCAGAAGAGACTCTTCCTAGCTTCTCAGGCTGTAAAAAGAGACGGCGGGAGAGTTGTGCCGTCAGACTGGCAAGCGTGTGTCAACGTAGCCCTGACAATAAAGTAGAATTAACTCCTCTGGCTGTCTTTGCTACCTGGTCTACCTGGCGAGACCGACCCCCTTGGATCCTGCCAGGATCTCACCTGGCCCTGTTTCTCCTTCCCCAACAGGACACCTGACGGACGAGCACCTCCTGAGCTTCTTGCAAAGGTGTCGCCTAGGGCTCTGTCCCAACGGCATCATCGTCATTAAGGACAACATGGCCCAAGAAGGGGTCATCATGGACGAAGTGGACAGTAGCCTTTGCCGGGATCTGGATGTGGTGTGTAAGATCATCCGCCGTGCCGGGCTGAGTCTTTTGGCCCAGGAGAAACAGGAGAATTTTCCAGATGAGATCTATCACGTCTATACGTTAGCCATGAGGTGAAGGAGACCCAGGAAGCGTTCCCATGGTGCTCCGGGGCAAACCATGGTTTCCAGCAGGCCAGGATGAAGGGAAAAGAGGGGAGATCGGCTGGGGTCTCAAGAGGTGGGGAGCAGGGAGGGAAAGGCGGTTGTGTCCCTGGGCAGCAAAATGGACTGGGACGGGGGAAGTAAAGGTAAGCGTGATTGTAGTCTCCTATGTTGGTTTGTTGTGATGGTTGGAAAAACGAGCCAAAGAACCCACTTTGTATGGTGCGGGAAAGTTGTGGAATTGAATCTCTAGAATCTGCCATCATCTTCCTGGCTTGTTCGAGTTTTTTTTTTCCCTCCCCCGTTTCAGCAAAAACCACCACAAAAATCCCTAGTTGGCTTTAAGAACAATCCTGCGTTTTTAAGCAATCCAAAATGACACAAGGAAAAAAAAAAGGGGTGGGGAGGGAAGAGGGAAAAAATGAGCAGGCTCACGATGCTGCATTTTGCTTTGCAATTTTTTTTTAAAGATTTGATTTTCCTAAAATTCACAGTCAGTTGGATTGATAGAACAGCAGCTTTGGCTGTAAAGAAGTGCAGAATTACAGGCTGAAGATCCTGAACTGGGTATCTTAAATTCGGTACGTCTAGTCCAGTAAAGAGAAGGACCAGGGGTGACATGATAGCGGGGTTCCGATATTTGAGGGGCTGCCATAAAGAAGAGGGGGTCAGCCTCCTCTCCAAAGCACCCGAAGGCAGGACAAGAAGCAACAGATGGAAACTAACCAAGGAGAGAATCTAGAAATAAGGAGAAATTTCTGACAGTGAAAACAATCAAGGAGAAATTTCTGACAGTGAAAACAATCAACCGGTGGAGCCTTTGGAAGGCGTGGTTGCTTCCCACGACTCTTTCAGCATCCCCATAGTCAGGTGATCAAAATTTGGATGTTTGGCAATGGGCTCGAATTTATGACAGTTGCAGTGTCCCGGGGTCGTGGAACCCCCCCTCTGACGAGCAAAGTCACCAGAGTCCCTTAACGGCCTTACTAGCTCAACAACCTCAGTGATTCACTTAACAGCTGCGGCAAGAAAAGTTGCAAAATGGGGCAAAACTCGCTTCACAACTGTCTCGCTTAGCGGCAGAAATTTTGGGCTCAATTCCGGTTGCATGCCTGCTGTAAAGCCAATGGGGAAGAGCAGGATGTCGAAAGTTACGATCGCACGACGGTGGGATGCTGGGACCACATGGGATTTGGCTAACAACGGCAGCTAGGGTTTCTGGAACTACCAGTGTCGGTTAGTGGACTCCTGTGATGTTGTGTGGTATGACTCGCTTAGCAGCGGACTTCCCGTTCCCACTTATCAGCAAGTGAGGACTAGCTGCAATAGACTATCACCAAGGGGAATGGGTGTTTTACCCACAGCACAACAATAGAGGCGAACAGCGTTGGGGCATCCTTTTAATCAGCTGTCGGCATTCCTGTCCCAACCCTGGATGTTCAATACAGCTCCAGCGTAAGCCTACACAACCTCGCAATCCTTTGGCGCAGAGGGGCAAATCCTTCCTCGACTGGTACACAACCCCACAAAGGGCTTTTCCACCAGCTTAGCTGCCACCAGGATGCGATTCTGGCGCAGGTTCCACCTCCCCCCAACCCAACGCATTCTCACGTAGCCACCACTCGAGCGGGCTGCCACAGACACGGTCTCTCGCGTAACCGGCCGTTGGACATTGAACGGAGATCTGGCAGTTCATGCACTGGCTGCACAGCGTGGCGAGATCCGGGATGGCAAATGTCCGAGGTCCGTTCTCGTCCAGGGAGGTCACACCTGCTCCAGAGAGGCACTTGGATCTATAAGGAGGTACTTCTTCAAGCAGTTGGGCAGAGGGAGGGCCTTCACCTTGACGTCCACGGGCCAAGGCTGGAGATACTGCCGCAGGTAGACTCGGCAGAGGTGCTTCAAGGTAGGCGGGCTGTTCTCCAGCTGTTTCAGCTTCCCGAAAAGCGCCCGAATCTTCTCTTGGTGGTAGCGGCAGTGGCTCAGGTCGATCTGGAAGTTGCTGGGCAGCTTGACCACCGGGCCACTGGCCATCATCAGCTCCAGGGCGGTCTCGGCTTTCTGCAGCAAGTCTAAGGAGAAGCTGTCGTCCTCCGACTCGCTGAGATGGGAAGAGAGGCGCTCAAAGATGGTGTCGAAGCCGGACCAGCAGGCGGGTCCGTGGAGGGAGCAGTTGGGCGAGGCCCCCGATTCCAGGAGGAAGCGCAGCAGTGGGAAATGCAGCCGGAAGCTCTTGAGGCAGAGGTGGGTGAGGGACTCGTAGGGCGGGCATTCGCTGGGGTTGGCCCCATGGGCCATCAGCAGCCGCGTGGCCTGGAAGCAAAAGCGGTTGATCAGCTTGGCCTCTTCGGCGTCGCTGCCCACCGTCTCACCCAGCAGGAAGATGATGAAGGTGAACACCGTGTCCCCATCTTTGGTGGTGGCCTTGACGTCTGCGCCTGGGGTGGCGGGGGGGGGGAGAAAATGGGGTGGTTTATTGCGTGGGGGGGTACGGCATACTGGTCCCCCCCGGGGCAGCGCCCTTAAGACTGGCAGAGCTTGCGAATGAAGCGTCACAATCGCCACTCATGACCTTCGCGAGGGATCTCCGACAAGCGATGGGAACAAGATTGGAATTATTTAAGGACCGTGTGATTCGCTTAACAACCTTGGCAATACAGGTTGTAAAGTTGGGCCCGACTCCCTTAACGACCAGGCTTGCTTAGCCACAGATGTTCTGGCCCAGTTTTGGTCCACCTGTACTTCGTCACCCTCCCATCACTAAACCGGGGCAATTCTCTTCATTTCTGAAAGAGGCTTTAAAAGCAAAGCCTCCCTCATCCCGCCAGGTTGAAAACCAGCAAGGGGAGGAAGAAGAAGGAAAACCCGCACAAGAGCTTTTTCCTCCCAGCAGAAAATCCCATTTTTTCCCTGGAAATTCATCCTTCCTCAAAGCTCTGCTTGGACACTGGCAACCTGGGTAGAATTTGGACTTTCCCCCAAAACAGCCCCCGAAAAGGGATGGGTGGGAAGCAACTCACCTCCTTCCAACAGAAGCCGAATGTTTTCTATGTTGTGGATTTGAACCCCGTCGCTGCTGGCCAGAGCGTGCAGCAAAGCTGTCTTTCCTGGAGGGAAGGCGAGACGGATTAGAGGAAGAGCGGAAGAGGAGGGAGGAGGAAAAGAAGGACAAGGAATCTGGAGGGCATCCTTCAAGTCCCAGAATTCTTAATGGTATCCCAGTGCCGCTAAGGTAGGGGATTCTGGGAGATGAATCCCTGGCTTCTAAAGGAGCGATTCTAGAAGAAGCTAGAGGTGAACTGCTGTGATTTAATGAAACCAGAGATAAAAAGTAGAACCAACTGACCATGTTTATCAGCAGCGTTGATATCGGCCCCGAGTTCGAGGAGACGCCGCAGACAAGGCAAGCGTTCCGGCTCTTCGCTGGCTAGATCCAGAGGACTACTTTCATGAATCTAAGAACAATTAGAGAAGGAAGGGGTTATATTACTCCTATCATTTCCCCTTTTTTTCCTACCCCTCCCCCTCCCGTGGGGAACCCACACACCCCATTCCTTGTTTTTTCCTCCATTGACATGGGGGGTGTATTGACAGAACCAGCACCCGAATCTTTTTATCCCACCCTTTTGGCCATGTCTGCATTGGGATTGCAAAACCTCAGAACTATCAGAAATTCCAGGAATTATCATTTTAAACACACACACTCAAACATACACAATAGGTGTGGCTGGCTACAAACCCGGTCTCGGCGATTGATGTCTGCGCCGCGTTGCACCAGGAGCTCAACCACGTCAGGCTGGTTCCGCAGCACCGCGATGTGCAAGGCTGTGTAGTAAGTGACCGGATCTACAGAAAGTGGGGAATTTTCATCAGAAAACATGAAATGCAAAACTCCAAACGGGCCTCTTCCCCTTGTTGGGGATGTTTTTAATCGCCAGATTCTCTTCTAGGGAAAAAGCTATTTTCTGAATGGGGTCCTTGGTGCTCTCTGAGCTTGGTGGTATCCTTACAGACATTTCATGACCCAACTAGGTAACATCATCAGTGCTAGAAGCAAAGCCCGCTCTTCTCCAGCACTGATGATGTAACCTTGTTAGGTCATGAAACATCTGCAAGGGAAAAAAAAAACAAGCTCAGAGAGCATTAAAGATCCCATAGGCCTCCTCCCCCTCCCCACACACCCTACTCCCTTCTAACCCTGATGACATTATCTAGCTGGGTAATAAAATGCAGGAAAACAACCAAGCTCAGAAAGCAACAAGGACGCCACAGTTCAACCCTGAGCTACAGATATTCCCTCCTACTTTTTCAGTCTTAAAAAAACCTCTGAAAACATCGGCTGCCCTACCCTACAAGGCTGTTGTTACAAGAGCTGGCAAGAAAAAAGCCTACCATTAAGCTCCATTCCACCGCAATAGGAAAGCCAGCAGGGGAAGAAGCAGCCGGCCCCCCGCTTCCTCCCCATTACCCCCCTCAGTCAAGGGCCCTTGAAAAGACCAGCTGGCCAGCCTTGCAGGGAGGCCGCCATGTTGCCCTGGAGATGGCCCTCTGTAGGAGGAGCTTGGAACGCAGGACTTGGGGCGGAGCCTCGCCATTCTTAGCTGTGCATAGCAACTAAGGCGGAGCCTGTGGACAAAGGGGTGGAACTAGAGGCCAGGAGGGGAATTACAGGTAGTCCTCGATTTATAACCGTTCATTTAGTGACTCTTCAAAGCTACAACAGCACTGAAAGAAGTGACGTACGACCATTTCAGCCTCCTCCACGGTCACATGATCAAAATTCAGACACTTGGCAATCGATTCATATTTATGACAGTTGCAGCGTTCTGGGGCTCACGTGATCCCCTTTTGTGACCGTCTGAAGCCCGGTTCACTTAACAACCCTGTTTCTGTCTGTTGTAACTTGACTTGTAACTTGTAACTCCTAAGTCTGAGGATTACCTACTACACTGATATTATCCCTGGTGTAATCCTAAATGAAAAAAGTGGCACAGCGACATCTGCTGGTGAGAAACAGGCCATGCAACGACAAACTTACTTAAAAGCAGCAGATTGCAAATTTGAATGGAAATCCCCTTTAGCGGCAGGGCAGGTGTGTGTGCGCACAACTAAAGGAAGCTCCCCCCCCACACACACAAGTCAACGCCTCCTGAAGTTTTCCCCCTCCTCTAAAATAAAGGCAAAAGAGGGGAGGGTGGGAAGCCCAACCTTCAAAGGTGATGTCTGCCCCATTGTGCAAGAGGAATTCAGCCGCCTGGACCAGCCCAAGCTCAGCGACCTTCAACAACGTGTAGCTCACGCCTTCTTGGTAAAAAGCCGATTGGGACTCGCTTTCCAGCAGCTTCTGGAGAACCAGAAATTTGCCCTGATCTTCGGCCGCAGACCTGGAGCTTTTACAAATAGAGAAAGAATGGGCAGAGACAGACTTTGCAATCTCCTTAATAAAGTTGGGAAGCAAAAAAAAAAACATTTTTGTGCTAGGACGGTGTGGAAAGAGTCCCTTTTCCAATTCTTTGTCCTTAAAGCTGCTTACCTCTCTGGCAACTCCTGACGTTCGGGATCTTGTAATCCCAGAGACCCCAGAATAGCGTCTACTAACGGCTGATATTCGAAGATGATTCTACGGAAGCCATGAAGAAACGGCATTCTTTTCAATAATCATCCAAGAAGGACTCCTTCACACCCAGCCCAGTGGTTACTTCACTTCAGATTTTCCTCGGCCTGTTTTGAAATCAAAGCATACAGATTTTTATTCATAAAATAAATAGGCATCAGCAGAGGAAGCTACTCAAACCGTAACCGGACACCAAGAGGAAAGATCCTTGCTCAACAAGGCTGGCTTCAGAAGCTAGGCAGGTTTGGATCAGGTGAGAAGTTGGATGGGAGACCACAAGGAAACTTCAGGGCTGCAGACAAGGCTGAGAAGTTGCAGGGAAAATATTTTCAAAGGAAGAGGATACTAAAAAGATACTATAACATTTGCTAAGAAAATAGCTTGGGTGCAACCAAGTTTGACTTCAGGGCCATTTTTTTACCTTTTGCCAGTGCAAGAAAGGAGGAGGAGGAAGAGATAATGAAGAAAGAGGAGATGGAGGAGGAGGGGGCGGAGGAACCACACCCCTTCCCCTTTTTCTTAAATTAATTTTAAATTATGATTGAAATCTCATGAAATTTTGACCATCTCTCCGTAGCTCCCATGAGATTCCAAGCAAGAATGCTGATATCCCGTGAGCTCAGGAAGGGGATGGCTCTCAACTCCTAGAAGATCTAACCAACCTTTGCCACTTGCACACTTCACTTTGGCAGGTAAGAACAACCTTCCCAAGTTGGGAGCAGATCCCTTCCTTCCAGATTAAAAACTGTCCATGGAATTTCAGGAAAGTAGGGGCAGAAACACAACCTAGTTCCTTCAGGCCCATCCTGAAGACCTTTCAACCAAGGATGGGGATCATGCTGTCCGGTCCCAACAGGAATTCTTGGAAGGGGCCCTGGAGAGATTGTCTACGCAGGAGAACCCAAGATCATCTCAATATGGGTTTTGGACCCTAACAGCTCCTAGCCCTGGACGTGAAAACGTTGACCAGATGTATGGCTTAGAAGGTCATCGTTATCCTTCGTGTTTCTAGTCACCATCCAACCCGTGGCTGCCCGTCCCCCCCCCCGACAGAATTCTTTCATTCAACTGCCACCTCCAGAATCTGAGAAGCAGACCAAAATTCCAGGCAGGGATGGGCGTAGAGACCCTCGGAAAGCCCCATAGGTCCCACAGTTTGAAAAAAGACCTTGTAACATCTCAAGAACTTCTCCAGGGAGAGCCAGAGATTGAACCTTGCTAAATCATGGCTATATTTTATTCTATTTTGAAAGGATCTCTAGTCCAGCTACGCAAAAGAAACTCACCGTAACCACTGCGGCTATAATAAGGCAACTGTTTGCAACAAGGGAGATTGGTGGAGGCCCCAAGACTATTATTTTTCTTTTAAAGAAAATTATCTTTGCCTGCAGGGGGTGGCTGGAGGGAGGCTAATCGAAAAGGCCAGCTGTTTTAAGAGGCAGGGCAGGGATGCCACACTCGCACACAAACAAACCCCAGTCCTCTTATTTTGTAGAAGTCAACTGTCCCCTTGGAGAGGGCCTTAGGCAGCTGCTGAGAAGCAGCAAACTGTCAAAAAAATAAATTAAATTAACCCAGCCTGGCAACCAGCCTGGCTGAAGAGGAAGCAAAGCAAATAAAAACACAAGAAAAGAAGCCTCATTTTCAGGAATAATGAAAACTTAATGACAATTCCAAGAGTAAACAAACTAATTTGTAGCAGATCTCCAAGGATAAAAGACCGTGAGAAAATATATATATATATATATTGGGCAGGCTGTTTCAACCTTCCCCTTCTTGTGCAGTATTATTATTGTTAATTGTTGTTATTGATTTTATTTCCTGATCAATACAGACTTGATTGTATGCATGCCCTTAAAAAGCCCCAAAGGACTTCTTCCTTGCTTCATTTATTAACATATAAAACTTCCGCCTTCCCCTTTTTTTGCATTATTATCAATTATCCTTATTGGTATTATTTCCTGATCAATACAACTTAATTTATGCATTCCTTTTTAAAAAAAAAAAAACCATAAAAATACTTCGTGGGGAGTAACCGAGCTTTATATATAAAAATTCTCAGCCCAGGCTGAGGAGTAATTTATTTTAATTGGGGTTTTTAATTGCACAGGGTTAGTTTAATCTTTTTTAAATTGGTTTTAACTTTTGTATTGCTGGTTTTTTAACTCCCTGTAAACCGCCCTGAGTCCTCAGGGAAAGGGCGGTATATAAATGTAATAAAATAAAATAAATAAATAAATACTTCTTCTTCTTACGCACCTATCGTGCGCTCACCCGATTCGCGACTGCCTTTAAAAGCGGAAAGGGGGGTTACTCGGGAGTAAGCAGCCACAGTTTCCTTTTGTTTTTCCCGTTTCCTTCTTCCCAAAGTTTTCTCTCTCTCTCTCTGGCGCTTCCTCCTTCGTTTTATTCCCCCTCGTTTGCAGAAAGAAGCTTAGCTGATGGAGGAGGAATAATGGGTATTTTCCACAATTTATCCACCCCACCCCCACCCCCCCAAAAAATGACGTTCCCGGTGTCAGCAAAGCCACATTTCCTTCTCTGCAAACTTCCCTCCCGCCGCCCCTTTGCAAACCTCCAACTTGGATCGCTGCAAATTCTGCAGCGGGTCGTTTTACGCACCGCCTCGGATCAAAAACTCCGCACTTGTTCTCGGCACTTCTGAAGCTGCCCATTCACACGGGTTTCTCTTCTTTTTCTTTCTTTTTCTTTCTTTTTTCGCATCCGGGAGGATGCAGGAAGCGGAAGGGGGGGGGAAATAAATGCAGGCATAGCTTTCGATTGCAAAATTGCAGAAAGAACCTCTGTCCGTTTTTTTTTTCTTCTCTCCCTTTTGCCCTCTGCAGGTTGGAGGAGATGTCTGTCTGGCTGCTGAAAAACATCCGAGTTTCAGCTTCAAACGACCTCTAGAGGGTGTGCTTGGCGTGGAAGATTTTTTTTGATGCTTTTTTAAAAAAATGGTTTTAAATTTAAGGTTTTCTTTTAAAAAAAAATGAAACCAGGTGAAGAATGCATGGAAAATCTCTCTGACCTGATCGCATTCTTCCAGTATTTGAGGGGCTGCCCCAAAGAAAAGGAGGGGTGTCCCTCTATTCTCCAAAGCACCGGAAGGCAGGAGAAGAAGCAACGGATGGGAATTAATCAAGGAGAGAATTATTTGTAAAAATAGTAAAGGTGGGATACAGATAAATAAATTTCTGGGTATCTTCTCTTTTCATGCTCATTTACATTGAAAAATCTTTCCACTATCAGAACTGGGGCAGTGTTTAGCAACCTACCTGGCAGAGGAAACGCTTGGAGACTTTTCTGAGCAATGCTGGCTGTTGAATGATTGCAATGTTTTTGGAAGGGGGGGCAGGGGTATCTTTCGGGATACCCAATACTCCCCCCCCCCCACTTAGCAGTTTCTTATCTTGAGAAATTAATCTGCCCTTTGACACCGGCGTGCAGAAGTTTTCCCCTTTCAAAAACCTCACTATTATTTGGGCCATCTGCTTGCAATTTATAAAGTCTAGTTGAAGTTGACTTTATTAGCTTTCCTCTCTCAGACAGGAGTTCGCCCCCCCCCCCACACCCCCTTTGATCCCTTGTGCCTACCTCTGCAAAAAATTGCAAAATTCCCAGGGACCAAGCTTTCCCTCTCTCTCTCTCTCTCTCTCTCTCTCCCTCAACCTCACCATTTAACAGACCTAATTCTTAAAATCAAGTGAAATCTGATTTTGGGAAAGTCACTGTGTGATGATTGTTGCTAAACAAGAAGCTTTTTATTTATAGTCACCTAGAAAAGCTGGTGGCAAGCCACACGTTCTGGAGGCAAGCCGTTCCACAGGAAATTTCTCCTTAGTTCTAGGCTGCTTCTCCTTGGTTAGTTTCCATCCGCTGCTTCTTGTCCTGCCTTCTGGTGCTTTGGAGAATAGGTTGAACCCCCCCCCCCTTCTTTGTGGCAGCCCTTCAAATATTGGAAGACTGTCCTTCTTTTCACTAGACTAGATATGCCCAATTCTGGCAACCATTAATCATATGTTTCAGCCTCCAGTCTCCCGATCATCTTTGTTGCTCTTCTCTGCACTCTTTCCGGAGTCTCAACATCTTTTTTATATCGTGGCGACCAAAATTGGATGCCGTATTCCAGGTGTGGTCTCACTGAGGATAAAGTGGTACTAATACTCCATGTGATTTGGATTCCCTTCCCTTCCCTTTCTTACCCAAACATTATCGGAGGCTGAAGTTAGTCCTTGGTTAACATTGATTGGACCTGGAGAGAAGCCATCACCTATCCACCAGGGAGGCAAGGAATGGAGGGGAAGAGGTCCAGAGAAATTTGATCATTAAGAACCCCTCCTGGCTGTCTGGGGGAAATTTAATTAAATTGCTGGAAGGCTTGTATGCAGAAGAACACATCTGGATTCAATATGTGCGACTTTGATATATATGTGTGTGTGTGTGTGTGTGTGTGTGTGTGTGTGTGTGTGTATATATATATATATATATATATATATATATATATATATATATATATATATATATATATATATATAGAGAGAGAGAGAGAGAGAGAGAGAGAGAGAGAGAGAGAGAGATGGGGGGAGGTAACAACAGAGGAAAAAAGGGTGTGTATGTGGCTGGAACCATCTTTGGTGGATAGGAAGCTCCTATGATTGGAAGGAAATTTACTTACTGAAATATCCAGAAAATGAATTTGTAGAATCACCCACTTGGAGACTCTCCAGAGACAGATTGTTCCACTGATTAATTGTTCTCACTGTCAGGAAATTTCTCCTTAGTTCTAGGTTGCTTCTCTCTTTGATTAGTTTCCATCCGACGCTTCTTGTCCTGCCTTCAGGGGCTTTGGAGAAGAGCTTGACCCCTCTCTTCTTTGGGGCAGCCCTGAGATATTGAAAGACTGCTATCATGTCTCACCCAGTCCTTCTTTTCTTTAAACTAGACATCCCCAATTCCTGCAACCGTTCTTCGTATATTTAATGATATTTGTTGCTCTTGTCTGCACTCTTTCCAGAGTCTCAGCATCTTTTTTTATAATGAACTTTAAAAAATGTAGAATAAACTTTTTTAAAAAAACTTTTTAGCAATGATCTCTAAATCCACAATTTGAAAGCATTAATCTTTGACTGTCTGTTTTTCTAAGTGGTAGAATTTAAAGTTTCTCCTTGTAGAATTTGTTTGCTTGAAGATCATCTCTGTTCTTGTTGGGTATGTAGGGTGTATATTGGTCTGAACTAAACAGGCTTCCTTCCAAACTTCTACGGAGATTCTCCATCGTCCAGGTCAGGATTGTCCCAAAGTTGCTTTTCCAAAAGGCAACTAGACTTCCTTGGTTTTTTTCTCTCTGAAAACATTTCGCTTCTCATCCAAGAAGCTTCTCTGAAGAAGTTGCTTTTGGAAAAGCACTTTTGGGACTTCATTCCAATTATTTCGGAATTGTTTCACGCGTGGTGTATCATGTGAATGAATATCTTTTCTTCTCCTTTCTGCCCCTCCTCATTTTGACAGAAGACCAACCCACCAAATATTCTTCTGGCTCTGTAAAGAATTGGGGCAGAGAGGGAGAGTGAGACACATGTCCTACAAACACCTTCCTTTAACCTCTAGTGTAAATAGAGAAAATTTATTGCTTTGACCTTGCAGATCATCTCTTTGAGCAAATGAAACACAGGAGGTCAAAAGTGTCACCGGCTGGAGGGTGGTGGAGGACTCCAGAAAGGAAGAGAAAAACCAAGTTGCGCCACTCAAGGACTGAAGGGACAGAGAAATGGAGGGAGGGAGGAACATAGAACCTAGGATAATAGGATTGGAAGGGACCCCGGAGGTCTTCTAGTCCAGCCCTTTGCTCAAGCAGGAGACCCTATCCCATTTCAGACAAGTGGCTGTTCAGTCTCTCTATTTTATAGTTTACAATTTATATTTTTATAAATTATATACATATATACATATATATACACATATACACATACACACATACACGTACACGTACACATACATATATATATATATATATATGAATTAGTACCTTGCAGTGTAAGGCTGATAAGCTTGTTAGCAGCTGCTTATTCCTTATCTGCAGATTTACTGATGGAAAATTGATACCTTCCCTCATCCATGGAAGGAAACAGAGAAACAGAGATAAGAGCACCTGATCTTCTTTAATTGTGAACAGACGGCGGTCCCCGGCACACTCTTCCTTACGACTGGGACCTCTTAAAAAGAACCAGAGAGGCACTAAATGCATTTAATCCTATCTAAATTGTGAAGCTGGAGAGAAGAATAGGGCAGAGGGGGAGGGAGGGAGGGGGGGGGAGAAGAGAAGCAGACCCCCACCCCCCTGGGGTCCTACGCCGTGCCTTTAAGTACCCGAACGAGGTAGGAAATGGCATTAATGCGGCTTGTTTAATTTATTTATTTGACTTTGCAAATCACCACCTTGACCTGCAGGGCAGGGCGGGGGCTTGTGGTGGGAGGGTGTTGTGATATTACCAATCTCACCCCCCCCTTCCTTCCAACCTCCAAAATTTTCTCAATGACTTACTGTTCCAGCTGTGCGAAAGGTCCAGGGGTAATTCTGGGGGTCCCCTGCCGCAGAGCACATACGTCTTGGCGTGTCTAAAGAAACTTTAGCCGCCTGCCAAGAAAACTTTCCGCCCCCCCCTCCCAAATTGGCAAGTCCTAATCTCTCTTTCCCCCCCCCAACCAGGCAAACCCTCCCTCCCTCCCTCTTGCCTTAGAACTCGCTTCTCCTTTGATCATAAAAAATGAAAGACTCATATTTCACTGTCCAAATTCCAGCAATCAACAGGCTGGAGGATCCATAGGGAGAATGGAGACTTGATTATGCTCTCCCGCCTCATTATTTAACGCCCTGAGCAGCTACTCAGATGTGTTTGGGGGTCTCTCTCCCCCCTCCCAGCCTTGGCTGGCCTCCCATCCCAGGCTGCCTTCTGCTGGCAGAGGAGCAGAGAGAAGGGAGGGACCCTAAAGGAGCATCTAGTGGGTAAGGCACCCAGCTAGAAACTGGGAGCATGTGAGTTCTAGTCCTGGTATGAAAGCCAGCTGGGTGACTTTGGGCCAATCACAGGAGGTGGTGAGTTCTAGTCCTGCCTTTGCATGAAAACCGGCGGGGTGACTTTGGGCCAATTATCAAGAGAAATAAAAAGAGGAGGAGGAGAACTTAAACACATTATGTGATTATCTTCTACCTTTTATCCTCAGAACCAAAGGGTGTTGCGATAAATTTGAGAGCCACCATCTCCCTCAGCCTTCTCCAGCGATTCTGATGTGAGAACTCAACTGAAGCATCCTGACGGGCTCTGATGCTTCTGGCTGGTCTACCCCACACGGCTGGATTTTGGCTCTGGTGTCAGAGGTCACCATACGGGCAGGTCCTGAGCTGGCCCTCAGGGGGAGAGACCTCTGGCTGCTGCCCGCTTTATTTCTGCCTGGCCCCTGACCTGGAGCAGAGTTCTGGAGAACTTCCACCTCTCCTCAGGGCTGTCCTTGTGGACGCCTCCACAGGACAGTCACGGTTGTCTCTCGGGACCTTCTCAAGACACACTGATGATGGCCTTTAAGAGCCAGATGCTCTTTTTCCAGAGTGGCCCACGAGATCAAACGCTAACAGATTGAGCGCATTGGGCTAAACGCTAGAAGAAACTCAGTTTCCTGGTCCTGTGGATTTCACATCCTTGTTTGTTTGTTTTTTTAGGTTTGGGTTATTTGAAAGGACCCTTACAAGCTTTCCTAGACTTTACTGTTCTCTACTGAGGTATTGCTATTTTCTCTCATCGTTAGGCTGGTGGAAAGGCACTTTTTAAAGCGATGGAACTCACCTCCCCACGAAATGCTTGCAGCCCTCTCTTGTGGGGAAAAACAAACGAAACCAAACCAGGAAAATAAAGTTTAGCAACTTTTTCTCTGGACGTTTCAGTGAATTTTCTACTACAGGTAGTCCTCAACTTGCAACCATTTGTTTAGAGACCATTCAAAGTTACATTCAAAGTTACAAACAGTCACTAAAGAATAATTGTAAGTCGAGGACTACGGTAAGTTTCCCTGTAAAGTTTTGATTTCTGTTTTTTTATCTTTCAGGGACGGAAAGAAAATAGGAAACTGATTGAAATGATCTTATGTCTAATTCGTGGACATTTTTTGAGAACCAGATAGAGAAAGAATTCATTGACGTTCTGATTCAACTATTTGCTTTTCTCCTTTATGGATAAGAGACCACCAGGCGATCTTACAGCTGTTGAGTTGACTGGAATTTTTTTTTAAAAAAAAAATCAATCCAGAAGGAATCCAGGAAACCATAGCCACACCATTGTCCTAAAAAACAACAGGAGACAAAGAGGTATTTATTTTTTTTGAAAACTTTTTATATAGCAGGGAAGTTTTAAAAGTTGCACTGAAAGATGGCGGCTCCTAATTGGATAAGACTGCCACTTTCATCTGCATAGCTCCGCCCTTGAAAAGTGACCCATTTAGGGAAACAGACACTGCCCTGTTACCCCCTGTGGGGGTGACAATTTGCTATAAGGCCCTGAAGTCCATGTTTTTCTTGGGTTATTTTATATATATATATAAAACGTTTCAAATGTCCGCCGATTTGATTTCATAAGCTTGCGCAAGGCAGCCCAACTTTATGAGGAGGGGGACAGACAGGGGGTCCAGAGGGAAAGGATGCAAAGAAGGAATTTCTCTCTTCTTGCCGCCGCAGGACCCCCCCCCCAAAAAAATATATATATTTTAAACTCAATAAGTGGGTTGGCTTTCCTCTAATTTAACTCTTCCTCTTTCCAAATTGGGAGGGGGAGTTGAAATGGGGAGAAGGGCAGACTGAGGGGGCGCGAAGGAGGGGGAAGGCGGTTGAGGACGTTGATGGACTCCAAGAAGACTCCATCAGTCAGTTTCAGGCGAAAACACAGCGACAGGGGACGGGTCAGTTTCAACTTGGATAGAAAAAACAACGTTTGGTTCCAACTTTTGACCGATGGGAAATTTTCTGGAGCTGTGGCTACGGTGTGCTGGGGAGGATGGGGGGGTGAGCGAGGGATAGATCCCGAGTAAAAAGTTTGGAGAAGTTCTTTCTCTAGCTGGTCCACAAGCTTACACAGGAGAGAGAGAGAGTGAAAGAAACAGAGAAAGAAAGGAAAGGAAAGGAAAGGAAAAGAAAGAAAGAGAGAGGAGAAAGAGAGAGAGAAAGAGGAAAGAAAAGTGAAAGAGGGTGAGAAAGACAAAGAAGAGAGGAAGAAAGAGAGAGAGAGAGGAAGGAAGGAAAGAAAGAAAGAAAGAAAGAAAGAAAGAAAGAAAGAAAGAAAGAAAGAAAGAAAGAAAGTCAGACTGAGAAACCGTGAATATACTAAGGACCCCCACACAGCCTCAGAAGCAGGCCCACACAAACACACATACACGCGCACACCCCACCGGGAAAACGTAGGAGGAGGAAGAAAGGGGGGGGGGTGGAAATCAAAGCAGGGGGAAAAGTTTTTTTTTCGGGGGGGCGGTGAGTCGGTTTGGGGGCAGCCAAGGCAGGCTCGCCAGATCGCAGCTCCTGGCCGGCCGGCCGGGCGGGGGTCTCCTGCCCCACAAGCTGGATCCGGGCGCGATGGAAGCGGTGGCCGCCTTCGGGATGGACAAGCAGTTCGCCCCCAACCCGGTCCGGATCCTGGAGCCTGCCGACAACCCCCAGGCGCGCAAGAACTTCAGCGTCAGCCACCTCCTGGACCTGGAGGACGCGGCCGTCGGCATGAACGGGACGGCCCGGGAAAGCGGCGCGGAGGCTCGGGAGGGCGGCAAGGGGGCGTTCGACCCCTCCGGGGGCAGCAGCGGCAGCGAAGCGGGGGGACGAGGCGGAGGAGGCGCGCTGCGGGAAGGTGAGTACGTCGGAACGCGCGTCCCGGCGCGTCCCGGGCAAAGGGAAGGGGCAGAAGACGCGGAAGAGACGGGCAGGACCCCGGTGGGAGGGAAGGGCTCTTGCCTGGGGGCCCTTTGGGGAGCCTGCCCCCTCCCAGAGACCCGGGGGGGGGAATCCCCTGCGCCGCGCGGGAGCCAGCGTCGCCTTAAGGGGCTCTTGGGAACGCGTCGCCCCTCCTCGGGGGTCTCCTGACTTGCTCCGCTATCCGGCGCCCAACACGCTCCGGGAATCGCCGATGTGGGGGCATTGAGG
Source organism: Vipera ursinii (assembly GCF_947247035.1). Classification (NCBI taxonomy): domain Eukaryota; kingdom Metazoa; phylum Chordata; class Lepidosauria; order Squamata; family Viperidae; genus Vipera; species Vipera ursinii. Next base: position 8,479,088 of record NC_139529.1, on the reverse strand, counting down.
GGAGGGAAATCTTTGGGAGGGGGGGCAACTGTGATTCGGACAGTGGGAATCGGGGAGAACAGATCCCAACCGGCCTTTGCAAAGATGCTATCGAATATCCAGAATAGGCGCCGCGGGTGAAGTTCCGTGGCTTCTGTACTTCGGATTTAGCCCCGTTTCTTCCTTCCTCTTTGGATGTCCAGCAAGGCCGTTGGAATGGCAGTGGGGGGTGGGGGAGAGAAAGAAAGACCTCCTTTTGCACTGGTTAATCCAGAAAGTCCTATTTTGCCAGAATCAAATCAGGGGGAATTTAAGAGCTGGTTGAAATGGTGAGCACCAAGTTTGGAGGAGAAATCCTGCCTATGTTGGTCAGATGCATTAAAAAAAAGGCAGGTGTGGAACGAACAGAGAAATTCTATTAGGGAGAGGCCCCTGTTGCTCTCTGAGCTGGGTGGTTTTCTTGTAGACGTTTCATGACCCAACCGGGGAACCTCATCAGGGCTTGGATGTTCCCTAGTTGGGTCGTGAAACGTCTGCAAGGAAACCACCCAGCTCAGGGAGCACCAAGGATCCCTGACTTACAAATATTCTCCTTTAGTGGTAATTCTGTTAGTGGATAGTAATTCTGTTAGTGGATAGTAATTCTACTTTACAGTAAGGCGAAGGTCTTTAAAGACTACTAATGCAAGTTGCTTATTTATGCTGTCTTTTATAGTTTTGGGTGCAAAGGGGCTGTCCAGTCCCTTCTTGAAAACTGCCAGTGATGAAGGACCCACAACTTCTGAAGGCAACACGTTCCACTGATTAATTGTTCAATGATGGGATGGCCACTTGTCCGAAATGGTCTAGGGTCTCCCACTTGAGCAGAAGGCTGGACTAGTGGACCTCCAAGGTTATTCTTGCCTCCAGAAAATGTGGGTGCTCCGTCAGTGGAGCTTTTCAAGAAGAGGCCGGACGGTCATTTCTCTGAAGTGGGATAGGATCACCCACAGCTTCTGAAGGCAAGCCGTTCCACTGGTCAGTTGTTCTGTCAGGAAATTTCCCCCTTAGTCCTTTGCATCAGGTCTTTCAAGCCAGGACAGTGCATTTTGGAAGAGAGAAAGTCATCACACTGATTGGGTGGAAATCGCCGCCGTCCCACTCCGGGGGAATAGAAGGCAGGCACTGCATTCACTTACGTTAGAGCGCTTGCCAATTTTATGTAAAGTGTGGCTGTCAGCAGCACATTAAATCAAATAAAAAAGCCAAACAACTATTAAAGCTAACCAATTAATTAGCCTCAGTGGCTATGTAGATTAGTATAGGGTGGTTTTTATGGAAGCATTTGTCAAATTTAGTGACACTTTCATATATACATGTATATGTGTATGTGTGTAGATATATGTTTGTGTGTGTAGTTTGTGTGTGTGTGTGTGTGTGTATAATCTATCTCTATATCACTATTTCTATCTGTATTATCTGTCCATCCGTCTATCTATCTATCTATCTATCTATCTATCTATCTATCTATCTATCTATTTAAAAGACCCCATCCTTTCTGAGCGGAGGTAAAGTAGATAAGAATTTCTTCTCTGCAACACTCAGGCCGTGCTTATTTGCCAGACATTTCCCTAATTGTGTTTGTAGCCAATTTCATATTTTCTGTATCAATTTCACATGAGGGAAGGAAAATTTCCTGGCTTCATTTTTTCTGCATATGTCAATATATTGCACTGGCTTCCCGTAGCAGCATCCCACTTGTAAAATGGACAATAAAGTCTGCTTGGGACCATCAACAGCAAACCATCGTAAAACTGGGGAGGGATAATTTCCTTGAAAAAGATGGAAGAATGGAAGCTGGTCAGATCGGCCCGTGCGTCATTCATTCCCTCAGTGAGGTAGTCATCACACAAACGGGTGTAACGCTGCTGTGTTCCTCCTGTAACATTCTGTACAGTTGAGGTCAGCCATTTCACAACTGTAGCTAGTCCATTTTGCCTTTGTAGGGCTAACAAGCAACAGTGCATTTGGAACCTCTAGAAATGGAAGCTTAGTCTCCTGAATTTAATTTAGCCTAAAGGAAAACCTGCCTGTTTACATTGGGACTAGATATTTCCTTCCTTCCTTCCTTCCTTCCTTCCTTCCTTCCTTCCTTCCTTCCTTCCTTCCTTCCTTCCTCCCTCCCTCCCTCCCTCCCTCCCTCCCTCCCCTTCATCCTCTCTCCTTCCCTTCATCCTTCATTCCTTCTTTCCTTCTCTTCTCCTTCCTTCCTTCCTTCCTTCCTTCCTTCCTTCCTTCCTTCCTCCCTCCCTCCCTCCCTCCCCTTCATCCTCTCTCCTTCCCTTCATCCTTCATTCCTTCTTTCCTTCTCTTCTCCTTCCTTCCTTCCTTCCTTCCTTCCTTCCTTCCTTCCTTCCTTCCTTCCTTCCCTCCCTCCCTCCCTCCCTCCCTCTTATGACTGCCTATCCAGATAATTTAGTTCCCAAGAAAACTAGACTGCCCCTTTCCTGTAATAGCTACTGCAAGATTAATCTTGAGATGGAACCTGGCTATTGTTACACATAAAACCGTGTAACAAAATAATTAAATCCTCTGATGATCTGGATATGGTTATAAAAGAATGAATAAGGATTCACACACGACAGGAAAACCTCTTATTTATTCATTTATTAGAAGCTACAATGGGAAATCAGACATCCTGCTTCTGCAATGCAGGAGTAGAATGTACAGTAGGAGGCGGGAGAAGAAGCAACGGATGGAAAATTATCAAGGAGCGATCCAACCTTGAATTAAGGAGAAATTTCCTGACAGTGAGAACAATTAATCAATTTTCTCTGGAAGTTGTGAGTGCTCCATCACTGGAGGTTTCCGAAAATACACTGGACAGTTATTTGGCCAAGATGGTATATTGTCTCCTTGCCTAGAGCAGCGGGTTGGACTAGAAGACCTCTGAGGCCCCTTCCAGGTCTTGGTTTAATCTAGGACACTCAGTGGCATGGTCTAAGAGCACTAGGAAGGTCCTCCTCATTTTTAAGTGGTGTCTTTTCTGATTTTCATCTTGCTAGTGCCCTCTAAGCTGAAGGATGACAAAACCGGTTGTCTTCTGCATGGGAACCTACAGACATTATTCAATTCCCAGGGATCCGAGTTTTAATCTGCTACCTGGTTTCATTTATAATCTTTTTACAATGTAGAGATCGGGGCGGGAAAGCCCTGAGTTTTATTTAAACCATTCTGGAGAAATGATGCTCAGAGAACTCAGCATAACCATAGAAGTTTGAGCAAAAGAATGCCCGGATGGGTTTTGGGGATTTTAGCTGCCCAACCACAAACTTTGTGGGTTTATTTGTACAAGTTTGAGGAAGGCCCCTTCTGTCTTGAAGGACCATCCCGTGTATACGTCGGGTTCCAGAATAAACATAACCTCCATGATCTCCCCAGCTTGAGAAAAACAACGTTCGCTCCTCCGAGAAACCGGGATGGTCTTTGCAGGCGAGACACCAACTTTGCTTGTTCTGGTATTTCCTCCTGGCACACCTGGAGGAGATCCAGACCCTTGTCCAACTCAGTCAGAACCTTGTTGGGAATCTTCAAGCCTGCAAGCTTCATCAGAGATGGGGAAGGAGAGAGGTCCTTCTCCTTTTTGAAGCCACACTCGCAATCCCACAATCCTGATCCAGAAGTAGACCTTGACTTACCCCCAGACATGGGAAAAAATGGGCTGGAATAAGGGGACTTGTGAGGCAGGTCTGAGGTCCTGATGGTGGCTGTCCCCTCCCGTGGCCAGCTGACCACCATTTGGGTGCTTGAGACAATATGGCGTCATGCGTCATCTCGTAGTCTCTTGACCATATTTTGAGACGGCTTTGTTGGAAAGCAGCGTTTGCATCACAGCTTAAACCAGTTTTTAAAAGTTGCTCTCTCCTTATTTAACAAGTATAGGACAGACCTAGATTCAGAGAAACAGCCCAGAGGACGGAAGGTAAACGGTGACAATCATTGGGACGTTTCAGCAAAACTCCATGGGAGGACCATTCATTTTCTTTTATATATTGAATTTATTTGCCGCCCATCTCGTATCTAACGACTCTGGGTTCATTCCGGCGAAGGGAAGCTGTATGGTTTCTATTTAGAAAAGGGCAAAATTAGAAGGAAAAAAAGAGAGAGAGAACAGTGTGGTGTGTTTTCACCTCCCTCCACCCAAACAAATTAATCTGGATCTCGATCCATCCATCCCAGACACGCGTCATCTGACTTGCTACCTTTTTAATTTTCGTTTCAACAACCCCGCCCTCCTCTTTTCTTTACTTCCCCCCCCCTTTTGCTTATTTTCTTTAGCTCTCCTTTAAAAATGCCTCTCGCGGCTTCCCTGTCTTTTGGACTGGCCTGCCTATGCCACTAACTGGGTCCATGTGTTGGGTTGTAAGAAAAGTTGGTTTAGGCTTCAGGCTGTTAAATTCCACCCTGAACGTTGGGAGGTTAGCGATGCTAACTCCCGGGGAGAGGGGAGGCAAAGATTTTCTTGGGAGCCCTTTTAAATCCAAACATTGTTTATGTCAACCGATCTGGGGGGGGTTAAACACAGGAAGCTGAGCCCAATTCAGCTTTAAAACTCCTCTGATGTTGCTTCCATCAGATTCAGGAGGATGTGAATTAGCTGCTACCAAGCAAGGAATATTCAGGTCAGCCTGGAGTTGTGTTCTCGGCTGCAGTGTGTGTCCTGGGGTCGCGTGATCCCCTTTTGCGACCTTCTGACAAGCAAAGTTAACAGGGAAGCTAGATTCACGTACCAACCTGGTTACTTCCCTTAACCACGAAGGCAAGTCCACCTTGGAGAAATATTTGGAGATTTTTTTTACTTTTCCCGGAGGAGTCTCAGCCACTTTGCTTCTCCGCCCAGAAATTGGAAGGGAAAAAACCCAGCAACCTTTAAAGTCTGTGGATGCCCAGTTCTGTAACAATAACCTATTTTGTCCTCAGCTGATGGCAGAGCAGTGAGAAACGCTTCAGATATCGAAGGGGCGGCCAAAAAAGCCGACGCAATCCTCGGCTGTGTTAACAGGAGGTGTCAGACAGGCAGCGAGGTGGCAGTTCTGACAGACGGATGGAATCAAGATGAGCGGAGGGGTGAAGGTCTGTCCTCTCTCATGTGAAGCGTTAGTACCACTTTACCAAGCCTTAGTACTGTCACACTTGGAAAACCGAGTCTCGTTTTGGTCGCCATATTATAAAAAAAGATGCTGAGACTCCAGAAAAAGTCTCAACCCAGATGATTAGGGGACTGGAGGCTAAAACCGATGAAGAATGCTGGCAGGAATTGGGTTTGTCTACTTTAATGAAAAGAAGGACTAGGCGTGTCACGAGAGCATCTTCCAATGTTTGAGGGGCTGCCACAAAGAAGAGGGGGGGGGGTCAACCTGTCTTCCAAAGCACCAAAAGGCAAGACGAAAAACAATGGATGGAAACTAACCAAGGAGAGAAGCAACCTAGAACTAAGGGGAAATTTCCCGACAGTGAGAACAATTAACCAACGGAACAGCTTGCCACCAGAAGTTGTGGGTGCTCCATCGCTGGAGGTTTTTAGGAAGAGACTGGACAACCATTTGACTACGATGGTGTAGTCAAGGGGGTTGGACTAGAAGACCTCCAAGGTCCCTTCCAAGTCTGTTATTCTGTAATTCTGGTTCGAAGTCCATCAGTACTAGCTAAGGTGAAACTGCCAAGCAAACGTGATTTTGAATCTCTTCTAGGAACATGTTTCTGTTTTGAAAAGATTTCATTCCTTTGCTTTAAGTTTTTTTTTTTTAAAGGCAGGCTTGTATGATGAGAAGCCAGAGGCAATTTGAAAGCTTAAGAGCAAAGGGAGGTAAAAAAGAAAGAAAGAAAGAAAGAAAGAAAGAAAGAAAGAAAGAAAGAAAGAAAGAAAGAAAGAAAGAAAGAAAGAAAGAAAAAAGAAAGAAAAGATTGATTGTGTTTGCTGCAAATTACAGCTCAGGCACTCTGCTTGGAGTGCCTGGAAGGAGGGGAAAAAGAAATCTGAAATGCAATGAGTTTTCCAAAATTGTTTGGTTCCACCCCAGCCTAGAAGGACCCACCACCAAGGCAAAAAAAAAAAAAAGAAATATACAGGTTGAGATCTACATTAGAAGGAATTCCTTTGTGAAAACATCTGTTCACATTTATAGCGGTGATATTATTGGCAGGAGAACCTCAAAAGCAAAATAATAATAATGATAAGAGAGGAGACAAGAGAGATGGGGGAGGCAGCTAGATTAAACTATGAAACTCAGGTTGTTCAAAGAGTGCCAAGTAAGTTTATCAACGTGTTTAAAAAGGGAAGGGGAGAAAATGCAAAAAGACAAAGCAGGAATTAGAACAGTGTTCCTCAAAAGCTAGCTGGGGAATTCTGAGAGTTTAAATCCACCCATCCAAAACTTGTCAAGGTTAAGAAACGCTGGGTTAGAATCCTTGTGTAACCGTCTGTGATTTTTTACTACATCTAAAATTTCTCCATTTTTACACTTGACGCTGCATGAACATAAGCAGTTGCCATTTATTTGAAGCAAGTCATGGTTTAATTTAATTTAATTTTTAATTTTATTGAATTTATATACCGCCCTTTCCCGAAGGACTCAGGGCGGTTTAGTGTATAAAATATGGCAGTAGTTAGGATACATAATTCCAATCCCAGCAACTGTATTTAAAACATGGAATCATATAGTTGGAGGGGACCTCGGAGGTCCTCTAGTCCAACCCCCTGCTCAAGACCTTATGCCATCCATCCCGGTCCTTTCCAGCCTTATGATTTTATGTTCTAAGCAGCATTTTGCCACTTGTGGCTGCTCCATCACTGGAGGTTTTCAAGAAGAGACTGGACAGCCACTTGTCTGGACTGGTGTAGGATCTTCTGCTTGAGCAGGGGGTTGGACTAGAAGACCTCCAAGGTCCCTTTTGAATCTGTTATTCTTTCGGGTCTGCTATTCCCCACACATCTGTCCTTGAGAGCTTTTGATCTCCAAAAGCCCAGGGGTGGCAGGCTGTGAACTCACCCCTACCTTGTAGACAGCCTCTCCCCACAGCTTCCTGCCTATTGCCTTTTCTGCACCCCTTTTTCGCTTCTGCTTCTTTCTTCTCAAAAAAGGAGATATGCCCGGATCTGCCATCTCCCGCAAAAAACCCTTTCCCTTCGCAGCCTGGCTCGGCAAACTGTATGAGTCTATTAAAGTCTGCGCGCCTCTCTCTCGAATGAAGTCTGTGGCTTTAGGCCGGCGCCAGGCATCCACGTCGGACCAGATGTGGAGAGGCGCCATGGTTCCCAGCCAACAAGGCTGGCCTTCTGCAGGGCCTCACACACGAGGAGACCTGCAAGGCACATGGGAAAGCGTGAACCGGTGTGTGTGTGTGTGTGTGTGTGTGTGTCGGGTGGGGGGGGGAGTGCAAGCGTCCTTCTCCAAAAGTACTGCATGGAAAAATCCAGGGAGGGGGCAAGAGCCAGTGAGCTGGTAGAGGAGGAGGAGGAGGAGGAGAAACAAAGCTGTAGATTCAAATTATATCTATATTATATCTATCAACTATCTATTGTATCTATCTGCATCTATCTATCATCTATCATGTATCTACTATCATCTATCATCTATCTACCATCTATTGTCTGTTGTCTGTCTGTCTATCTATCTATCTATCTATCTACCATCTACAGTATGTATGTATGTATGTATGTATGTATGTATGTCACGTGTGCCACCCGTCCTGCCAATGGAAACTCTAGGCGGTTTACTGACCTTAAAAGAAAATGCAGTATAAAGCGTTTAAAACAATGGATTCAAATTGAATCAAATCTCTTTATTACGGTCTTTGGCCAGCCTTTATTAAAACAATGAATAAAGGTCTTCAATTTAAGAAACTCCATTAAAATCAAAGTAGGCGGGGAGCAGAAACTGCACCCACGGAGGGAGGGAGGGAGGGAGGGAGGCAGGCGGAGGGCTGAGGGGCTCCGCTAATTGGTCCAAAGAGCAGGAGGATTGTCTGCATCGGCTTTGTCCAAGCTGCAGTTGTGACATTTTGCGTGGTGCACAGATCGATCTAAAGGACGGTTAGCTTCCCCGTCTGGCTTCTTGGAGAAGACTTTGGTTTGGACGAGGCCTGTCCATCCCCACCCCTTCCCAGCGCTGCCCTCCGTTTCCCACGAGGAGCAGCAGAGGGAAAAGGGACGTTTTTTCCGCCCTGCGGCTTTCTGACAGTCTGGATGGATCGGAAGGAAAACTGAGATGCTCTTAAACGGTTTCAGATGGGAAACTTCAGAGGAAGGGGGTCACCTGCCTTCAGCCCTCCTCCTCCTTGATTGCCCTGGCGGGGTTTAAAACTTTGCCCTTTTGCATTTTTCTAACCCCCTTGGAGGGAAAAGTCAACGCTCCTTCTCAAAGGCTGGGGAGGAAGGGGGCGGGGGGTAGGTGGGGGGGGGGCAAGCAGAGAGATTTTCATTCCCCAAAGAGATCTGAGAGGCATAATAAATGAAGGAAGCCGTCAATCAAGGTGGATGGAGAAGCTTTGGAAAACCGTTCCGCCCCCCCCCCCTCTCTCTCTTTCATTCTTCCTCTCTCTCTCTCTTTTCTATCTTTCTCTTTCCCTTTTATCTATTTTTTTCTTTCTTCCACTCCCCCTCTCTTTCACTTTTCTTTCTCTCTCTCTCTCTCTCTCTCTCTCTCTCTCTCTCTCTCTCTCTCGCCTGTAGTTTACGGTGCCCTTTGCAAAATCCGTTTGTTTTTGGGGCATCCGAAGTCTAACACGAAGGGAAGGGAGCCAAGGCAGCAGCAACAACAACGCAACACCCCAACGAGGAGGCTAGACAAACTTTTGATTTTGGCTTCCTGCTCCGGATTGCAGAAGCAACAGGGAAGGGCCATAAAGTCACCCCTGGGTTCAAGGAAGAATTTTAACTGGGTGTGTAAAACATCTGGGAGCTGCATTCACACACCTTGTGCCTCTTTGTGGCCTTGGAAACCATGAAAAAGTCACTGTTTGGATCAGCTTGGGGGTCTGCATTTTAGACATACTTCCAGAATTATTTAGGACATTGCCACCAAGTGTCAAAAAAATCAGCAAACATGACTCTTTATTTATCCAATAAATTTGACTTTGTTGGGAGATCAACATCTGAAGGCAAAGCTGTTCCATTGGTTGGTTGTTCTCACTGTCGGCAAATTTCTCCTTAGTTCTATGTTGCTTCTCTCCTTGATTAGTTTCCATGCATTGTTTCACTTAGCAACATAAATTTTGGGCTCAATTATGGTCATACCTTGAGGGCCACCTGCATCACCACTCAAACCACATCTGATGCCTTCCTCTGTGAATGTACAACATCCACATTAAGAATCGGACGCTGCCTTGTTTGTTTTTCTTAACTCGGAGACCGGAGAACAAATTGATATCCAGGAAAGACCTGTGTTAATTAATAAAATCTATTTATTTGACTTAGGAGTCCCTGCATCCCCCAGGCTATCATGGCTATAATTATTATTTCAATAGAAAAGTAGTATCGGTCTCGGACTTGTTGAAAGAAGAAGGAAAGTTAGGAAGGAGACAGGATTTATTTTTCTTTGGAAGAATTTAGAACTAATAGCCTTCAGGCTATTTCAGTCCACTCAGTTAAAACTGCATTTTTTTAAAAAAAAAAAAAAGGAAGGAAAAGGGGGGTAGAAGTAGGGAAGAACAGAGAGAAGAGAAAAAACACAAGAAAATGGAAAGAAGTGTGTGTGTGTGGGGGGGGAACCTTTGAGCTTGGGATACAGCCAAAATTCAAAATTACTTCCTTTGTAAATTGAATTTGACATACTTGTAATTCACACTGTATTGAAAGTCTGGGCTTATGTCCAATTAACTTATACAATTATGAAATTTGAATAGGTACATCTGTATTTTCAGTGGCAATTTGTGCTCTATAAGAGTGCAGAAGCTTTTTTTTCCACCGTAAGCTTTTCAGGAATTCAAGGTGGCCTCTGGGGTTTATAAATTATTTCTCTCTCTCGTATCATTCTGTAACTCTAAAGAAGGTTAATATTTTGAATGTAGGGCTTTGATATTTTCTAGTTTTGGCAAAAGGCTCTTATGTCCTTGAAAAGAGAGGCATCCAAGGCTTCCCACAGCTGGGCCATGCCAATGATCTCCAAAATTTCCTCTAAATTGCCATTTCTGATGGAACAGGAGGCAACATTTATGCCACGGATGAGAGGAAGGGTCTTCAACATTTGCATTCCACCTTTTGCTTAATCCAATTGACTAATTTTAATTTCATTTAATTCATCAATGCAATCCCCAGAGAAGAGGGGTGGGTGGGTGTCAACCTAATCTCCCAAATATCTGAAGGCAAACAAACAATGGATGGAAACTTATCCCGGAGAGAGCCAGCCTCAAACTTAGGAGAAATGTCCTGCGTTTGGATCACGGGACCTTGAGGGTGCTGCGACCGCCATTAAGTGCCAGGATCATTTTTCGGTGGTCTTGTAACCTCAAGCGGCCACTAAAGGGAGCGTTGTAAGTCGGGTATCTGTAAACTCTTCCAAATGTTGGCAGGAGAGAAGTATATTTTCATGTCCTGGCACGCATCTACAGGAAAGAAAACAGTGAAAGCAAAGATTATTTTAAAGTGAGATGTTTGATTGGTATCCTTTTGCATCGCTCTGGTGCCGTTTCCGGACAAAATTCTCAAAGGTCCTTTTATGAAGGAATTCTCCAAGCCGGCAAGATTTTTTTCCTATTTTTATTTTTTTCTTCTTCTCCCCCCCCCACCCTCTCTCTTTTTGCCACATCAGAGTTGCTCAAGCTTGACATATAGCAGAGGAATTCAGGGTAACTGGTACAAATCAGAGAGCTGTCATAAAAGTATTCCAAATTTTAAAACCATCCCAAAATAAGGGGTTTTTTTTCTCCCCCTCTGTTAGAGACCAAATGGAAACCAGATGTTGGGGCAAATTGGCAAGATCGGGTTTCAAGAGGAGAATTTAAATGAAGGCGCAGCAGGATTGCCTTCTCTTCTGTGGATTCTCCCTTTCCAAAAAGTCTATGGTTCCTGGGATTTGCTGGGATGCTAGAATGGGGTGCCAGGAGACATTTAAAAATATGGGAAGCAGAGAGAGGAGCCCAGAGGGGATTTGCAGCAAAGTGGAAATGAGTCTGAATATTCAGAGCTGCTTTGGCAAGGATTGTAGGGCACTCTACCGGTTAGAACATAAAACACAGAATAATAGAGTTGGAAGGGACCTTGGAGGTCTTCTAGTCCAACCCCCTGCCCATTCCGGACAAAGGGTTGTCCTGTCTCTTTTTGGAATCCTCCAGTCATGGAGCATCCACAACCTCTGGAGGTAAGCTGTTCCACTGTTAATTGGAACAATTAACCTCCATTAATTTCTGCTTGGTTGCAGGTTGATTCTCTCCTTGGTTAGTTTCCACTACGTGTGGTCCACTAATGGTCAAAGCTAAATTGACCCTAGAAAAGGATGAACGGAGTGATCAGTGGGTGTGGGGGGCCTGGCCTGGAAGTCTCTTGCAGCCGTGCAATGATTCCAGACTGATGACGCATTTGACAGCCCTTTCCACCGAAGCTTGCTGTTCTCCTACAAAAGCCCCCTGAGCCTCTCTCTTCTGATCACAGGGGAAAGCCTGAGTCCGGCCCACTCCTCCTCCTCCAAACGGAAGAAGAAGCAACGGAGGAACCGGACCACCTTCAACAGTAGCCAACTGCAAGCTCTAGAACGAGTCTTTGAGAGGACGCACTATCCGGATGCTTTCGTGCGGGAAGAGTTGGCCCGAAGGGTCAGCCTTAGTGAAGCCAGAGTCCAGGTGAGAGTGACTGGATTCATCTACAGGTAGTCCTCGACTTATGACAGTTGGGACCAGACTTTCTGTTGTTAATTGAGTCACACCTGATTTTCTCCTCCTCCTCCTCCTTTCTGCAAGCCCTGCTCCCTTCTAGCCCTGATGATGTTACCTAGTTGGGCCATGAAACGTCTGCAAGGAAACAAGCCAGCTCAAAGAGCCCAAAGGGTCCTGCATTTCAGCCCTGAGCCACCAATATCCCCCTTCATTGCTGTCTGTGTCTTTCTTCCCCTACCAGGTGTGGTTTCAGAACCGAAGAGCAAAATTTCGCCGGAACGAGAGAGCGATGTTGGCCAACCGGTCAGTATCGCTCCTCAAATCCTACACCCAAGACACAGCCATTGAGCAGCCTGTCGCTCCCCGGCCCACCACCCTCAGCCCCGACTATCTATCGTGGTCAACCACCCCCCCCTACAGGTTGGTCCATGCTGCTTTCCTCCCCTCTCCCCCATCCCTGCTTCTCACGTTTCCACAGGTGACTTCTGCTCCGGGTTAGCCCTAATCGCAATGTTATGTTAGCTTTCAAGTCGGAGTGCTAACCAACCCGAGGAAGGGACGGGGAAATAGAGCCTCTATTGCTCTGTGGGCCAAGGAACACATTTCATCGGAGGCAGAGGAGGAGAGGGGGGGGAAACCCCTGAGCTAAAATTAGGTTGGTCTCTTTGGCTATAAAGGGAAAGCATTATCTCCTCTGCCTCCAGAGAGGGCAATCTGCTGTGCGCCCTTGGAACAGAAGGGCTGGAAATCTGGGCTTTTTATGCCCTTGTTAATAACACCATTGTTTAGTCTAGTCTTGCCCTGTGGATTTTTTTTCTAGACCCCGTTGAAGGAATCCCTGCAGCCCTACAGTCACCCTTTAAAAGGTTAATTTCCTCCAAGCAAAAGTTTTCTGTGTACATTTTTGCAGTGTAAGCTCTTTTTTTTTTAATGTAGCGGCCGCTGCTTGCACGTAACTTTTGGAAAATATGTTTTTTTAATCTGCACTTTTTATGTCTCCGTTAATAACACCATTAGGGGACTGAAGGCTAAAACAGATGGAGAATGGTTGCAGGAATTGGGTATGTCTAGTTTAATGAAAAGACGACTAGGAGAGACATGATAGCAGAGTTCCAAGAAGTGTGTGTGTGTGGGGGGGGGTTTCCACTTATTCTCCAAAGCACCCGAAGGCAGGACAAGAAGCAACGGATGGAAACTGATCAAGGAGAGAAGCAACCTAGAACTAAGGAGGAATTTCCTGATAGTCAGAACAATTAATCAGTGGAATGACTTGCCTCCAAAAGTTGTAGGTTTTTAAGGAGGAGGTATTAAAGAAGAGATTGGGCAACTATTTGTCTGAAGTGGTATAGGGTTTCCTGCTTGAGCAGAGGGTTGGACTAGAAGACCCCCAAGGTCCCTTCCAATTCTGTTATTCTAACAAAATAACAAGAGTTTGAAAGGATCTTGAAGGTCTTCTAGTCCAACCCCCTGCTCAAGCAGGGCTGGCTGAGGAATTCTGGGACTTGAAGCCCACAAGTTTACTGCTAAGTTTGTAAAGCCGCCCTGAGTCTTCGGAGAAGGACGGGATATAAATGGAATTAAAATAAAATAAAAAAATAAAAAACAAGTCTTAAAGTTGCCAAGTTTGAAGACCCCTGGTCTGATGCCTCCTCTTCTCCTTTGTTTCTCTCTCCTTCTTTCCATCTCCTCTGCCTCTTCCAGCAACACGATGCCTTCATACAGTTCCAGCACCCCCAGCACCCCCACCCCGGGCGTCAACATGGCCAACAGCATTGCCAGCTTGCGCCTGAAAGCCAAAGAGTTCAGCCTCCACCAGAACCAGGTGCCCACTGTGAACTGACGTGCTCACCCTTCCTTGATGGTCAGCAGCAACCTTGGCGATCTCCACCATTCAAAACATCAGGGATATTCATGGTCCACCAGGGCTCAAGACTCTTCCCCTGGCCCCCAGCATCTCCTTCTCTTGAAGACCAAAGGAGAGAGCTTCAACCAACTCGAGAAACTTCTTGAAGCTCCCTTGGGGAGGAGGCATTACCCAGCCTCTTCAAGATCATGCTGGTGGACCATGGTGGTGGACCATCCTCAAGGGAGAGCGAATGATCCAGAAGACGTGGCCAACCAGAAATGAAGACATGGAACTTGGAGAGCTTTCCCGGTTGGGTTGGAAGCCAAGAACATTTTGGCTTCAAGAAACCAAATATAATCTGGTTATTTCATGGTCTTTTCAACCCCGATTATCTCGCCCTTACCTGGGTGTGGTGGTGACCTTGGAGCCACCAAGATTTGGCATGGAGCAGTTTTTTTTCCAAATTGGGGAGGGGGGAACATCTCTCCTGTAGCGCTTTCTTTGTCGATCTCTGCTATCTGCACGTGCGTCAAGGAAAAGTGGGCTGCTTGGCTTCAAAACAGAAACAGGGCATGCTCTGATTCACCATGTGCCTTGAATTCGTGTGGACTTGTTTGAAACAGGAATGGCAGCTGATCGCCCTCAGCCCGTGGATCAACCAGCAAAAATTTTGATTGTGCCACTGTGATTCCTTTAGAACAGTTTGCAAAATGCACATTTGTGGATGCTGCTTAAACCAGAGGGCGGATTTCCAGCAGGGGGGGGGGAAGGACACCAAATTTTAGTGGTGAAAGATGGGCAGCTGAGGAGGGGGCGATGCAGAAAAAAACAGGGCTGGGGGCTTCAATGAAATCATTGCCGTTGCAATATCTGTTTGCATTCTCACAATGCTCACTCTGTTTTGCTTTTCTCCAGCTTTCCTCAGCTGGAGGGGGTGGGTGGGGAGAGGGAAGGAACATATTAAAGAGGATTTTGTTAGGATGACATTTTGCCCCAAATTTGGGGTATTTTTCATTTCGCTTTGTTCTTTCTGAGAAGCTCATCACGTTCCAGCAGGCCGGTTCATCCGTTTCCAATCCCCAGAATTCCCTCGAAGACTTTGAAGAACTTTAGACTGTTCCCTTCACCCACCCAGTCCCTACGAAAATAAAAATCTGTGTAAACTCAGTCTTACATGGTGCTTTTTTCATCCCGTTCCACAACTGACAAAACATCCGGGCATTGCCATGGGGTGATTTTATTTTTATTATTTTTTACAAATAGCTCATGGTGGTGAACATATCCCACATGCCTTCCTCCTCCTATTTTCTCCACAACCATCCTGTGAGGTGGGTCGGGCTGAGAGAGGGACTGGCCTAAAGTCACCGACATGCCTAAGGCGGGACTAGAACTCACCGTCTCCTGGTGATGGGCCCAAAGTCACTCAATCGGCTTTCACACCTAAGGCGGGGCTAGAACTCGCCATCTCCCGCTTCCTAGCCAAGTGCCTTAACCACTCTTTTGTAATCGTATAGGATAATTTCTACCCGTCCATTTCTGGAAGCCAATGCCGGCTGGCTTCTGGAATAAAGAAAAAATAATAAATGTGCCATAGTGCGCTGTAGACGCTAGAGGGCAATGCTGTATCATCAAATGCATAATGAACATTTTTTTGCAGCCAGCATTTTGTGGGAAGAAAAATGCTCCTGTTGCCTTGCAGTGTGGATGCAATGCAGAATCATTCCTAAGTGCTCGTTTGTTTTAGGGATTTTGCCCTAATGGGGGTGAAGGACGAGCATCCACCTCCCTCAGAGAGGGGCAACTAAAGGTGAGAAATCCATGAGTCACAGCAACAGGACTTTTCTTTTTTTTAAAAGAAGCCGAGACTCAACTTCCAGATAACTAACTGGATGACTCAGAATCTCCATAGACATACAGGTAAGAAACTTTACTCAAAATTAAATTAGAAGCACAGTTATTGGGGTTCTGTGCTTATTTCACTTTCTGCTGTCTTTTACTTTAGATTTGCACGGGACTCTTTGGAACCCACAACCCTGTTTTTTGGCTCAGATGGGAGAGCAATGAGCTGATCAGTCACAAAAAAAGAGGACCGAGACTCTTTGAAGGTTGATTGTGCAGTAAACAGCTCATCATTCACGATGGGCTGAGTGGTCATCAAGGATGGCTACGGCCTTGTGATCTCTGAGTGGTCTCCCATTCAAGTACTAACAGGTTTGACTGTGCTTAGCTTTTTGAGATGAGACACACTTGGGCAGGGTGATGCCTCCTGTTGTGACCTTGGTAGGATACAGAAGTTAGTAAAAACAGCTACAACTACTAGCAGTACCTTCACACATAGTAAACACATGTTCACAGAGTTGGAAGAGGTTATGGAGGACTTCCCACACAACGTGATACTCAGAGAAGGACTGTCAAGATTTCTGAAAGATAGCTGCCCTGCCCCAGCTTGAATTCACCCACCCTGTGGGTCATTGGTTCCACCATCTAACTGCTTTTCCGTGTAGAATTTTTTCTCCTAACATTTAATGAGACGTTGATAACATGTACTTTGAAATTTATGCATCTGAAGGACCTTCTACAACTCCCACAATTCTGAGCGGTGTCTGTCCTGACTGGGGAATTCTGGGAACCAATCCGAAGGGCCTCCCTTGAGAGGGCTGACAAAAATTTAATCTAAAAAACAGGAGTTTTAAAGAAACTGCCCACCCACTGCAAACGTTGGAGATCGAAAATGCCAAGAGCACAAATTTCTTTCAATGTGTTTTATTTGTTCAATTACAAACAGTGTGAAGAGTAAGAGTCACATCCATAAGTCGACCCACGCTGGACCCTGAACATCTCACAGATGGAGTGGGCAGCTCAAGAGATTTCAACTGAGGTTAGTTAGGTGGCCCTTTGGATGAGAAAGTATTTCATGCTAATGCAGAAGGAATAATCTCTTTTCATTCACGCCCACCCAGGTTGGGGTGTTCCTTGCTTGCCCACTTCTTAAATTTCTCCAAACCAAACTTGGACCTTACAAAAATATCATCCACGCCTTAGAACCTAGAGACCAGGAGATAAAAAAAAACCCATCCATTATAGTCTTTTTCTCCCAAGAGAGAGAAGCCAAAACTAGTTTCGCAAAATACAGCCATACGGTGAAGCATTTATTCCCTCCATTTAGATTCTTGCTATTCTTCATGTCCTGCGTTCGGCATGACCCAAGAGCCACGGGGACGAAGGCCACCAACAGTCACTAACGTTTGATCACTGAAATGAGGATCTGTAGGGCCATGGAGAAACAGGGAATCTGAGCCACGCTGTAAGCCACCGAACGGATGGGAGGTCTCATCTGGAGGAGATACGCCATGGTGTGAACGATCCGACCCAGGAAGAAAACCAGGAAGTGGATCCGTGCCACGACTGGATTGGGATGCAGGAAACTATAGACAGTCCCGATGAACAGAAACGGGTAGATGGTTTCCATATCGTTTCGATGAACTCTGGTGACAGAAGGACACAGAAGAGGAACATGGTCAGGCTTGGTCCTTTAGACTCAACACTGGGTGGACCTCAAGTTGGCTGCTGGCTACCATTATGCGGTTCAAGAAGAAGATGAACAGGTTAGAACTGTTTCAGGATGTTTTTTACAAGAGGCAACTGGTCTCCTTTTCTCCATGCTTTGTAGAAAATACTCAAGTTCTTCTGGGAACTTTGCACGCACCATTAAACCTCAAGCTCTACATTCTTTCCCCCTTCTTTCAAAAGCCAAAGCAGTTCAAAGTTTTGACATTAAAGAAAAAGGAAATCCTTTGAAATCTTAGCTAAGTAAATAATACCAGGGGTGTGCACCACTAGGATTTGCTAGAAATAGTTCTACTCTTGACTAAGAAAGTCACCTTTTTAAAAGAGAGATGGAACGTAGAACATAGGGACCATGGAGGTCTTCTAGTCCAACCCTTTGCTCAAGCAGGAGTCCCTACACTATTCCAGGCTGTCCAAATCTCTTCTTGAAAAGCTTCCAGTGATAAAGCACCCATAACTTCTGGAGGCAACTTCTGTTCCATTAATTATTCTCACTGTCAGGAAATTTCTCCTTAGTTCTAGGTTGGGCCTCTCTTTAATAATCTCCCAAGATTACTATATGGATTGTATTAATACAATATAGTAAATGCAAGCATTTGCAATACTGTAAATACATATAAAACAAGATGCATGCTTATATAAGATCCTCTAAAAATACCAAAAAAGTATGAGGATTGGCCATTTTACCAACATTCTGGAATTAGAAGCCTATTTAGGAATCTGAGGTTAGGTTGATGCTTTCAGGATTCAGGCCAGGTTCAGATGAGAAATTCTAATTTCTGATTAATTCTGTTCTCCATTTTAGTCAGCCAGGGAAACCCAAAACCTCTCTTTAAAATGTAATCTTTGCAGAAGTAACAAACAGATTCTGCATAGTGAACATTTAAGCGAATGAATTCTGTTAGGAGCCTAAGTTGAAAACCCCGTGACCGGCTTAAATAACATTTAATCGCATCATCAGAAAAAAACAGAAAACCTGCCAGATAATTTCAATGAATAGCATCAAACTGGCTCCCCCAGTTACATTCACAAGGTTTTGCCAGGAATCTCAAAGCAAAAACAGTTGCCAAGAAAGCCGTTTCTCAGCAAGTTACAGTTGACGAGTTTTGCAAAAAAAATAATAATAATGGAAAAACATTTTAAAAACTAACTTTGACTTCATCTTTTTCTTGAGCTGGTGGAAAATCCCATCCAACCTGAGTCAGCCGCAGTCTGAAACGCAGCCTTGCACCTAACGAGAATTGCAGCCGGCAGTCCATACTTCTAACTGGGTTCACACGTTCTGCCAAGACGTGCCTTGTGCAGTCGTGATTTATGGAAGACACCCAACCACAAACGGCAAGTTTTCTACAGGTGGTCCCCAACTTAACTGTTTGCTTAATGACAGATGAAAGAGAATATTTGTAGCTCAGGGTTGAACTGTGGGGTCCCTGGTGCTCTCTGAGCTTGGTGGTTTCCTTGCAGACGTTTCATTGCCCAACTAGGTAACATTATCAGTGCTAGAAGGGAGGAGGATTTAAGGAGGAGGAGGAAGAGGGCAGGGTCCCTGGTGCTTGGGGGTTTTCTTGCAGGCTTTTCATTACTCAACTAGGGAACAAGGGAGTGGGGTTTCCTCTGATTTTGTAGATTAAAATGCTGCAACAGTCGTAAATATGAAAAATGGTCATAAGCCACCTTTTTTTGGGGGGGTCCACTCTAATTTCAAACAGTCACTAAACAAAATGGTTGAAAGGATTTTTGCATCCCGGCCATCTACAATATCAGCCCCGCAAATCCTTCCAAGTGGTCTTGTAAACCCCTGGCCTTTCAGGGGTTTACATGTCTCTCCACAGCTTATGGGTCAGAGATAACTGCACCCAAGGGAACAGCTCACATCTGTAATCCGTTGTGTTATTGCAAGACAGATGGACACATAGTCAGCCAGATAAACATCCCAAAAATCCACTTGAGCTGAGTCTTTGCAATTAAAAATCCCTCTGAAATTCATTTTGTTTACTTCTGCAAATGTACAGTCAGCCAAGAGCCTCATCTTCAGGGGAATGACTGAAGGTCAAAAGAAGCTCCTCAACTTCAAGAGGTTGACGCTACGTCAAAGGAAGTTCCTCATCTCTCTACGTTCAACTTCAAGAGATTGACTCTGGGTCAAAAGAAGCTCCTCAACTTTCTAGGTTCAACTTCAAGGGAATGACTCAAGATCAAAAAAAGCTCCTCAACTCTACCTTGCATGGAATGAACCCACAGCTGGATTTGTTCCCCATTAGTGAAGAGGCAAAAAAAAAGTATGTGGCTACCACAATATTGCTCTCCAGACAATTCTCATGGCCCTCATTTATGTACCCACACACCTTGGCCAAATCCCAAAGTTGGTAATGGGAGATTGGATAAAGAAGGCAAGGTTATGACCCAAGGCACCCAACGTTTTGCCTACATTTCAGCCCAGGGCATAAACTCAACTAGGACTCAGCTATTTGGTTGGTTTTGTTGAAGATTAACCTTCTGATGACCTAATTAAAGGATTTCTTGCCTAGGTATTATACTTTAGAGAAACTTTGCCCTCTTCGGCTAGGAAATTCAGAGAGTAAATCATTCTTTGGCCCTTAAGGCAGGGAGGAAACTACGGCGGAAGAAGGAATGAGTTGTAACAAGTTCTCCTTGGGTTACACAGGTAACAAAGGAAAACCAGAACACATAAAAAATATACAAGGCGGAAAAGCCAATTGCTTCACCAAGACCTTTGTACTCCGTTAAATTGTCTAAGAGTCTACTACAACTTTCTCAGACTTGCCCATTTTGAGATGGATGAACTTCAACACCCAGAATTCTTAGCAATGACTAGGGACTTCTCGGATTTGAAACCCACATTTCTAAAAGCTGCCTGGGACTCTGCGTTGGAGGTATTTGGTACCTCCTGAGACCCATAGGCAAGCAAAATTAGAAGAGATTCTGATAGGCCATTTAGTTCCAGCTTGTTTTCTTGATTTCTCTGAGAGCTGAGAAGAATCAGGGAATGAATTAGCAGCCTTCACACGTTCTCCTCCATCCCCACTGGCAGCTATCCTGATGGCATCTGGAGAGACAGGAGTTCCCACCCATGTCCCCCCAAAATCTAAATTCGACAGAGTTGGGCAGAAGATCATTAAAGGGAGACCCAACCTAGAATTAAGGCGAATTTTCCTGACATCGAGAACAATTAATTGGGGGAACAGATTGCCTCCAGAAGTTGTGAGTTTTTCAAAAAGATTGGACAGCCATTTGTCTGAAATGGCATAGGGTCTCCTGCTTGAGCAGGGGGGTTGGAATAGATGACCTCCGAGGTCCCTTCCAGCCCTTTGATTCTATGATTCTTTGAAAGATGTCTAAGTTCCCAGGGTTTGCCCCTCCCCAATCCCATCCAGAACTGCCAGGCTGCAGAAAAATAACATAAGTAAACACACTGAAAGGAATCCCATTAATTATAGTCAATTCACTGAATGGCAACAAAGCTTAAATTTAAAAAGTATTTGTTCTTAACCATTGGGTCTTCCCTCGACATTTTTCCCTTTGCAAAAAAATGGGCTGGCCCGAACAATGCCACAGGTCCTGGATAAATACCAGCCAGTCCTCAGACGTGGAGGCTGGTGCGTTCTTTGTAAATTACCAAAGCTGAAAAATCCTACCCCTTTTTTTGCTTCTAAGCCAGAGCCAACTTTTTAACTCTAAGCAAACAATATGTTGTAAATCTTCTCCCTAAAGCCCCATTGCTTTCTCTGGAGTTCCTAGGCTGGAACAAGCAAATTGCATTTTTTTATGACTGTTGACTGAAGGAAGAACAGAGAAGCCAGGAGGAATAACGTAGGCGCTTTTTAAAGTTAAATAAACAAGGGTTGCTTCCTCCCTCTAATCAAATTCCTTTCTTTGGGCTGCAGAAATCAAGATTATTCCCTGGTTGAGGATTAAAATGTTTAAAGTTTACACTTAGGCAAGGAAAACCAAATGCACAGATAGGCGGTAACCGTGAGAGGGATCTCGGAGTCCTAGTGGACAATCCCTTAAATAGGAGCCAGCCGTGTGCTGCAGCTACCAAAAAAGCCAACACAATCCTAGGCTGCATCAACAGAGGGATAGAATCAAGATGACAAGAAGTGATAGTACCACTTTATACTGCACTGGAGATCACATCTGGAATACTGCGTCCAGTTTTAGTCACTGTGATATATATATATATATATAAAAGGTTGAGAGTGCAGAGAACTGGAGGCTAAATTACACAATGAATGGCTGAAGAAATGAAGAAAAGGATGCCATGATAGCAGTCTTGCAATATTTGAGGGGCTGCCATAAAAAAGAGGGGGTCAACCTATTTCCAAAGCACCTGAAAGCAGGACAAGAAGCAACGGGTGGAAGCTTATCAAAGAGAGATCCAATTTAGGATTAAGGAGGAATTTCCTGACAGCGAAATCAATCAGTCAGTGGAACTCCTTGCCTCCAGATGTTGTGGGTGCTCCATCGCTGGAGGCTTTTAAGAAGAGACTGGGCAGCCATTTGCCCCGAATGATGTGAGGTCTGCTGCTTGAGCAGGGGGTTGGACTAGAAGACCTCCACGGTCCCTCCCAACTCTGTTATTCTGTATTCTATATTTTGCAACAGACCAGGAACGGCCTGGGTGTAACAAGGAGCATAAAGGGTGTAAAAAGGAGGGGCGGCTTTCACAGTGAGGCCCTATTTTCTAAACATTTTTATAAAAGAACATAAAATGCCACCCAGGTATAACAGAAACCTTTGTCCTGCAAAATAACCAGGCGAAGAATGCCAGGTGGAAAAAAAAAAGGCTTTATTAAGCTGGGTTGTATGTTTTGCGAACTCAAGGCCCATCACTCTCTGGCACTTGAGTCTACATTCCTTTTCACATCAATCTCGTCATTGCCAACCTCGCTCAGGAAAAGGATTTATTTTCAAGTTTCAAATTACACAAGGCAGGATGTTTTTACATGGGGGGGGGCCCTGGCCTTTCTACCCGGGGTTGAATAATAATAATAATAAAATTCATCCTAAGTGAATAAATGTGGGAAATCGGACTGATTAATCGGCAGGAGGAAGATTCCAAAATTAATCACGTCCCTTTGAAATGCAAAGCTGTCCTGCTCTCTCTCTCTCTCTTTTTTAAAGAGGCCTCCCTTTTTAGATAAATCAAAGTTTATTAGGCAATTAAGATAAACTGCATGTCTGGCATGCGAATTTTTCTTTTGAAAAGATGGGACACAGTTCCAGCCAGGATAGATGAGAGGGTTCTGGAGACCTTTCCAAACATTTTAGGGGACACCCAAAGCCCTTAAACCTGCCTGCCTTAAACCACACTGGACAAGCCACCACCCATGGGCTTAGGGCAGGAGTAGGGAACCTTGGCTCTTTTATGACTTGTAGACTTGAACTCCCAGAATTCCTGAGTCAGCATGGCTGGCTGAATTCTGGGTATTGAAGTCCACAAGTCATAAAAAGCCAAGGTTTGGGCAAAGACTTGCTAGAAGGTCAAGACTGGCTTGACAGAATTGGCCAATAGTGTCATCCTTTAATGAGGGGGGGAGGTGAGAAGGATCCTTCCCCAAGAAAAAACAGATCCATAGTGTTGGGAGAAATGAAACAGGAGGAGAAGAGAGGAGAGGATCCTATTCAGATTGCAAGGTTCTATCCCTAGAGCTATTCTAATCAAAGTAGTTGTAGGCCTACAGGGTGTCTGTTTTTTTGGTCTGGTCAACCTTGCTGCGCTGATCCCCAAAATGACTTACCTGAGACACCTCTGCACATAGGGGTCTTCTCTGTGGAACTCCAAGCCACCGTGCTTCAGAGCATCCTCAGGATTGGCAAATGCCTGGAAAAGACCAGAAGGAGAAGACAATGAAGGTCGAAGCAGAAGTTCGTTCATTCATATTGTGCATGTCGCAGTGGTGAATTGGGACACGGGCAAGTCATCTGCATGGCTGTCTTCTGGTTAAAATGTTAAAGTCTTATCTAGCATAAACACCTGGAAAAGGTATGACTCTTCTGCCTGGAGGAAACACACCAATTGAGATATGAATTTTGGACCAGGTCCAGTGTTGGAGAGGAGACGGAAGGGAAGAGCTGGGCAGCTTGCTTCCTTCGCTGCCTTGGAAAGAGAAAGCAAGGGTGTCAGCTAGGGTGAGGCCCTTTTATTGATTTAAATTCATATGTTGCCCATCTCACTATCCAGAACAGGCTATTTACAAGGCAATCAAATCTAGAAGTATAAAAACAATTATAAATATAGAAGCAGTTAAAATGACAAGAATAGGTTGGAACACAGAATCATAGGACTTGGAGGGGACTCTGGAGGTCTTCTTATACCATCCCACCCAAATGGAGGTCTGCTTTTTCTTCTTCACTCGCTCCTAACACTGCCATAATAAAGGTAAAGGTTCCCCCGCACATGCGTGCTAGTTGTTTCCGACTATAGGGGCCGGTGCTCATCTCCATTTCAAAGCCGAAGAGCCAGCGCTTGTCCAAGGACGTCTCCGTGGTCATGTGGCCGGCATGACTAGACGCCAAAGGCGCACAGAACGTTCTTACCTTTCCACTGTAGTGGTCCCTATTTTTCTACTTGCATTTTTATGTGCTTTCGAACTGCTAGGTTGGCAGAAGCTGGGACGAGTAACAGGTGCTCACTCTGCTACGCGGCACTCGGGATTCGACCCGCCAAACTGCCGACCTTCTGATCGACAAGCTCAGCGTCCTAACCCACTGAGCCATCGCGTCCCTAACACTGTCATAATAATAATCATCAAAATTATTTTGCTCCCACCCCTTGCTCAGAAAGCTCTCTGGCATGAGCGAATTTTGTTTTTTACAAGAGCGCTGAAGGGGAGCAGCCATAACTTTGCTTGCAAAGATAAACAGTTCCTCCTGCCTGCTTTGAAACCTTCAGGGAAACACAGGCTGGGCGTTTATTTTCAGCGGCTCGTTTCTCTTGCTATGAAAGGTTATCGGTTGCCCCGCAGACCGACTTTCACTTCCCACCCATTCCTCGACAGCCCTCACGGCTCTTTTTCGGCAACTTTCTACTGCTTAAAGAGAACTGCTTCTTATTTAATAAAGCAGGATTGCAAAAGTATTGACGTCAGCCATTCCCTTCAAAATTTCCCAAGAAAAACTATTTGAATATCCCATGTTTCAACACTTAACCCTCCCCGCGCCCAAATTTGAATTGTCATGGAATCTCCAAGAAAAATTCCCATCACATCACCAGTGATGTAGTTTTTATTCTGGTGTCAACCATGCTAGGAAACTCTTGGTGGTCAGATTTGTCCAAGCGTGAGCAAGTTTTTAAAATGGCACAATCTTTCTGTCGGCTGTGCCATGATTGTTATGCACCTGGCCTTCTATTTAATCCCCAAAGACAGTGGTGTTTTTTTAAAGGCTATTATATTTCTTTTATGTGCTGGTATTGTTGGAAATAAGAATGCTCTGGATTCTAATTTTTTTCAGGCATCTAATTATTTTTCCTTTAATCGCACCTTACTCATTACGCAGAGCAGTGTGCTAAAACGGTATTCAGGAATGAAAGGGAACATCCATGTCCCAGGATAATCTTGCAGAACCCAACCTGGCTTGGCCACCTGGATCAGAGGTTTATTCTTCCAAGCGTTGGGGCTCATACTGTCCCGTTCTCAGGGAACCTCTCCAAGGGCTCTGGGCCGTTCTGTGTGTGCTATTTGTATGGTGGCTTAATAGCTTAATAGCCACCATATAAATACACAGAGAACAGCCAAAAGCACACACAGAAATACCCCGAGGAACGGCTCCTGCATGAAGCTGAAACAACTCTTCTCCTGGTGACCAACCCAGATAGAATCCTAAAACAATATTTTCCTTAAAAAAAACAACCCCCATTTTAGAAGCCTCAACCATTACTTTCACTGCAAGTTCCAGAAAAACGTTGCGGTCTTGCAACTTGCAATACGTTGCCCGTCTTCCCTTCTTAGGGAAGGCCTCAGCTTCTTCTGAAAAAACTCAGCTGGGTAGAATGGGCTTTGCAGAACCTCTTGAATGTGGTTGTATCCTGCACCCCTGTGTCTCCGTTCTCCCCCTTAAGCTGCAAAAAAAAAAAAAGCAGACAGGCACGATGATGCTGTGAGAGCAAGATTCCTGCAGCCTGGAGCAACCCAGAAGGGATTTCCGCCTCTTTCAAAGAATTTGCAAAGGAAAGGAAGCTTTCTTTCGCTCCCCACCCCCCACCCCTGTCCTGAACCTTCTTACCTTCTTCCGAAGTCTGACTTGCCCCGTGAGAATAGCTATGGCGTACATCTTCAGGATCAAAAGTGTGGCGAAAAAAAGGAAAGAGGCGAAGACCTCGTTCTCCATCATTTTGGCCCGCCGGAGTGGAAGCTGTTGCTTTCAGAGTTCTGGCACGGACTATATAAGCTGGCAATTAAGAAGGGGGTGGATCTGCTCCGGGTAATCAGCCCTCCTTTACAGATCCACACGTTGCCGCCACTTACAGCCTAATCAAGCCAGTTCAGGTTCATGATTGTAAGGCATAAACCAGGGGAGCCTCCCCGGGGGGGTCAACTTATTTCCCAAGGGCCCTTGCAGCTCTATTCTGATTGATTAAAATTGGAGTTTTATTAGCACCCTAAGCCCCGAGATGCCTTTGTTTGGCTGACCTAGCCACGTGGGGTGGGAACTGGCAGCCAAACCATCAATGTGTGTTTATTGTGGTTTTGTGCAGATGTTTCATTACCAAACTAGGTAACGTCATCAGTCGACTGTGTCATGTCAGCATCCTCTGCAGTTTTGCCTAAACTGTCCCCTGTGAGTTTTCAGACCAGAGTGGCTGCATTCACACAACCAATTGGTGCCATGGTTGGTAATCCACTTGTAGAGTTCCACAATTTTGAGGTGGAGGGGCAAGCTTCCTTTCCACCGAATGGGGGGACTCACACAGGAGCAGGAATAAGAAGCTCAGCTTTAATCTTCTCCCCAGTAGAGGACAGGCAGATTCCTGGCTTCACATTGCAGTTTTCTTGCGCCCCGTCCCCTTCACACAACATGCCAAACCAGGTCAATGCAAGCTACTGTGGCTGCCTGTTGAGCTTGTCTGACCGAACCTTCATTGTTTATATTTATTTATTAAATTTATATTTATTAAATTTTATACCGCCCTTCTCCCGAAGGACTCAGGGCGGTGTACAGGGCAATAAACATTAAAAAACAAAGTACAAAAGTTAAAAACAATTAAATGATTTGTGCCCGATATATACAACAGTTAAAACCATATTAAAACCCAACCCCAAACCCATCAGACCAGACCGGCTTGCTCAAATAAATAGGTTAGCAGTTATCACTGCCTGGAGCCAGCCTCGTGTCCCATCCCGGGCCGCATAAACCAGCCAGGAGGGACACGGGTCCAATAAACACGTGGTGGAGCTCAGCTTCCCCATGATCCTGTCCACGTCTTCAGGAGTCACAGGGTCAAACTCCTCCCAGATAACATCGACAAGACTGCCCGTGTCCTCATCGTCAGACTCTGCCCAGTCGGAGTCCAAACCGGTCCGAATCCGAGCGATTTTGTCCGACAGATATCGGCTAAACTCCTCGGCACGACCCTGCAAGGGCTTCTCCCTCACCTCCTGATTAAGGAGGGAGCGAGTTACCCTAAACAGGGCGGCCGGGCGATTATGGTTAGACCTCGCCACCCTCATCGCCGCGAGATAAGATCTCGTGAACGACCTTAGTCGCAACCGGTCGGATACAGATCAGCTGGACCTCCAACAGCTCTCTAGGCCCCGTCTCTATGTGGACTTTGTAGGGATTTGGGAGTTTTTTGGCAGTATAGGGAGATGGATTGCCCAGGCCATAATTCCCTTTTATGGACTGAGTGGAAAGGGGGAAAATTCATAATTAGATTTGACAAGGAAACAGTCAAAAGTCGCCTCATTTCTGCAGGTGATCCTTGGCAAATCCCTTGCTGGATTATGGGAAGCAACGTGTCGAAATATAGAAGGGTGATCATAAAAAAATGCATGATGTCGTCTCTACTTTCTGGCAATGGGACTTTTCTTTCTTGCCCAGACTTGTCTTCACGCTCTTTTCACAAAAGCAGCATCAGAAAATGGCAATTCAACAGTTGGCATGGTTGTGCCCACACAAGGACACACCTTTACCTGTCAGTTTATGGGATCTTCGCTGGCTCTTGTTTTGGGAGAGTCAGCTAAAGAATTCACGGGGACTACTTCGTTGTTCTTTGGCGCACACAGCTGGCCCCCTTTCCCAGGGGTTAACCCACTGGATTTGCTTATGCAAGCCCTTCTTAAGAAAACTAACAAGTCCTTCCTTGTGTCTCCAGACACAATGGCAGCTGGAAAGAGGCCTAATGGAATCTGGAGAGATGATCCCTCTGAGCTGGACCCCTGGACACCGAGACTACATCCAGCTTGCTTCTCCCTTCCCTTCCCACCAGCTGCTCTGCTTCCACTCCTGCTTTTGTAAACAGGAGCTCTTTCACAGAGGAGAGAGCAGGGCTGATGTCAGTCCGTTGCTGTTTACCAACTCTCAAGTAGAGGGGGCCAAGATGGGGAACTCTGCCTGGGAAGGTCTTAGCTTTCACCCAAGCTGAGACCAAGAGCCTGGTTACCCAGCCCTGGCCAGGAAAGGTAGCATCTGGGAACATGTCTTCTTAAAGAAATGCAGGTGGACTTACACCCATTCATTTAGCGACTGTTGAAAGTTACAGCTCTTTCCTGAATGGGCCCGTTTTCTGGGATCTCTGCTCTTTGGTGACATCAAGGCATGAATTAACAATAGTTTTAATAAATTGGTTAGGATTGAGTCATTACCAAGGGGAGCAGAAAAGGAAAGTTTTTTAAAAAAAGAAACAACAACACTTGATTATGCTGCCCCCTGGTGGTAAGAAAAAAACATTATAAACTGCATTAATGCTGCATTTCTTACCACCAGAAAAAAAAAAAAACTATGGTATTTTAGGGGATAAAACCCCTCCCCACTTACCATCACCCACACCATTATACACCATTGAAAATATGTCCTCGCAATCCTGAGCAATGGTCCAAGGGAGTGTTTCTCAACCGTGGCAACTTTAAGACACGTGGACTTCAATTCCCAGAATTCCCCAGCCAAGTATGTCCACCTGCCCTAAAGTTTCCATGATAGAGAAACGCTGGTCTAAGGAATTCTGGGAGTTGAAGTATTGAGTTCAGGCATTCAGAGGGCAACCAGGTTGATGTGTCGTGCTGCTGTGATCCGCCTCTAAGTGAATCCAGAAGTCTTAGTCAATGTTGGCGTGAAGCCAGTCTGTTGTGTTGATGAAGCCACCAGCCCCGCTTCTTGGCAGAGGTCTCCAACAGTCCCTGAAGAAGCAGAAGATCCATTGGAAGAAGGAGACACCCAGCTAGCTTTTCCCTCAGAGAAACTAGACAGCTCGATGGAATTGGAGGATGTTGGCTTGCTGGCCACATCCCAGATTTCCACCAAGGGAGAGCAGACAGCCCCTCCCATCCTAGGGGGCTTGATCCAGGAAGGTGAGAACCGGCTTACAAAAATGGAAGCACTCTGGACTCGCTGATGCTCTCAAGAGGGTCTGTTCAGTTGGTCCAAGTCTCCACATTTTTGCCTTCAAAACCTGGGAAGATTGAAGAAGCGCTGAAGCCCATCGTTCAGGCAGATTGTCCTTTGAAGATCCTTGATGGTCCTGGCTGTCTTCTTCTCAGCTCTTACTTCACCCAAGAGGGGGTCCTCTCTTGGTATGGGATTCCAGTCAGAGACATGATGGATCTGTTGCATCAGAGCAAGGCAAGGAAGCCAGAATGAGCTGGACGGGTTAAGTGGGATCTCTCTCTCGCTCCCTCTCTGAAACCCAATGGCTCGAACTAAGGCAGGAAATCCTTGGCTTGCAACCATTCATTTAGCGACCATTTGAATTTACAATGGCACTGGAAAAAAAAAATGAGGCTTGTATTTTTTTTTGTCCCACCCAACTGCAGTCCTGGGTTGAGGACTCCCTATAAACCCTACTGTGATTTAAGATGCTAAGCCCATCACTGGATTTCACACAACATGTCACGCTGCACCCCAAGTGGTTGTGTGAATGGACATGGCTAGGCCACCCCCAGCAGCTGCAAAGATTAGCCCACTGAGGCCGCCATCCTCTGCTGGGGTGGCCTGGACTTTTGCCCAAAGGTGTCAAGCAGCCTCTGCTAAGATGCTGAAGCTGCTAGATTTCAGCTTCCAGGGATTCCTCCCTGAGAAATCTGAGAGGTTTTGCACCCCTGAACTGATAAGAACACCCAGATCCTCTCTTACCTGCCTCCCCAGGGTGTTGCCCTTCCTTTTAGCGCACCGACAAGTTGAGCCTGGCTCATTTGCACACCGGCGATGCAATTTGCATGGCCTGACAGGGCTAAATAATTGATTTGAATCTTGGCTAGGAGGACCAGATCTCTTTTCAAAAAGCTATCAGATCATTTCCCCCTGTGACCCGAAAGGTCATCCCCACCTGGCCAACCCCATTCAAATCAGATCTATATTTACCTTCCTCCGTCTCAAAGCCAGCCACTGTTATTCACTACATGCAGTCCTCAACTATCAACAGTTCTTTTACTAACCGTTTGAAGTTATCATGGCACTGAAAAAGGGTGACTCATGGCCATGATTCACACTTATGATGGTTGCAGCAACTACAGATATCTAAATTCCGAGGACGGACAAATGAATCATACTTATGACGGTTGCAGCATCCCAAGGTCATGTGATCTCCTTTTGTGACTGTCAGACAAGCAAAGTCAAGGGGGAAGCCAGACCGACTTAACAACTGTGTTACTATTCTAAGAACTGGAGTGATTCACTTAACCACTGTGGCAAGGAAGGCTGTAAAATGGGGCAAAACACACTAAACAACTGACTCACTTAGCAACAGAAATGTTGGCCTCCATTGTGGTCGTAATACAAGGACCCACAAATAAAGTGGTCCTTGACTCGCATCCACAACTGAGACCCAAACTTTCATTGTTAACCACCCACTAAGGTCAAACAAGAGGAATCCCTTTCATGGCTTAACGCATTGTGTGAATCTGTCCATCTCAGGGGCTACAAGACGGTCCTATAGATAGAACATACTCTTCTTTGACTGGGAGCTGAATTCTGGGAGCTGAAGTCCACACATCTTAAGAGTTGCCAAAATTTGCTTGCTTGTTAAATTTTTATGTCCTTGTCGCTCGACTTGAGCATTGTGTGAGAGGAAGGGTAGCTGTCCAAGGTGCTGAAAGGTCACTATTGGAACATTGACAAAAAGGCCAAAGAACTTTCTGGTTTCATGAGATATGACCATTTGTTGGCAGTTACGTGTTACGAAATAGGGAAAGGTAGAATGGCTTCAGAGGATGACAATTCCGAACAGAAGGGTCTCTTTCAGCTATCCCCAACCCTACCTTAATTGGTTTAGCAACATGGGGGCTAAAAGTCAAGAATTCTGGGACACATCAAGTGCATAAAGGTTGCTCAAACATTTTAGTTTTAAGTAGAGAGCATATAATCGATCGATCAATCAGTCAATAAGGGCCACTCAGCTAGCATAATCAGTGGTCCAATGTAATGAACACTTTTGCTCAATGTTTTGTGGATGAGGATAAATTTGTTTTCCAAAATTTCCAGTTTGCCAGTGGGATCAAAGTGGGGGGACAGCCTTGAAAATACTAGCCTTGAAAAGGTTACAGATTGAGAGTTTTATGGGCTGATGTTGTTTTATTAAATTTGCTGATTTTCAATTCCATGTAGTCCTGGGCCCTAAATTTTGGGTGCATTCTCTTAGAAATCCTATCTGAGATACATCGGATTCAAAATTGCTGTCTTAGAAAGCCCAATTTTGCCCTGTTAAAGATTACAGAATGAGAATTTTGAGGGTCGATGAAGGCTGCCCTATTAATTTTTGCCATTTTTCAATTCCATGGAGACCTAGGTCCTGAATTTTGGGTGCATTCTGTCAGCTAGTCCATTTGAGATATCTTGATTCAAAAACTGTTGTCCTACGAAGCAGGTTTTTTGCTAGTTAAAGGTTATATAATGAGAGTTTTAGTAATAGAGAGATTAGCTTTCTGCTGTGGGTGCAGTATTTACTTTAGGAGATTTCCAAATCTTTTGCAATTCTCAGATTACTTCTCCACTTACTCAGGGTTTTGCCAAAGTTTGCTTTGCAGGGGCAGAGTTTATGTCAAGTTTATATATGACTTCAAAGAAACCTGTTTGGGTAGGAGAGGAATCAAGGGCTGCCTGGCAAGATTGTAACGTGGTAGAGAAGATGCAAATGAAAGAAACAGAAAAAAGGGTTTGATTTTTTTTTCCAGGGGAGAAGGACCCACCAACTAGAAGGGCAATCTTGTTGCAAGAGAAGCAATCCCCATCAGCACACCACCCCCAAGGCTGGCTAATGGGATCTGTAGTCCAAAGCATCTCTTACAGTGGTTTGTTGAACGGTGCTGGAATAATTTTCTGAATAAAGGAAAACAAAGCCGGTTGGTTAATTCTGCAGATCATTGTCCTACCCTGTCTGGAGGGTGTAACATGGTGGAAAATGTTGAGAGAGGTCTCATTAAAAGTTATTAAAATCATTATGATGTTGATAGAAATGTATCAGATGTCTTTTGAAAACAATTAACTGAGGAAAGAGTTCCAATAATAGGAAAAGGAATAAACAGTTTCAAATTTAAGTCAATTTCTTTCACTGGGCAAGACACCATGTATCAGAAACTTATACATTTTAGCAGAATCCCTAGAAAGCAAAGCAAAGCAAAACAAGCCAGTCCTGGATTTTTTTTCATAAAGAAAAAGAGACTGGGGAAAAATAAATTCAAAATAAAACCAAGGGCTGCCTGGCAAGATTGTAACATGGTAGAGAAGATGCAAACAAAACAGAAAAAAGGGTTTGAATTTGGGAGGGGGGGGAGGACCCACCAACCAGAAGGGCAATCTTGTTGCAAGAGAGGCAATCCCCATCAGAACACACACCCAAAGGTGGCTAATGGGACCTGTAGTCCAAAGCATCTCCGGACCTAAACTCTACATATAATTTTTATTTTATTTTGCATTTATTAAATTTTCAGATTTTTTAAAACAGCATTTTAAGCATTTTCACGCTCAACCAGAAAAAGTTCTCTGTTGGAAGAAGGGACGATCCCCATCGGCGCCCCAGAGGTGGCTGACGGGACTTGTAATCCAAAGCCTTCCGCCGGCTGCCTGGCGGATGGGATTTGTAGTCCAAAGGGTCCCCGGGCGGGGCGAAGCCTTGGGGAAAAGGCATTGCACACTCTAATCGCCTTCACCTGCGCGGCCGAGGCACACCTGGCCGTGATGACGCCGCGGCCGTCTCCATGGCAACCGCCCCGCCAGCCGGGGAAGCAGCCGAGCGCGCGCCCTTCCCGCCCGGCGCCCTCGGACCGCCTCGCGGGCTCCATTATTGCACGCCCATCTCGCTCCGTGATTGGCTGCTCCGAAAACGCCTCCCTCGGATTGGCTGAGCGGCCTCTCCCCTCTCCGGAAGGCGGGCACATTTAAAAAGCCGGCGTGCAGTTCTGGCCGAGTGCAAAAAAAAAAAAAAAAAAAAAAAAGCGAGCGTGCTTCGAAGGCAGCAGACGCCGCGACCGCGTCTCTTTTTCCTCAAAAGAGACGATGCTGCGGGGCGCCGGAGGGCAAAAATGTCTCTCTCCGGTGCTTCCGCGGCCCAAGTCCTCGAGCTCGAGGCCGGGCAGGGCCTTCTGAGCTTTTGAGGTACTTGTAGCTGAGACTTTTTGTACCTTTTAGGGATGCGGGGGGGGAGGGTGAGCTCGTTAGCCAAGTAATAACTTCTTGTTCTCGGGGAGTCAGGATAGGACCTGTGGTAATTTGAAGCCCGGAGTAAAACGCCAGGGGTAGCTGATAAAACGGGGTTTTCTTCGGAGGACTCCAATACCACAGGTCACCAAAGGTACTCTTTCGCTCGGGGAATAACGCAAACCGCGGGGCCCTGAAGTAATTCTACTCAAGGCGCAAGTCCTTAACATTTTGCTGGAACCGTGCCCTTTTAAAAACGGGCCAAACCACCACAGGTGAATAGGAGTTAAAATTAGCTTTAAAGTCAGGAACTGACTTTCCTCTTAGGAATAAAGTGAATTCCTGGGGTAATTTTAGACAAGACTTCAAGTTCTTAGAATAAAATTTTGGTGGAACCTGAGGTAATCTCAGCCTTTTAACCCCCCCCCAAAAAAAAAAACCCCACCACAGGTGAATAGGAGTTAAAATTAACTTTAAAGGTAAAATTGCATCAGGAACTGACTTTCCTCTTAGGAATAAAGTGAATTCCTGGGGTAATTTTAGACAAGACTTCAAGTTCTTAGAATAAAATTTTGGTGGAACCTGAGGTAATCTCAGCCTTTTAACCCCCCCCCCCAAAAAAAAAACCCACCACAGGTGAATAGGAGTTAAAATTAACTTTAAAGGTAAAATTGCATCAGGAACTGACTTTCCTCTTAGGAATAAAGTGAATTCCTGGGGTAATTTTAGACAAGACTTCAAGTTCTTAGAATAAAATTTTGGTGGAACCTGAGGTAATCTCAGCCTTTTAACCCCCCCCCCCCCAAAAAAAACCCCACCACAGGTGAATAGGAGTTAAAATTAACTTTAAAGGTAAAATTGCATCTGGAACTGACTTTCCTCTTAGGAATAAAGTGAATTCCTGTGGTAATTTTAGCCAAGACTTCAAGTTTAGAGAAAAAATTTGGTGGAAAATGAGTTACTCTCAGCCAATCCTTTTAAAAATGACCAAACCACCACAGGCAAGTCAGAATTAAAAATAGTTTTAAAAGTTAAGGTAAAATCTCAGGAGCTGACTTTGCTCTCAGGAATAAAGTGATTTTTTTTGGAACCTGGGGTAATTTTATTCAAGGTTCAGGTCCCTAAAAGAAGCAAAATATGCCCCTTTTATGACTTATGGACTTCAACTCCCAGAATTCCTCAGCCAGCGTGCCAGTCCACAAGTCATAAAAGGGCCAAGTTTGAAGACCTCTGCCTTAAAAGAAGCAAAACATGTAAAAGACGACTAGTGGCTCAAGGGAACAATTTTACAATTAATTGTATCGTGCTTTCTTTGACAAGTAGGATAATTTTAATTTTTAATTTAAATTTTAATTTATTCTACAGGGGCCATTAATTTAATGTTATTTTAACTTCTGTATTATTGTATGTTATTGTTGTTAGCCGCCCTGAGTCCTTCGGGAGATAGGGCAGCATATAAATCCCAATAATAAATAAATAAATAAATAAATAAATAAATAAGTAAGTAAGTAAGTAAGTAAGTAAGTAAGTAAGTAAGTAAGTAAATAAAACACACAAAAGCCCCTTTGACTGATTCCTTTTCTAACCTCTGAACATCCACTGGTCATTTTGGTGATGTTGACTTTTTTTATTTCAAAGGCATGAATCCATGTAGACGAAGAAGAAGACGTCAACAGTAAGACAGATGGTTTAATTTACTCTCCGGTATATCCTGAAAGTGAGGAAGCCTGGCAGGTACTGTTTGCAACATGTTAACTAATACAAAAATCTTTGGGCCTTGCTGAAGTTTACCTTAAGTCTTGCTTTAGCAAAGTTTTAAAAAAAACAGTCATAAGTATGACAAACATGCCTAAAAAGTAGCAAAAAAATTTCTGACCCAAGTCAATTTTAGTTATTGGCTGTGGATTTTAGAACCAGACAGATACCAGCCTCCTCCAGTACCTGAGGACTCCCTCAGTGAGACTCAAGCTGGGAGGGAATCATTTGGGATCACCTCCCTCCCACCTTCACACCCTTGGAAATAATGCCGGTACCAGCCAGACTTCTTAGAACCGAAAGTAAACCTGTTGATGCAATTTAATACTAGGAATACCAATAAAGGAGAATATTGGTGGTTCACGGTTGAAATGAGGTGTCCTTGCTAGTCTCAGCTTGGTGGTTTTCTTGTCGACGTTTCATTAGCAAACTAGGGAAGGGAGTGCGGTTTGCTCCCAGTTTATGTTATAGTGGCTCCTTTCAGTGTTGGTGAAAATGGTCTTGGAGGTTCTTTCTTGCGCTAGTTGTTGTTAGCTTCTTTGGCAGCTCCTTGATTAGGGTATTGTTTACTTGATTGTCGGTCTGGAAGTTTAGCCCTGGCAATGGTTCATAGAACCAAAATATCAATGTTTTAAGGTTAGGTGCGGCCATAGGTCTATAAAAGATGTTTTAGTTTTCTAGCTTTGCAGACTGAGCAGAGGAAGGGGACTCTCATTCTTCGAAAGAGACAACGTTGCTGGGCACGACTGAGGAAGAAACAGACGACAAAGAAGAAACGAGAGAGCAAGAAATGTCTCCAGCTCAAGCCCTCTTCGTCTTCGGCTGTGACGGCGCCCGCTACACTGAAAGGTACGTTTAGCGGAGTCTTGTATTCTTCAAAGCTTTAGGGCAGGGGTCTTCAACCCTGGCCCTTTATGACTTGTGGGCTTCAATTCCCAGAATTCCTCAGCTAGCATCTTCCACTGATTGATGGTCCATTATGCCTAGGTAAGCAAGAGTAACACCTGTGTCTGGGGTAATAGTAACCACTGTGTATTGTGCATTCTTAGGAGTAAAACCCCAATTCCAACTGAAGTAACATTGATTTTTTTTTTAAATTTCAAAGGCACAAATCCAAACTGACCTGTAGACGAAGAAGAAGACATCAACAGTAAGATACGTGTTTCAATTCACTCTCCGGTATATCATGAAAGTGCGGATGCCTGGCAAGTACTGTTTGCAACATGTTAACTACTGCAAAAATCTTTGGGCCTTCTTGAAGTTTACCTTAAGGCAGTGGTGGCGAACCTATGGCACGGGTGCCAAAGGTGGCACTCAGAGCCCTCTCTGTGGGCACGCACGCCATTGCCCCAGACCCGCCTCCACCCATGGCCCCCTCCTCCCCAGCAGCCCCCCATGGAGGAGAGTTGCCCCTGAGCGCAGCCCGTGTGGAGCAGCACGGCCAAGGACATGGCAGCCGAGCAGCGGGGACAAGACTTCGCCCTCGTACCCATCACACGCAGTTGATGCTGCGCGGGCAGAGGGCGTGGCTGCCATGGCGCTGCTGGGCCGCATATGTGATCTGCGGTGAGCCGTGGACGGGGTGGGTGGCTCCACAGGCAGGTGGGGGCGGGCAGTTTTTGGGCACTCGGTCTCTAAAAGGTTCGCCATCACTGCCCTAAGGCTTGCTTTAGCAGTTAAAAAAAAATGGTCTTGGAGGTTCTTTGTTGCGCTATTTGTTGTTAGCTTCTTTGGCATGTCCTTGATTAGGATATTGCTTATTTCTTGACAGTTGGTCGTGTTAATCAAAGTGTTAATCTATGCATATCTCAGTGTTGATTGCTGGTGAGGAGGTGTTTGGGTCTTTGTGTTTCCTTTTTGGCATTTTGATTGTCTTTTTGGCAAAGTGGGTACACATTGCTTCTGTCTATTGATGGCTAATTTGTCAGAGTGCCAGGCTTCTAGAAATTTCTTAGTGTTTTTGGACATCGCTTGGTCTAGGATAGTCAGTTTCCCAACTGGAACTATGGTTAGGTCTTTGAATTTGTTGTGAAATTAGATTTCATAACTTTTTTGCCTAGCATAATTTTAGCCTTGACAATGGTCCTTAGAACCCCAAAGAACACCAGCTGCCTGCAATTATTGCAGGTTGGCATCCCACCAGGCTCAAGGTTGACTCAGCCTTCCATCCTTCCGAGGTAGGTAAAATGAGGACCCAGATTGTTGGGGGCAATAAGCTGACTTTGTAATAATGCCGCTGGGGGGGGGGGCGAAAGCCCTAATAAGCAGGCATATACATAGAATGAAGGCTATTGCTAAGCACATTGATTTGTGCTTAGATTATAAGCCGCCCTTAGTCTTTGGAGAAGGGCGGGATATAAATGGGATTAAAATAAAATAAATAAATAAAGAAAAGCTCAATGGACCTTTTTAATGTTACTTATGGCCAACAATTAATAATAGATTTTATACTTTTCTGCCTGGCATAACTTTAGCTATGGCGATGGTTCTTAGAACCAGGAAGAAAACCTCAACGGCCCATTTAAATGACCAGTGTGGCCGGTGATTAATAATAGATTTTATAATTTATAAAATCTATTATTTTATACTTTTCTGCCTGGCATAATTTTAGCCCTGGCGATGGTTCTTAGAACCAGGAAGAAAACCTCAACGGCCCTTTTAAATGACCAGTGTGGCCGGTGATTAATAATAGATTTTAGACTTTTCTGCCTGGCATACTTTTAGCCCTGGCAATGGTTCTTAGAACCAGGAAGAAAACCTCAACGGCCCATTTAAATGAGCAGTGTGGCCGGTGATTAATAATAGATTTTATAATTTATAAAATCTATTATTTTATACTTTTCTGCCTG
Organism: Vipera ursinii; assembly: GCF_947247035.1. Lineage (NCBI taxonomy): Eukaryota > Metazoa > Chordata > Lepidosauria > Squamata > Viperidae > Vipera > Vipera ursinii. The sequence goes on along the minus strand of NC_139529.1, from coordinate 8,441,438 downwards.
GCATAACTTTAGCCATGGCGATGCTTCTTAAAACCAGGAACAAAACCTCAGCAGAGGTTAATAATACATTTTATAGTTTCATGCCTGGCATAATTTTAGCCCTGGCGATGGTTCTTAGAACCAGGAAGAAAACCTCAACGGCCCATTTAAATGACCAGTGTGGCCGGTGATTAATAATAGATTTTATAATTTATAAAATCTATTATTTTATACTTTTCTGCCTGGCATAATTTTAGCCCTGGCGATGGTTCTTAGAACCAGGAAGAAAACCTCAACGGCCCTTTTAAATGACCAGTGTGGCCGGTGATTAATAATAGATTTTAGACTTTTCTGCCTGGCATAATTTTAGCCCTGGCGATGGTTCTTAGAACCAGGAAGAAAACCTCAACGGCCCATTTAAATGACCAGTGTGGCCGGTGATTAATAATAGATTTTATAATTTATAAAATCTATTATTTTATACTTTTCTGCCTGGCATAACTTTAGCCATGGCGATGCTTCTTAGAACCAGGAACAAAACCTCAGCAGAGGTTAATAATACATTTTATAGTTTCATGCCTGGCATAATTTTAGCCCTGGCGATGGTTCTTAGAACCAGGAAGAAAACCTCAACGGCCCATTTAAATGACCAGTGTGGCCGGTGATTAATAATAGATTTTATACTTTTATAAAATCTATTATTTTATACTTTTCTGCCTGGCATAATTTTAGCCCTGGCGATGGTTCTTAGAACCAGGAAGAAAACCTCAACGGCCCTTTTAAATGACCAGTGTGGCCGGTGATTAATAATAGATTTTAGACTTTTATGCCTGGCATAATTTTAGCCATGGCAATAATTCTTATATAGTTCTCTGCCTGGCGTAATTCTAGCCATCGCAATGGTTCTTAGAACCCAAACGAAAACGTCAATGGCTGATTCCTAATGCTAGATGTGGCCGTTGATATATAAAAGATTTTAAAGCTCCCTAGCTTTGCAGACTGAGCAGAGGAACAAGTACGCTCTTCTGCCAACTGTTCCTCGAAAGAGACAACGCATGCTGGGCACAGCAGAGGGAGAAACAGAAGCGAAAGAAGAAGAAAGAAAAAACAAGAGCAAGAAAATGTCTCCAGCTCAAGCCCTATTAGCCTTTGGCTGTGATGGCGCCTACTGCGCTGTGAGGTACGTTTAGTTCAATCTTGTATTCTTCGAAGTCTTAGGATATGGAGGGAGTTGGATGGTCTTCCAATACCAGGGGGTCCCCAACCCTCGGTCTGAGGACCGGCACCGGACCGCAGCATGCCAGCAAGCGGGCTACCCAAACAAGCAAAGCTCCATCCTCAGGATGCAGGTATTAAAACCACACCCCCTCTGGTCCACGGAAACCCTTTCTCCATGGCACCGATCCCTGGTGCCCAAACAGTTGGGAACCTCTGCATTGTGCCTAGATAAGGAAAGGTAACGCCTGCATCTGAGGTAATAGGCACCACTGTACCTTGTGCATTCTTGGGAGTAAAACTCCAGTGGCATCTGAAGTAAAACTGTTGTTGGTTTTTTTTAACTCATAGGCTTCTAGTACACCATCTTAGAAGACAGAAGACACATTCTCAGCCTGCAGTGTTGATGGTGAAAATGGAGGAAGAAGGAATGGAACGGAAGAATGAGTATGGTCTCCACCAAGAATGCTACTTCACCAAGTCAATCAGTACCTAACTGTAGATAATAGATTTAATGCCATTCCTGCCAGCTGTAAATTTAGCTATGGCAATGGTTCTTACAACCAGAAAGGAAACCTCCCCAACAGCCCTTTTTAATGCTAGGCGTGGCTGTTGATCGATTATAGATTTTATACTTTTCTGCCTGGCATAATTCTAGCCACCGCGATGGTTCTTAGAACCAGAAAACCTCAACGGCCCTTTTAAATGACCAGTGTGGCCGATGGTTAATAATAGATTTTTATAGTTTTCTGCCTGGCTTAATTCTAGCCACGGCGGTGGTTCTTAGAACCAGAAAGAAAACCGCAATGGCCTTTTTTTAATGCTAGGTGTGGCTGTTGATCGATTATAGATATTATACTTTTCGGCCTGGCCTAATTCTAGCCCGGGCGATGGTTCTTAGAACCAGAAAGAAAACCTCAACGGCTGATTCCTAATGCTAGATGTGGCCGTTGATATATAAAAGATTTTATAGCTCCCTAGCTTTGCAGACTGAGCAGAGGAACAAGTGCGCTCTTCTGCCAACTGTTCCTCGAAAGAGACAATGCATGCTGGGCACAGCAGAGGAAGAAAGAAGAAAGAAAAAGCAAGAAAATGTCTCCAGCTCAAGCCCTATTAGCCTTTGGCTGTGAGGGTGCCTCCTTCGCTGTGAGGTAAGTTTAGTTGAGTCTTGTATTCTTCAAAGCTTTAGGATAAGGAAAGGGAATACCTGTATTGGGGTAATAGTAAGCACTGTGTATTTTGCATTATTAGGAGTAAGACTCCAGTGGCATCTGAAGTAAAACTGTTGTTGGTTTTTTTAACTCATAGGCTTCTAGTACACCATCTTAGAAGACAGAAGACACATTGTCAGCCTGCAGTGTTGATGGTGAAAATGGAGGAAGAAGGAATGGAACGGAAGAATGAGTATGGTCTCCACCAAGAATGCTACTTCACCAAGTCAATCAGTACCTAACTGTAGATAATAGATTTAATGCTATTCCTGCCAGCTGTAAATTTAGCTATGGCAATGGTTCTTACAACCAGAAAGGAAACCTCCCCAACAGCCCTTTTTAATGCTAGGCGTGGCTGTTGATTGATTATAGATTTTATACTTTTCTGCCTGGCATAATTCTAGCCACCGCGATGGTTCTTAGAACCAGAAAACCTCAACGGCCCTTTTAAATGACCAGTGTGGCCGATGGTTAATAATAGATTTTTATAGTTTTCTGCCTGGCTTAATTCTAGCCACGGCGGTGGTTCTTAGAACCAGAAAGAAAACCGCAATGGCCTTTTTTTAATGCTAGGTGTGGCTGTTGATCGATTATAGATATTATACTTTTCGGCCTGGCCTAATTCTAGCCCGGGCGATGGTTCTTAGAACCAGAAAGAAAACCTCAACGGCTGATTCCTAATGCTAGATGTGGCCGTTGATATATAAAAGATTTTATAGCTCCCTAGCTTTGCAGACTGAGCAGAGGAACAAGTGCGCTCTTCTGCCAACTGTTCCTCGAAAGAGACAATGCATGCTGGGCACAGCAGAGGAAGAAAGAAGAAAGAAAAAGCAAGAAAATGTATCCAGCTCAAGCCCTATTAGCATTTGGCTGTGAGGGTGCCTCCTTCGCTGTGAGGTAAGTTTAGTTGAGTCTTGTATTCTTCAAAGCTTTAGGATAAGGAAAGGGAAAACCTGTATTGGGGTAATAGTAAGCACAGTGTATTTTGCATTATTAGGAGTAAGACTCCAGTGGCAGCTGAAGTAATGCTGATATTCTTTTAACTCATAGGCTTCTACTACACCATCTTGGAAGACAGAAGACACATTGTCAGCCTGCAGTGTTGATGGTGAAAATGGAGGAAGAAGGAATGGAACGGAAGAATGAGTATGGTCTCCACCAAGAATGCTACTTCACCAAGTCAATCAGTACCTAACTGTAGATAATAGATTTAATGCCATTCCTGCCAGCTGTAAATTTAGCTATGGCAATGGTTCTTACAACCAGAAAGGAAACCTCCCCAACAGCCCTTTTTAATGCTAGGCGTGGCTGTTGATCGATTATAGATATTATACTTTTCTGCCTGGCATAATTCTAGCCACCGTGATGGTTCTTAGAACCAGAAAGAAAACCTCAACGGCCCTTTTAAATGACCAGTGTGGCCGATGGTTAATAATAGATTTTTATAGTTTTCTGCCTGGCCTAATTCTAGCCACGGCGGTGGTTCTTAGAACCAGAAAGAAAACCGCAATGGCCTTTTTTTAATGCTAGGTGTGGCTGTTGATCGATTATAGATATTATACTTTTGGGCCTGGCCTAATTCTAGCCCGGGCGATGGTTCTTAGAACCAGAAAGAAAAACTCAACGGCCCTTTTAAATGACCAGTGTGGCCGGTGGTTAATAATAGATTTTATAGTTCTCTGCCTGGCGTAATTTTAGCCATGGCAATAATTCTTATATAGTTCTCTGCCTGGCGTAATTCTAGCCATGGCAATTGTTCTTAGAACCCAAAAGAAAATGTCAATGGCTGATTTCTAATGCTAGATGTGGCCGTTGATATATAAAAGATTTTATAGCGCCCTAGCATTGCAGACTGAGCAGAGGAACAAGTGCGCTCTTCTGCCAACTGTTCCTCGAAAGAGACAACGCATGCTGGGTACAGCAGAGGAAGAAAGAAGAAAGAAAAAGCAAGAAAATGTCTCCAGCTCAAGCCCTATTAGCCTTTGGCTGTGAGGGTGCCTCCTTCGCTGTGAGGTAAGTTTAGTTCAGTCTTGTATTCTTCAAAGCTTTAGGATAAGGAAAGGGAATACCTGTATTGGGGGTAATAGTAAGCACAGTGTATTTTTCATTATTAGGAGTAAGACTCCAGTGGCAGCTGAAGTAACACTGTTGTTTTTTTTTTAACTCATAGGCTTCTAGTACACCATCTTAGAAGACAGAAGACACATTCTCAGCCTGCAGTGTTGATGGTGAAAATGGAGGAAGAAGGAATGGAACGGAAGAATGACTATGGTCTCCACCAAGAATGCTACTTCACCAAGTCAATCAGTACCTAACTGTAGATAATAGATTTAATGCTATTCCTGCCAGCTGTAAATTTAGCTATGGCAATGGTTCTTACAACCAGAAAGGAAACCTCCCCAACAGCCCTTTTTAATGCTAGGCGTGGCTGTTGATCGATTATAGATTTTATACTTTTCTGCCTGGCATAATTCTAGCCCAGGCGATGGTTCTTAGAACCAGAAAGAAAACCTCAACGGCCCTTTTAAATGACCAGTGTGGCCGATGGTTAATAATAGATTTTTATAGTTTTCTGCCTGGCCTAATTCTAGCCATGGCGGTGGTTCTTAGAACCAGAAAGAAAACCGCAATGGCCTTTTTTTAATGCTAGGTGTGGCTGTTGATCGATTATAAATATTATACTTTTCGGCCTGGCCTAATTCTAGCCCGGGCGATGGTTCTTAGAACCAGAAAGAAAACCTCAACGGCTGATTCCTAATGCTAGATGTGGCCGTTGATATATAAAAGATTTTATAGCTCCCTAGCTTTGCAGACTGAGCAGAGGAACAAGTGCGCTCTTCTGCCAACTGTTCCTCGAAAGAGACAATGCATGCTGGGCACAGCAGAGGAAGAAAGAAGAAAGAAAAAGCAAGAAAATGTCTCCAGCTCAAGCCCTATTAGCCTTTGGCTGTGAGGGTGCCTCCTTCGCTGTGAGGTAAGTTTAGTTGAGTCTTGTATTCTTCAAAGCTTTAGGATAAGGAAAGGGAATACCTGTATTGGGGTAATAGTAAGCACAGTGTATTTTGCATTATTAGGAGTAAGACTCCAGTGGCAGCTGAAGTAATGCTGATATTCTTTTAACTCATAGGCTTCTACTACACCATCTTGGAAGACAGAAAACACAGTTGTCAGCCTGCAGTGTTGATGGTGAAAATGGAGGAAGAAGGAATGGAACGGAAGAATGAGTATGGTCTCCACCAAGAATGCTACTTCACCGAGTCAATCAGAACTGAACTGTAGATAATAGATTTAATACCATTCTTGCCAGACACATTCAGTCGCTGAGCGGTTACTCTGTGAGACTCACACTAGAAGTCTCTCCGGGTCACCCCGGGTGACCCTTTCAATCACTGAGTGAGCAGCGAGGGTGAATGACACTGGAGGGGTCAAGAGCCCTCGGCTGGAAGCCTCTCCCAGTCCCTGAGGCTCCCCAACTGAGTCTCAAACTGGAAGGGAATCCTTTTGGATGGCTTCCCTCACTACTTTACACATGGCCAATGATGATCCTTATCAGTGCGGTCAGAGAAACCAGAGAGACAAAAGAGATGCACTATTCCTGATTCCATCTGGGCACATGGTCGACCCCCACGTTTAGGCGTGGACCCCCTGCCACTCACCTCAGCCCATTTACAGCCCGCTTTCATCCTCCGCTGCCCTCCCCCAGCCATTCTCCACGACCAATGGGCCCTTGGCCCTCTGCCCGTCGTCCTTCGGTCCATCCAATTCACCCAGAAAACCTCTATCCTGGGTCTTTGGCCGTACGGGAGAATCCCAGGGGGGTGGGGGGACAGCTGTGATGCAAGATTTTTTAAAGAAGTGTGGCTGTTCTACACGTTTTGGGCCTTGCAGCTCTTTCACCAGAATTGGGAGGAGGGGGATTGGCAGCAGGAGTAGCAGCTGCCGGGGCCACTGGGGGGGAAGGGCAGTCTGACAAGGGTGCGTTGGAGGAACAAGGGGGTGGGCTTCACGAAGACAGCTTGAGTCACAACTCAAACGAAAGAGGGGAGGAGGAGAAAGGCCGGAGTAGCTTCTGCTGTTGCCAGGTAGGTGGGTTAGGGGTGCACACAGGCAAAGAGAGGGATGGTGGGCTGCTAGAACTGCGACCGTCTTGGGAGGGTACTGTGGGCAAATGGCAAGGCTGGGGGGCTAATGGGACTGCGACCGTCTTGGGAGGGTAGCGTGGGGCAAATGGCAAGGCTGGGGGGCTAATGGGACTGCAACCGTCTTGGGAGGGCAACGTGGGGCAAATGGCAAGGCTGGGGGGCTAATGGGACTGCGACCGTCTTGGGAGGGCAGCGTGGGGCAAATGGCAAGGCTGGGGGGCTAATGGGTCTGCGACCGTCTTGGGAGGGTAGCGTGGGGCAAATGGCAAGGCTGGGGGGCTAATGGGACTGCGAACGTCTTGGGAGGGTACTGTGGGCAAATGGCAGGGCTGGGGGGCTAATGGGACTGCGACCGTCTTGGGAGGGTACTGTGGGCAAATGGCAAGGCTGGGGGGCTAATGGGACTGCGACCGTCTTGGGAGGGTAACGTGGGGCAAATGGCAAGGCTGGGGGGCTAATGGGACTGCGACCGTTTTGGGAGGGTACTGTGGGCAAATGGCAGGGCTGGGGGGCTAATGGAACTGCGACCGTCTTGGGAGGGTAGCGTGGGGCAAATGGCAAGGCTAGGGGGCTAATGGGACTGCGACCGTCTTGGGAGGGCCGCGTGGGGCAAATGGCAAGGCTGGGGGGTTAATGGGACTGCGACCGTTTTGGGAGGGTAGCGTGGGGCAAATGGCAAGACTGGGGGGTTAATGGGACTGCGACCGTCTTGGGAGGGCAGCGTGGGGCAAATGGCAAGGCTGGGGGGCTAATGGGACTGCGACCGTCTTGGGAGGGTAAGGTGGGGCAAATGGCAAGGCTGGGGGGCTAATGGGACTGCGACCGTCTTGGGAGGGTACTGTGGGCAAATGGCAGGGCTGGGGGGCTAATGGGACTGCGACCGTCTTGGGAGGGTACTGTGGGCAAATGGCAAGGCTGGGGGGCTAATGGGACTGCGACCGTCTTGGGAGGGTAACGTGGGGCAAATGGCAAGGCTGGGGGGCTAATGGGACTGCGACCGTTTTGGGAGGGTACTGTGGGCAAATGGCAGGGCTGGGGGGCTAATGGGACTGCGACCGTCTTGGGAGGGTAGCGTGGGGCAAATGGCAAGGCTAGGGGGCTAATGGGACTGCGACCGTCTTGGGAGGGTAGCGTGGGGCAAATGGCAAGGCTGGGGGGTTAATGGGACTGCGAATGTCTTGGGAGGGCAGCGTGGGGCAAATGGCAAGGCTGGGGGGCTAATGGGACTGCGACCGTCTTGGGAGGGTAACGTGGGGCAAATGGCAGGGCTGGGGGGCTAATGGGACTGCGACCGTCTTGGGAGGGCAGCGTGGGGCAAATGGCAAGGCTGGGGGGCTGATGGGACTGCAACCGTCTTGGGAGGGTAGCGTGGGGCAAATGGCAGGGCTGGGGGGCTAATGGGACTGCGACCGTCTTGGGAGGGTACTGTGGCCAAATGGCAGGGCTGGGGGGCTAATGGGACTGCGACCGTCTTGGGAGGGCAGCGTGGGGCAAATGGCAAGGCTGGGGGGCTAATGGGACTGCGACCGTCTTGGGAGGGTAGCGTGGGGCAAATGGCAAGGCTGGGGGGCTAATGGGACTGCGACCGTCTTGGGAGGGTAGCGTGGGGCAAATGGCAGGGCTGGGGGGCTAATGGGATTGTGACCGTCTTGGGAGGGCAGCGTGGGGCAAATGGCAAGGCTGGGGGGCTAATGGGACTGCGACCGTCTTGGGAGGGTAGCGTGGGGCAAATGGCAGGGCTGGGGGGCTAATGGGACTGCGACCGTCTTGGGAGGGTAGCGTGGGGCAAATGGCAGGGCTGGGGGGCTAATGGGACTGCGACCGTCTTGGGAGGGTAGCGTGGGGCAAATGGCAAGGCTGGGGGGCTAATGGGACTGCAACCGTCTTGGGAGGGTACTGTGGGCAAATGGCAGGGCTGGGGGGCTGATGGGACTGCGACCGTCTTGGGAGGGTACTGTGGGCAAATGGCAGGGCTGGGGGGCTGATGGGACTGCGACCGTCTTGGGAGGGTAGCGTGGGGCAAATGTCAGGGCTGGGGGGCTAATGGGACTGCGACCGTCTTGGGAGGGTAGCGTGGGGCAAATGTCAGGGCTGGGGGGCTAATGGGACTGCGACCGTCTTGGGAGGGTAGCGTGGGGCAAATGGCATGGCTGGGGGGCTAATGGGACTGCGACCGTCTTGGGAGGGTAGCGTGGGGCAAATGGCAGGGCTGGGGGGCTAATGGGACTGCGACCGTCTTGGGAGGGTAGCGTGGGGCAAATGGCATGGCTGGGGGGCTAATGGGACTGCGACCGTCTTGGGAGGGTAGCGTGGGGCAAATGGCAGGGCTGGGGGGCTAATGGGACTGCGACCGTCTTGGGAGGGTAGCGTGGGGCAAATGGCAAGGTTGGGGGGCTAATGGGACTGCGACCGTCTTGGGTGGGTAGCGTGGGGCAAATGGCAAGGCTGGGGGGCTAATGGGACTGCGACCGTCTTGGGAGGGTAGCGTGGGGCAAATGGCAGGGCTGGGGGGCTAATGGGACTGCGACCGTCTTGGGAGGGCAGCGTGGGGCAAATGGCAGGGCTGGGGGGCTAATGGGACTGCGACCGTCTTGGGAGGGTAGCGTGGGGCAAATGGCAGGGCTGGGGGGCTAATGGGACTGCGACCGTCTTGGGAGGGCAGCGTGGGGCAAATGGCAGGGCTGGGGGGCTAATGGAACTGCGACCGTCTTGGGAGGGTAGCGTGGGGCAAATGGCAGCCCTGGGGGGCTAATGGGACTGCGACCGTCTTGGGAGGGCAGCGTGGGGCAAATGGCAGGGCTGGGGGGCTAATGGGACTGCGACCGTCTTGGGAGGGTAGCGTGGGGCAAATGGCAGGGCTGGGGGGCTAATGGGACTGCGACCGTCTTGGGAGGGCAGCGTGGGGCAAATGGCAGGGCTGGGGGGCTAATGGGACTGCGACCGTCTTGGGAGGGTAGCGTGGGGCAAATGGCAGGGCTGGGGGGCTAATGGGACTGCGACCGTCTTGGGAGGGCAGCGTGGGGCAAATGGCAGGGCTGGGGGGCTAATGGGACTGCGACCGTCTTGGGAGGGTAGCGTGGGGCAAATGGCAGGGCTGGGGGGCTAATGGGACTGCGACCGTCTTGGGAGGGCAGCGTGGGGCAAATGGCAGGGCTGGGGGGCTAATGGGACTGCGACCGTCTTGGGAGGGTAGCGTGGGGCAAATGGCAGGGCTGGGGGGCTAATGGGACTGCGACCGTCTTGGGAGGGCAGCGTGGGGCAAATGGCAGGGCTGGGGGGCTAATGGGACTGCGACCGTCTTGGGAGGGTAGAGCCGGGTGAAGCCTCGCTGGCCTTGCTCTTTGCCTGTCTCCCCCCATCCCAGTCACCCCTGGCAACAGCAGAAGCTGCTCCGGCCTTTCTCCTCCTCCCCTCTTTCTTTGAGTTGTGACCCAAGCTGTCTTCGTGAAGCCCCCCCCTCTTGTTCCCCCAACGCACCCTTGTCAGACTGCCCCTCCCCCCAGTGGCCCCGGGGGCTGCTACTCTGCTGCCCGTCCCCCTCCTCCCAATTCTGGGGACAGAGCAGCCACAGCACTTAAAAAACTCTTGCATCACAGCTGCCCCCCCCCGCCCCTGGGATTGCCCATCGCTCGCTGCCCCCGCAGCACCATGGCTTCGGCCTGCCCCCGATGGGCTGGGGCTATTTGTCCCGTACAGCCACAGACCCCGGACAAGGGGTGTCTGGGCGCATTGGGCGGGCCGAAGGGCAACGGGCAGAGGGCCAAGGGCGCATGGGCCCTGGTGACTGGCTGGGGGAGGGCAGCGGAGGAGGAAATGGGCTGAGGTGAGTGGCAGGGGGCGAAGGAGGCGTGGCCAGGGGAGCCTTTCGGTCCCTGGGGGAGCAGCCCCCGGCTGGAAGCCTCTCCCGGTCCCTGAGGATCCCCAGCTGAGCCTCACACCGGAGGGGAATCCCTGTGAGCACGGGTGAGTTGATGGAGCGCATTTCTCGGGCGAAAGGCGGCACTGCTCCTGAGGCCATCTTGACTCACAGAGGTGGCGCCAAGGCACTCCAGAGTTACCACTCTGTGAAACTCACTCTGAATGCAGAGGCAGCCAGTCGTCCCCCAGGCTCCTTCGGTCCTTAAGCCGTCACCACACAGGAGGAGTCAACAGCGCTCAACTACAAGCCGCCTCCGGTGCCTGAGGATCCCCAGCTGAGTCTCAAACTGGAAGGGGATCCAGTGTAAGTTATGTTTTGACTGATACATGTTAATCGTGACACACAGGATGTGGCGGTCAGCTCAATAATTTTCATTTCTTTGGTCACACACATTTCTCTCTTTGTTCCTGAAATTTCTGTAAATGGGATTCAAGCTTGGTAACATTCTGTTTGACATGTATTTTTGTAATAAAATTTAGTTACTCCTGATTTAACCGTTAAGTAGTTGTGATGCTTATGGTAGACATTTTATCTTTTGCCTGTTTTTATGTATTCTTTCTTATCACCCTCTCTTCACCAAGAGATACCTGTTGTGATATTCATGTATTTGAACACTGAAGTTGTGTTTCTTCTCAGAAATTTTTTTTGATGACAACTATGGTTTCTTTTACACCTCACCTTTTGTTGAAAATGTCATTTTAAATTAGTGAACTGTTTAACCCACCGTGGCATTTTATCATTGCTTTTGTAATTTTTATGTGACTTTTTATCCTTAAAGTATTGGATTATGCTTCTATGTATTTTATCTTTAAGACTGTATTATTTTTTGAATTGTACAAACTGTTTCAGCTGTGTAATGCTTGGAAGATGCGATGCTTGTGTCAAAGAAACAATACAGTATTTGAAAGTACTTGATTATATTTGTGATCCCGCAAGTCAGAGCTTGGACCTGTTGGGCACCGTGCGCTTCTCCTCTTCGCTGAAGTCACCGAGGATCATCTTTTGTAAGGATTTGGGGTTTGGGTGTATTCAGAAATGTCCTGTGCTACCAAAATTGTGCTTTTCATAAAATTATTTTAATTTCTCTCTTATCTATCTCACCTATTAATCATCTATAATAATCTAGTGACCTTTTCTGCTGTACCTGAGGGGGGAAATGCCACGGACCTATCTGGCCACAGGAGGGCAGCATTGCCTGTTTTGCCCTCCTCGGTGCCCTATTAGAAATGAAATTTTAGCTCCTGGAATTATCTTTTATACTCCTGACAGCCTCTTCTGTGGCTGCTTTGAGCTTCCATCAAAGGAAAGACACGAAAGAATAAAAATAAGCCACTCCAGGGCTTCTTTGCCAAACGTTATGGCACACACTGGCCACAGGAGGGCAGACTTTGAGAAACACTCTGACCAAACTCAGTTTTATGGGCGTTTGCTTATTTTGTATATTCCTTTATCAAAGGCGTTCGCCAAGTGCCCCTAGGAAAAAAGCACAGAGTTGTAGGAATCTCAGGGGTTCTGGCGAAAGGTGTCCGTAAGAAGGCAGACTTTCCTGCTTTTACCAGCTGGGCTTGGGGTGAAGAGAACCAAAGTCCTGCCACAAGGCCTCCCACTTACTATCGGCACAGCCTCCACGAAACAACTCCCTGTTTTGAGCTGGGACACAGACTTGAACCGGTGGAGCCAGTCAAAGGGACATTACCCCCGAACCCTGAATTTGTAAGATTGGTCACTAAACGAACGATTGTAAGTTGAGGACTGTAATAGACAAGCAACTGGAAAAAAACCAAGATTCATCCCAAATCATCTTCATCACTCATTTATTATAATTCTCACTTTTTCCCCTAGTTGCATTCAATCATATTATAACTCTAGTGTTCTGCATATAAAACACTCATTAAAAAAATACATTTCTTTAAAGCTCATTCTGTTAAAAAAAGCGAAATGGCTAAGTAAATTGCACACCCAGTTTGCAGATGTTGGATTTTAGGTAACAGGTTCGCAAACCACAGAAAGTCGCATCAGTGACCAGTGAAGATGCAACTGTAAGTAAAAATAAAATAAAATAAAAATCTGGATTCTTGGCAGTCTATCCACAGGAAAACCATCCTCTGTATAAACCTCATGAGGACTGGAAACTTGGTCTTGAAAAAAAGATGACTGCCAGATAAAGAAAAGGCTTATATTTTTTTTCATAGTGGATGGGACCTTGAGCTGACTCTTATTTATGACGGTCACAGTGTCCGGGGTCACCTGATCCCCTTTTGCGACCTTCTGACAAGCAAATTCAATGGGAAAGGCAGCTTCACTTCACAACTGTGTTATTAACTTAAGAATTGCAGGGATTCACTTAACAACTGTGTTAAGAAGGGTTGGAAAATGGGGCAAAATTCACTTCAGAAACATCTTACTCAGCAACCTAAATTCTGGTCCCATTGTGGTCGTGAGGGGAGGACTACCTGCCGCAGGGCTGTGGAGGGATGAGGAAGGGATGGGGAGGGAGGGAGGGAGGGAGGGAGGGGAGCAGGGGCCTTGGGACGGAGTCCTAGACACCTAAGACCAGGGGTCTTCAAACTTGGCCCTTTTATGACTTGTGGACTTCAATTCCCAGAATTCCTCAGCCAGCTTTGCTGGCTGAGGAATTCTGGGAGTTGAAGTCCACAAGTCATAAAAGGGCCAAGTTTGAAGACCCCTGCCTAAGACTTTAGACAGGGGCAGAGACCGGCTGGGTAAGATGGGAACTCGGTTGCCAGGTTTCCAGAGGCAGCTTGCAGATGATAGGAGACGGCGTCCTCTCCCGCGCCCGCGACTACCACTCCCGGCAGGCCCCGCGGCGGCACTTCCGCCCGGCTCGGCGCGCAGCAACCGCCATCTTTGGCCGAGGGCATCAAAAAGGCCTAGGATTCCTCAACGTTAACGCTACGGGACAGAAAAGAGTGCCCTCCCGTGGTCACAGTAAGGAACCGCACACAGTCAAGGAAATAAAGCTTTTCAAAGGGATTTTAAGGTTATTATTCAGGTTTCCTTTTTCAGTGCCTGTTCTGCAGCCCTTGGGCCTCCCGTTGCTCTATCATGATTAACATCAAGGCATCTAACAATAAAGATGCAGAAGAATAAGCTCAAAATGAGCCTTGGTGGAGCAGTGGGCTAATGCCTCCTTAAGTAACACCAGCTGCCTGCAATTAGTGCAGGTTCGCATCCCACCAGGCTCAAGGTTGACTCAGCCTTCCATCCTTCCGAGGTAGGTAAAATGAGGACCCAGATTGTTGGGGGCAATAAGCTGACTTTGTAATAATGCCGCTTGGGGGTGTGTGTGAAAGCCCTAATAAGCAGGCATATACATAGAATGAAGGCTACTGCTAAGCTTGTAAGCTTGTAAGCCGCCCTGAGTCTTCGGAGAAGGGCGGGATAGAAATGGAATTAAAATAAAAAAAAAAATAAAAATAAAATCCCGACCCTTCTGTCCCCTGAACTCGTCTTGCCCCCTCCGGCTGTAAAACAGCGCCCGAGTGCCATTTTAGAAATGCAGACGCCGCACCTAAGCCTGAAAAGGAATCCCTGAATTTTATGTTGCAAATACATGAACTTTATCTCTATGTTCCCCATTTGGCGTCTTGTTTTTCTCCCTGAGATGGAGAGGGTACAAAGAGACTCGGCCTCCCGGTCTCTCGTACCGTCGCAACCACCGGCATCCAGCCGCCCCCTTAGGCACAGGAAGTCGGCCATGCCGGGAAGGTCGTTCTGAACAGAAGTGGAAGGACGGTCACGGAGACGGACAGGAAGTTAGCCACGTCGGGGAGGTCGGTGGGGAGGGCAGTGGAGGACTACTGCGCATGTTCGACCGGAAGTCGGCCATGCCGGGAAGGTCGTTCTGAACAGAAGTGGAAGGACGGCCACGGAGACGGACAGGAAGTTGGCTACGCCGGGGAGGTCGGTGGAGAGGGCAGTGGAGGACTACTGCGCATGTCTGACCGGAAGTCGGCCATACCGGGAAGTGTTATGGGCCAGTTGTTGTGATCATGTTATACTCCCCGGGTGTTATTTTTGTGAACAATAGAACAGTATTTGTAAAAGAGTATTTTGATCTGTTGTGGTCTTTTCTTTTCATCAAGGGGGGAAACTTCCGCTTTCTGTCCTTTACTATATGCTAGACAGCTGGGAATAAGCTTCTTTGGCTCGCTTTAAGCCCTTTCACTACGTTTCCTTCGGCGGCTCTTCTGCAGCCCCAGCGCCTCTTGGACCAATGTTAATTTTGATAACAAAGCTATTAAAGCAGATAATGAATAACAAGGCTAAAAGGCTCGAAAAAGGCGTTTGTGTCTGCTATTCCCCTATTCCCGTCCCTTAGCGTTAGCACTGCAGTCTTTTTGATGGCCTCAATAAGGGACTGAAAACTCTGCCATCCTGTGGTCAGAGCGTGTATTGCAGCCACAAAAAGAAATAAAACCTTTTAATGGCATTTTAAGATTATTATTCCGCATCTATTCAAGCCATCATCATAGGGCTTTTTAACTCAATTTAAGGCTTCTTCTCTGCCTGTTCTGCAGCCCACGGGCCTCCCATTGCACTATTAATACTAATAGCAAGGCTTCTAATAATAAAGGTACAGAATAATAACCTTAAAATCCCATTGAAAAGGTGTATTTCCTTGTGTGGTTGCGATTTATACTTTGACCACTGGAGGGCACACTTTCCTTGCGCCATAGCGTTAGCCTTTGCGATGGCCTCAATACTATTGCTAAAAGACGGGAAACTGTGCCGTCCTGTGGCCGGAGCAGGTATTGCAGCCACAAAAGAAAATAAACCATTTTAATGGTTTTAAGGTTATTATTGTTTATCTTTGTTATTAAAACACTTATTAATAACTCTAGAAGGGCAACGGGAGCCCCAGGGTCTGCAGAATAGGCACAAATGTAGGAAACCTGCTTCAAAAGCCTTAAACCCTGTTAAAAAGGCCTATGGTAGCTTCAAAAGATACAGAAGAATAATGTTCAAATGCTATTAAAAGCTTTATTTCTTTTTGTGGCTGCAATACCGGATGTCACAACAGGACTGCACAGTTTCCCCGTCCCTTAGCAAAAGTGCCCTCCTGTGGTCAAGGCCGGAATAGCGGCCACATAAGGAAACAAACCTTGTCCCAAAGAGGGCAAAAAAGTCAGCCTTTCCCAAGGTATGAAAATTTTGTTGGTTATTTTGGGGCAAAGTCATCAGAATGCAGCCTTACGCCCACCGAACTCTTTTCTAACCCCAAAGTGGGTCAGAGGTCAGGCCCTAGTGTTCTACCCAAAAGAGGGCAAAAAAGTCAGGCTTTACCAAGATAGAACCGGCTGTTTTGTTCACTTTGGGCCACTTGAAAATCCTCTTTTCTTCCTCAAAGAGAACCTGAACAAGCCCTGGTTTGTCCTGAAATCCCAGCGTGAATTTCTCCCTCCCTCCTCCTCTTCCTTCTTCCCTCAATGCCTTGCTTTCTTTTCCTTTTCCTTCCTTCCTCCTTTCTGCTTCCTTCCTTCTCTTTCCTTTATTCCTCCTTCCTCTCATTCATTCCTTTCTTCCCTCCCTTCATCTTCTTTTTTCTTTTCCTTTCACCCTCAACCATTGTTTGTTTTTTCCTCTTAGTCCCTTTTCTTTCTTTCTTTCTTTCTTTCTTTCCTTCTTTCTTTCTTTCTTTCTTTCTTTCTTTCTTTCTTTCTTTCTTTCTTTCTTTCTTTCTTTCTTTCTCTCTTTCTTTCCTTCTTCCCTTCTTAACTTTTTTCTCTCTTTCTTTCTTCCTTTTTACATTTTCTTTCTTTCTTTCTTTCCTTCCTATCATCTTTCTTTTTTCTTTCTTTCTTTCTTTCATTCCTATCATCTTTCTTTTTGCTTTCTTTCTTTCTTTCCTTCCTATCATCTTTCTATTTTTTTCTTTCCTTCCTTCTCTCTTTCTTTCTTCCCTTTCTTTTCTCTTACTTTCTTTCCCTCCTTCCTTCCCTGTTTTCTTTTTCTTTCTTTCTATTTCTTTCTTTCCTTCCTTCCATCTCTTCATTTTTTCTTTCTTTCCTTCTGTCCCTCTCTCTTTCTTTCTTTCTTTCTTTCTTTCTTTCTTTCTTTCTTTCTTTCTTTCTTTCTTTCTTTCCTCCTTCCCTTCTTAACTTTTCTCTCTCTTTCTTTCTTCCTTTTTACATTTTCTTTCTTTCTTTCTTTCCTTCCTATCATCTTTCTTTTTTCTTTCTTTCTTCCTTTCCTTCCTATCATCTTTCTATTTTTTTTCTATCCTTCTTTCTCTTTCTATCTTCCCTTTCTTTTCTCTTACTCTTTCCCTCCTTCCTTCCCTGTTTTCTTTTTCTTTCTTTCTATTTCTTTCTTTCCTTCCTTCCATCTCTTCCTTTTTTCTTTCTTTCCTTCTGTCTCCCTTTCTTTCTTTCTTTCTTTCTTTCTTTCTTTCTCTCTTTCTTTCCTTCTTCCCTTCTTAACTTTTTTCTCTTTCTTTCTTCCTTTTTACATTTTCTTTCTTTCTTTCCTTCCTATCATCTTTCTTTTTTCTTTCTTTCCTCCTTTCCTTCCTATCATCTTTCTATTTTTTTTCTTTCCTTCCTTCTCTTTCTATCTTCCCTTTCTTTTCTCTTACTTTCTTTCCCTCCTTCCTTCCCTGTTTTCTTTTTCTTTCTTTCTATTTCTTTCTTTCCTTCCTTCCATCTCTTCCTTTTTTCTTTCTTTCCTTCTGTCTCCCTTTCTTTCTATCTTTCTTTCTTTCTTTCTTTCTTTCTTTCTTTCTTTCTTTCTTTCTTTCTTTCTTTCTTTCTCTCTTTCTTTCCTTCTTCCCTTCTTAACTTTTTTCTCTCTTTCTTTCTTCCTTTTTACATTTTCTTTCTTTCTTTCTTTCCTTCCTATCATCTTTCTTTTTTCTTTCTTTCTTTCTTTCATTCCTATCATCTTTCTTTTTGCTTTCTTTCTTTCTTTCCTTCCTATCATCTTTCTATTTTTTTCTTTCCTTCCTTCTCTCTTTCTATCTTCCCTTTCTTTTCTCTTACTTTCTTTCCCTCCTTCCTTCCCTGTTTTCTTTTTCTTTCTTTCTATTTCTTTCTTTCCTTCCTTCCATCTCTTCCTTTTTTCTTTCTTTCCTTCTGTCTCTCTTTCTTTCTTTCTTTCTTTCTTTCTTTCTTTCTTTCTTTCTTTCTTTCTCTCTTTCTTTCCTTCTTCCCTTCTTAACTTTTTTCTCTTTCTTTCTTCCTTTTTACATTTTCTTTCTTTCTTTCCTTCCTATCATCTTTCTTTTTTCTTTCTTTCTTCCTTTCCTTCCTATCATCTTTCTATTTTTTTCTTAACTTCCTTATCTTTCTATCTTCCCTTTCTTTTCTCTTACTTTCCCACCTTCCTTCCCATCTTTCCTTCTGTCTCCCTTTCTTTCTTTCTTTCTTTCCTTCTGTCTCCCTTTCTTTCTTTCTTTCTTTCTTTCTTTCTTTCTTTCTTTCTTTCTTTCATCTTTTTTCTTAATCTTTCTTTCCTTCCTTCCTTCCTTCCTTGAAACAATGCCAGGCAAAAGGCACAAAGGCCAGACTTTCCCCTGGCATAAAGGGGCGATGTCATCCCCTTTGGGGGCGATGTCATTGGAAGTTAGCATTACGACATACTTGGCAGAGTGCCAGGTGAAAATATTGGAAATAAAAGGTGATGTCGCTCTCTTTAAGGCGATGTCATACTTGGCAGAGTGCCAGGCAAAAGGCAAAAAGCCCAGGCTTTCCCCTGGCATAAAGGGGCGATGTCGTCCCCTTTGGGGGCGATGTCATTGCAAGTTAGCATTACGTCATACTTGGCAGAGTGCCAGGCAAAAGGCAGAAAGCCCAGGCTGTCCCCTGGCATAAAGGGGCGATGTCATTGGAATGAGGCATTACGTCATCCTTGGATCGGTGCCAAGGGGAAAACCTGCAAATAAAAGGTGATGTCGCCCTCTTTAGGGGCGATGTCATTGGAATAAGGCATTACGTTGTCCTTGGCACGGTGCCAAGGTGAAAATATTGAAAATAAAAGGTGATGTCGCCCTCTTTAGGGGCGATGTCATTGGAATAAGGCATTACGTCGTGCTTGGCACGGTGCCAAGGGGAAAACCTGGAAATAAAAGGTGATGTCGCCCTCTTTAGGGGCGATGTCATTGAAATAAGGCATTATGTCATCTTTGGCATGGTGCAAAGATGAAAATATTGGAAATAAAAGGTGATGTCGCTCTCTTTAGGGGCGATGTCATTGAAATAAGGCATTACGTCGTCTTTGGCACGGTGCCAAGGGGAAAATATTGGAAATAAAAGGTGATGTCGCTCTCTTTAGGGGCGATGTCATTGGAATAAGGCATTACGTCGTCCTTGGCATGGTGCCAAGGTGAAAATATTGGAAATAAAAGGTGATGTCGCCCTCTTTAGGGGAGATGTCATTGGAATAAGGCATTACGTCGTCCTTGGCACGGTGCCAAGGTGAAAATATTGGAAATAAAATGATGTCGCCCTCTTTAGGGGCGATGTCATTCAAATAAGGCATTACGTCGTCCTTGGCACTGTGCCAAGGGGAAAACCTGAAAATAAAAGGTGATGTCGCCCTCTTTAGGGGCGATGTGATTGAAATAAGGCATTATGTCATCTTTGGCATGGTGCCAAGATGAAAATATTGGAAATAAAAGGTGATGTCGCCCTGTTTAGGGGCGATGTCATTGGAATAAGGCATTACGTCGTCCTTGGCACGGTGCCAAGGGGAAAACTAGGAAATAAAAGGTGATGTCGCTCTCTTTAGGGGCGATGTCATTGGAATAAGGCATTACGTCGTCCTTGGCATGGTGCCAAGGAGAAAATATTGGAAATAAAAGGTGATGTTGCCCTCTTTAGGGGCGATGTCATTGAAATAATGCATTACGTCGTCTTTGGCACGGTGCCAAGGGAAAAACCAGGAAACAAAAGGTGATGTCGCTCTCTTTAGGGGCGATGTCATTGGAATAAGGCATTACGTCGTCCTTGGCACGGTGCCAAGGTGAAAATATTGGAAATAAAAGATGATGTCGCCCTCTTTAGGGGCGATGTCATTCAAATAAGGCATTACGTCGTCCTTGGCACTGTGCCAAGGGGAAAACCTGAAAATAAAAGGTGATGTCGCCCTCTTTAGGGGCGATGTCATTGAAATAAGGCATTATGTCATCTTTGGCATGGTGCCAAGATGAAAATATTGGAAATAAAAGGTGATGTCGCCCTGTTTAGGGGCGATGTCATTGGAATAAGGCATTACGTCGTCCTTGGCACGGTGCCAAGGGGAAAACCAGGAAATAAAAGGTGATGTCGCTCTCTTTAGGGGCGATGTCATTCGAATAAGGCATTATGTCGTCCTTGGCACTGTGCCAAGGGGAAAACCTGAAAATAAAAGGTGATGTCGCCCTCTTTAGGGGCGATGTCATTGAAATAAGGAATTACGTCGTCCTTGGCACGGTGCCAAGGGGAAAACCAGGAAATAAAAGGTGATGTCGCTCTCTTTAGGGGCGATGTCATTGGAATAAGGCATTACGTCGTCCTTGGCACGGTGCCAAGGTGAAAATATTGGAAATAAAAGGTGATGTCGCCCTCTTTAGGGGCGATGTCATTCAAATAAGGCATTACGTCGTCCTTGGCACTGTGCCAAGGGGAAAACCTGAAAATAAAAGGTGATGTCGCCCTCTTTAGGGGCGATGTCATTGAAATAAGACATTACATCGTCTTTGGCACGGTGCCAAGGGGAAAACCAGGAAATAAAAAGTGATGTCGCCCTCTTTAGGGGCGATGTCATTCGAATAAGGCATTATGTCGTCCTTGGCACTGTGCCAAGGGGAAAACCTGAAAATAAAAGGTGATGTCGCCCTCTTTAGGGGCGATGTCATTGAAATAAGGCATTATGTCATCTTTGGCATGGTGCAAAGATGAAAATATTGGAAATAAAAGGTGATGTCGCTCTCTTTTGGGGCGATGTCATTGGAATAAGGCATTACGTCGTCCTTGGCATGGTGCCAAGGTGAAAATATTGGAAATAAAAGGTGATGTCGCCCTCTTTAGGGGAGATGTCATTGGAATAAGGCATTACGTCGTCCTTGGCACGGTGCCAAGGTGAAAATATTGGAAATAAAATGATGTCGCCCTCTTTAGGGGCGATGTCATTCAAATAAGGCATTACGTCGTCCTTGGCACTGTGCCAAGGGGAAAACCTGAAAATAAAAGGTGATGTCGCCCTCTTTAGGGGCGATGTGATTGAAATAAGGCATTATGTCATCTTTGGCATGGTGCCAAGATGAAAATATTGGAAATAAAAGGTGATGTCGCCCTGTTTAGGGGCGATGTCATTGGAATAAGGCATTACGTCGTCCTTGGCACGGTGCCAAGGGGAAAATATTGGAAATAAAAGGTGATGTTGCCCTCTTTAGGGGCGATGTCATTGAAATAATGCATTACGTCGTCTTTGGCACGGTGCCAAGGGAAAAACCAGGAAACAAAAGGTGATGTCGCTCTCTTTAGGGGCGATGTCATTGGAATAAGGCATTACGTCGTCCTTGGCACGGTGCCAAGGTGAAAATATTGGAAATAAAAGATGATGTCGCCCTCTTTAGGGGCGATGTCATTGAAATAAGGCATTATGTCATCTTTGGCATGGTGCCAAGATGAAAATATTGGAAATAAAAGGTGATGTCGCCCTGTTTAGGGGCGATGTCATTGGAATAAGGCATTACGTCGTCCTTGGCACGGTGCCAAGGGGAAAACCAGGAAATAAAAGGTGATGTCGCTCTCTTTAGGGGCGATGTCATTCGAATAAGGCATTATGTCGTCCTTGGCACTGTGCCAAGGGGAAAACCTGAAAATAAAAGGTGATGTCGCCCTCTTTAGGGGCGATGTCATTGAAATAAGGAATTACGTCGTCCTTGGCACGGTGCCAAGGGGAAAACCAGGAAATAAAAGGTGATGTCGCTCTCTTTAGGGGCGATGTCATTGGAATAAGGCATTACGTCGTCCTTGGCACGGTGCCAAGGTGAAAATATTGGAAATAAAAGGTGATGTCGCCCTCTTTAGGGGCGATGTCATTCAAATAAGGCATTACGTCGTCCTTGGCACTGTGCCAAGGGGAAAACCTGAAAATAAAAGGTGATGTCGCCCTCTTTAGGGGCGATGTCATTGAAATAAGGCATTACATCGTCTTTGGCACGGTGCCAAGGGGAAAACCAGGAAATAAAAAGTGATGTCGCCCTCTTTAGGGGCGATGTCATTCGAATAAGGCATTATGTCGTCCTTGGCACTGTGCCAAGGGGAAAACCTGAAAATAAAAGGTGATGTCGCCCTCTTTTGGGGCGATGTCATTGAAATAAGGCATTATGTCATCTTTGGCATGGTGCCAAGATGAAAATATTGGAAATAAAAGGTGATGTCGCCCTGTTTAGGGGCGATGTCATTGGAATAAGGCATTACGTCGTCCTTGGCACGGTGCCAAGGGGAAAACCAGGAAATAAAAGGTGATGTCGCTCTCTTTAGGGGCGATGTCATTCGAATAAGGCATTATGTCGTCCTTGGCACTGTGCCAAGGGGAAAACCTGAAAATAAAAGGTGATGTCGCCCTCTTTAGGGGCGATGTCATTGAAATAAGGCATTATGTCATCTTTGGCATGGTGCCAAGATGAAAATATTGGAAATAAAAGGTGATGTCGCCCTCTTTAGGGGCGATGTCATTGGAATAAGGGATTACGTCGTCCTTGGCACTGTGCCAAGGGGAAAACATGGAAATAAAAGGTGATGTCGCCCTCTTAAGGGGCGATGTCATTGAAATAAGGCATTACGTCGTCTTTGGCACGGTGTCAAGGGGAAAACCAGGAAACAAAAGGTGATGTCGCTCTCTTTAGGGGCGATGTCATTCGAATAAGGCATTACGTCGTCCTTGGCACAGTGCCAAGGTGAAAATATTGGAAATAAAAGGTGATGTCGCCCTCTTTAGGGGCGATGTCATTGAAATAAGGCATTACGTCGTCTTTGGCACGGTGCCAAGGGGAAAACCTGGAAATAAAAGGTGATGTCGCCCTCTTTAGGGGCGATGTCATTCGAATAAGGCATTATGTCGTCCTTGGCATGGTACCAAGGTGAAAATATTGGAAATAAAAGGTGATGTCGCCCTCTTTAGGGGCGATGTCATTGAAATAAGGCATTACGTCGTCTTTGGCACGGTGCCAAGGGGAAAACAAGGAAATAAAAGGTGATGTCGCTCTCTTTAGGGGCGATGTCATTCGAATAAGGAATTACGTCGTCCTTGGCACTGTGCCAAGGGGAAAACATGGAAATAAAAGGTGATGTCGCCCTCTTAAGGGGCGATGTCATTGAAATAAGGCATTACGTCGTCTTTGGCATGGTGTCAAGGGGAAAACCAGGAAACAAAAGGTGATGTCGCTCTCTTTAGGGGCGATGTCATTTGAATAAGGCATTACGTCGTCCTTGGCACAGTGCCAAGGAGAAAATATTGGAAATAAAAGGTGATGTCGCCCTCTTTAGGGGCGATGTCATTGAAATAAGGCATTACGTCGTCTTTGGCACGGTGCCAAGGGGAAAACCTGGAAATAAAAGGTGATGTCGCCCTCTTTAGGGGCGATGTCATTCGAATAAGGCATTATGTCGTCCTTGGCATGGTACCAAGGTGAAAATATTGGAAATAAAAGGTGATGTCGCCCTCTTTAGGGGCGATGTCATTGAAATAAGGCATTACGTCGTCCTTGGCACTGTGCCAAGGGGAAAACCTGAAAATAAAAGGTGATGTCGCCCTCTTTAGGGGCGATGTCATTGAAATAAGGCATTATGTCATCTTTGGCATGGTGCCAAGATGAAAATATTGGAAATAAAAGGTGATGTCGCCCTGTTTAGGGGCGATGTCATTGGAATAAGGCATTACGTCGTCCTTGGCACGGTGCCAAGGGGAAAACCAGGAAATAAAAGGTGATGTCGCTCTCTTTAGGGGCGATGTCATTCGAATAAGGCATTATGTCGTCCTTGGC
Organism: Vipera ursinii; assembly: GCF_947247035.1. NCBI lineage: Eukaryota > Metazoa > Chordata > Lepidosauria > Squamata > Viperidae > Vipera > Vipera ursinii. The sequence goes on along the minus strand of NC_139529.1, from coordinate 8,417,981 downwards.
ACTGTGCCAAGGGGAAAACCTGAAAATAAAAGGTGATGTCGCCCTCTTTAGGGGCGATGTCATTGAAATAAGGAATTATGTCGTCCTTGGCACGGTGCCAAGGGGAAAACCAGGAAATAAAAGGTGATGTCGCTCTCTTTAGGGGCGATGTCATTGGAATAAGGCATTACGTCGTCCTTGGCACGGTGCCAAGGTGAAAATATTGGAAATAAAAGGTGATGTCGCCCTCTTTAGGGGCGATGTCATTCAAATAAGGCATTACGTCGTCCTTGGCACTGTGCCAAGGGGAAAACATGGAAATAAAAGGTGATGTCGCCCTCTTTAGGGGCGATGTCATTGAAATAAGGCATTACATCGTCTTTGGCACGGTGCCAAGGGGAAAACCAGGAAATAAAAGGTGATGTCGCCCTCTTTAGGGGCGACGTCATTCGAATAAGGCATTATGTCGTCCTTGGCACTGTGCCAAGGGGAAAACCTGAAAATAAAAGGTGATGTCGCCCTCTTTAGGGGCGATGTCATTGAAATAAGGCATTATGTCATCTTTGGCATGGTGCCAAGATGAAAATATTGGAAATAAAAGGTGATGTCGCCCTGTTTAGGGGCGATGTCATTGGAATAAGGCATTACGTCGTCCTTGGCACGGTGCCAAGGGGAAAACCAGGAAATAAAAGGTGATGTCGCTCTCTTTAGGGGCGATGTCATTCGAATAAGGCATTATGTCGTCCTTGGCACTGTGCCAAGGGGAAAACCTGAAAATAAAAGGTGATGTCGCCCTCTTTAGGGGCGATGTCATTGAAATAAGGCATTATGTCATCTTTGGCATGGTGCCAAGATGAAAATATTGGAAATAAAAGGTGATGTCGCCCTCTTTAGGGGCGATGTCATTGGAATAAGGCATTACGTCGTCCTTGGCACGGTGCCAAGGGGAAAACAAGGAAATAAAAGGTGATGTTGCTCTCTTTAGGGGCGATGTCATTCGAATAAGGAATTACGTCGTCCTTGGCACTGTGCCAAGGGGAAAACATGGAAATAAAAGGTGATGTCGCCCTCTTAAGGGGCGATGTCATTGAAATAAGGCATTACGTCGTCTTTGGCACGGTGTCAAGGGGAAAACCAGGAAACAAAAGGTGATGTCGCTCTCTTTAGGGGCGATGTCATTCGAATAAGGCATTACGACGTCCTTGGCACAGTGCCAAGGTGAAAATATTGGAAATAAAAGGTGATGTCGCCCTCTTTAGGGGCGATGTCATTGAAATAAGGCATTACGTCGTCTTTGGCACGGTGCCAAGGGGAAAACCTGGAAATAAAAGGTGATGTCGCCCTCTTTAGGGGCGATGTCATTCGAATAAGGCATTATGTCGTCCTTGGCATGGTACCAAGGTGAAAATATTGGAAATAAAAGGTGATGTCGCCCTCTTTAGGGGCGATGTCATTGAAATAAGGCATTACGTCGTCTTTGGCACGGTGCCAAGGGGAAAACAAGGAAATAAAAGGTGATGTCGCTCTCTTTAGGGGCGATGTCATTCGAATAAGGAATTACGTCGTCCTTGGCACTGTGCCAAGGGGAAAACATGGAAATAAAAGGTGATGTCGCCCTCTTAAGGGGCGATGTCATTGAAATAAGGCATTACGTCGTCTTTGGCATGGTGTCAAGGGGAAAACCAGGAAACAAAAGGTGATGTCGCTCTCTTTAGGGGCGATGTCATTCGAATAAGGCATTACGTCGTCCTTGGCACAGTGCCAAGGAGAAAATATTGGAAATAAAAGGTGATGTCGCCCTCTTTAGGGGCGATGTCATTGAAATAAGGCATTACGTCGTCTTTGGCACGGTGCCAAGGGGAAAACCTGGAAATAAAAGGTGATGTCGCCCTCTTTAGGGGCGATGTCATTCGAATAAGGCATTATGTCGTCCTTGGCATGGTACCAAGGTGAAAATATTGGAAATAAAAGGTGATGTCGCCCTCTTTAGGGGCGATGTCATTGAAATAAGGCATTACGTCGTCCTTGGCACTGTGCCAAGGGGAAAACCTGAAAATAAAAGGTGATGTCGCCCTCTTTAGGGGCGATGTCATTGAAATAAGGCATTATGTCATCTTTGGCATGGTGCCAAGATGAAAATATTGGAAATAAAAGGTGATGTCGCCCTGTTTAGGGGCGATGTCATTGGAATAAGGCATTACGTCGTCCTTGGCACGGTGCCAAGGGGAAAACCAGGAAATAAAAGGTGATGTCGCTCTCTTTAGGGGCGATGTCATTCGAATAAGGCATTATGTCGTCCTTGGCACTGTGCCAAGGGGAAAACCTGAAAATAAAAGGTGATGTCGCCCTCTTTAGGGGCGATGTCATTGAAATAAGGAATTATGTCGTCCTTGGCACGGTGCCAAGGGGAAAACCAGGAAATAAAAGGTGATGTCGCTCTCTTTAGGGGCGATGTCATTGGAATAAGGCATTACGTCGTCCTTGGCACGGTGCCAAGGTGAAAATATTGGAAATAAAAGGTGATGTCGCCCTCTTTAGGGGCGATGTCATTCAAATAAGGCATTACGTCGTCCTTGGCACTGTGCCAAGGGGAAAACATGGAAATAAAAGGTGATGTCGCCCTCTTTAGGGGCGATGTCATTGAAATAAGGCATTACATCGTCTTTGGCACGGTGCCAAGGGGAAAACCAGGAAATAAAAGGTGATGTCGCCCTCTTTAGGGGCGACGTCATTCGAATAAGGCATTATGTCGTCCTTGGCACTGTGCCAAGGGGAAAACCTGAAAATAAAAGGTGATGTCGCCCTCTTTAGGGGCGATGTCATTGAAATAAGGCATTATGTCATCTTTGGCATGGTGCCAAGATGAAAATATTGGAAATAAAAGGTGATGTCGCCCTGTTTAGGGGCGATGTCATTGGAATAAGGCATTACGTCGTCCTTGGCACGGTGCCAAGGGGAAAACCAGGAAATAAAAGGTGATGTCGCTCTCTTTAGGGGCGATGTCATTCGAATAAGGCATTATGTCGTCCTTGGCACTGTGCCAAGGGGAAAACCTGAAAATAAAAGGTGATGTCGCCCTCTTTAGGGGCGATGTCATTGAAATAAGGCATTATGTCATCTTTGGCATGGTGCCAAGATGAAAATATTGGAAATAAAAGGTGATGTCGCCCTCTTTAGGGGCGATGTCATTGGAATAAGGCATTACGTCGTCCTTGGCACGGTGCCAAGGGGAAAACAAGGAAATAAAAGGTGATGTTGCTCTCTTTAGGGGCGATGTCATTCGAATAAGGAATTACGTCGTCCTTGGCACTGTGCCAAGGGGAAAACATGGAAATAAAAGGTGATGTCGCCCTCTTAAGGGGCGATGTCATTGAAATAAGGCATTACGTCGTCTTTGGCACGGTGTCAAGGGGAAAACCAGGAAACAAAAGGTGATGTCGCTCTCTTTAGGGGCGATGTCATTCGAATAAGGCATTACGACGTCCTTGGCACAGTGCCAAGGTGAAAATATTGGAAATAAAAGGTGATGTCGCCCTCTTTAGGGGCGATGTCATTGAAATAAGGCATTACGTCGTCTTTGGCACGGTGCCAAGGGGAAAACCAGGAAACAAAAGGTGATGTCGCTCTCTTTAGGGGCGATGTCATTGGAATAAGGCATTACGTCGTCCTTGGCATGGTGCCAAGGTGAAAATATTGGAAATAAAAGGAGATGTCGCCCTGTTTAGGGGCGATGTCATTGGAATAAGGCATTACGTCGTTCTTGGCACGGTGCCAAGGGGAAAACCAGGAAATAAAATGTGATGTCGCTCTCTTTAGGGGCGATGTCATTCGAATAAGGCATTATGTCGTCCTTGGCACTGTGCCAAGGGGAAAACCTGAAAATAAAAGGTGATGTCGCCCTCTTTAGGGGAGATGTCATTGGAATAAGGCATTACGTCGTCCTTGGCACGGTGCCAAGGTGAAAATATTGGAAATAAAAGATGATGTCGCCCTCTTTAGGGGCGATGTCATTCAAATAAGGCATTACGTCGTCCTTGGCACTGTGCCAAGGGGAAAACCTGAAAATAAAAGGTGATGTCGCCCTCTTTAGGGGCGATGTCATTCGAATAAGGCATTATGTCGTCCTTGGCACTGTGCCAAGGGGAAAACCTGCAAATAAAAGGTGATGTCGCCCTCTTTAGGGGCGATGTCATTGAAATAAGGCATTATGTCATCTTTGGCATGGTGCCAAGATGAAAATATTGGAAATAAAAGGTGATGTCGCCCTGTTTAGGGGCGATGTCATTGGAATAAGGCATTACGTCGTCCTTGGCACGGTGCCAAGGGGAAAACCAGGAAATAAAAGGTGATGTCGCTCTCTTTAGGGGCGATGTCATTCGAATAAGGCATTATGTCGTCCTTGGCACTGTGCCAAGGGGAAAACCTGAAAATAAAAGGTGATGTCGCCCTCTTTAGGGGCGATGTCATTCGAATAAGGCATTATGTCGTCCTTGGCACTGTGCCAAGGGGAAAACCTGCAAATAAAAGGTGATGTCGCCCTCTTTAGGGGCGATGTCATTGAAATAAGGCATTATGTCATCTTTGGCATGGTGCCAAGGTGAAAATATTGGAAATAAAAGGTGATGTCGCCCTCTTTAGGGGCGATGTCATTGAAATAAGGCATTACGTCGTGCTTGGCACGGTGCCAAGCGGAAAACCAGGAAATAAAAGGTGATGTCGCCCTCTTTATGGGCGATGTCATTGGAATAAGGCATTATGTCGTACTTGGCACGGTGCCAAGGGGAAATCCTGGAAATAAAAGGTGATGTCGCCCTCTTTAGGGGCGATGTCATTCGAATAAGGCATTACGTCGTCGTTGGCACGGTGCCTAGGTGAAAATATTGTAAATAAAAGGTGACGTCGCCCTCTTTAGGGGCGATGTCATTGAAATAAGGCATTATGTCATCTTTGGCACGGTGCCAAGGGGAAAACTAGGAAATAAAAGGTGATGTCGCTCTCTTTAGGGGCGATGTCATTGAAATAAGGCATTACGTCGTCTTTGGCACGGTGCCAAGGGGAAAACCAGGAAACAAAAGGTGATGTCGCTCTCTTTAGGGGCGATGTCATTGGAATAAGGCATTACGTCGTCCTTGGCATGGTGCCAAGGTGAAAATATTGGAAATAAAAGGAGATGTCGCCCTGTTTAGGGCCGATGTCATTGGAATAAGGCATTACGTCGTTCTTGGCACGGTGCCAAGGGGAAAACCAGGAAATAAAATGTGATGTCGCTCTCTTTAGGGGCGATGTCATTCGAATAAGGCATTATGTCGTCCTTGGCACTGTGCCAAGGGGAAAACCTGAAAATAAAAGGTGATGTCGCCCTCTTTAGGGGAGATGTCATTGGAATAAGGCATTACGTCGTCCTTGGCACGGTGCCAAGGTGAAAATATTGGAAATAAAAGATGATGTCGCCCTCTTTAGGGGCGATGTCATTCGAATAAGGCATTATGTCGTCCTTGGCACTGTGCCAAGGGGAAAACCTGCAAATAAAAGGTGATGTCGCCCTCTTTAGGGGCGATGTCATTGAAATAAGGCATTATGTCATCTTTGGCATGGTGCCAAGATGAAAATATTGGAAATAAAAGGTGATGTCGCCCTGTTTAGGGGCGATGTCATTGGAATAAGGCATTACGTCGTCCTTGGCACGGTGCCAAGGGGAAAACCAGGAAATAAAAGGTGATGTCGCTCTCTTTAGGGGCGATGTCATTCGAATAAGGCATTATGTCGTCCTTGGCACTGTGCCAAGGGGAAAACCTGAAAATAAAAGGTGATGTCGCCCTCTTTAGGGGCGATGTCATTCGAATAAGGCATTATGTCGTCCTTGGCACTGTGCCAAGGGGAAAACCTGCAAATAAAAGGTGATGTCGCCCTCTTTAGGGGCGATGTCATTGAAATAAGGCATTATGTCATCTTTGGCATGGTGCCAAGGTGAAAATATTGGAAATAAAAGGTGATGTCGCCCTCTTTAGGGGCGATGTCATTGAAATAAGGCATTACGTCGTGCTTGGCACGGTGCCAAGCGGAAAACCAGGAAATAAAAGGTGATGTCGCCCTCTTTATGGGCGATGTCATTGGAATAAGGCATTATGTCGTACTTGGCACGGTGCCAAGGGGAAATCCTGGAAATAAAAGGTGATGTCGCCCTCTTTAGGGGCGATGTCATTCGAATAAGGCATTACGTCGTCGTTGGCACGGTGCCTAGGTGAAAATATTGTAAATAAAAGGTGACGTCGCCCTCTTTAGGGGCGATGTCATTGAAATAAGGCATTATGTCATCTTTGGCACGGTGCCAAGGGGAAAACTAGGAAATAAAAGGTGATGTCGCTCTCTTTAGGGGCGATGTCATTGGAATAAGGCATTACGTCGTCCTTGGCATGGTGCCAAGGAGAAAATATTGGAAATAGAAGGTGATGTTGCCCTCTTTAGGGGCGATGTCATTGAAATAAGGCATTACGTCGTCTTTGGCACGGTGCCAAGGGGAAAACCAGGAAAGAAAAGGTGATGTCGCTCTCTTTAGGGGCGATGTCATTGGAATAAGGCATTATGTCGTCCTTGGCACGGTGCCAAGGTGAAAATATTGGAAATAAAAGATGATGTCGCCCTCTTTAGGGGCGATGTCATTCAAATAAGGCATTACGTCGTCCTTGGCACTGTGCCAAGGGGAAAACCTGAAAATAAAAGGTGATGTCGCCCTCTTTAGGGGCGATGTCATTGAAATAAGGCATTATGTCATCTTTGGCATGGTGCCAAGATGAAAATATTGGAAATAAAAGGTGATGTCGCCCTGTTTAGGGGCGATGTCATTCAAATAAGGCATTACGTCGTCCTTGGCACTGTGCCAAGGGGAAAACATGGAAATAAAAGGTGATGTCGCCCTGTTTAGGGGCGATGTCATTGAAATAAGGCATTACGTCGTCTTTGGCACGGTGCCAAGGGGAAAACCAGGAAACAAAAGGTGATGTCGCCCTCTTTAGTGGCGATGTCATTCGAATAAGGCATTATGTCGTCCTTGGCACTGTGCCAAGGGGAAAACCTGAAAATAAAAGGTGATGTCGCCCTCTTTAGGGGCGATGTCATTGAAATAAGGCATTATGTCATCTTTGGCATGGTGCCAAGATGAAAATATTGGAAATAAAAGGTGATGTCGCCCTGTTTAGGGGCGATGTCATTGGAATAAGGCATTACGTCGTCCTTGGCACGGTGCCAAGGGGAAAACCAGGAAATAAAAGGTGATGTCGCTCTCTTTAGGGGCGATGTCATTTGAATAAGGCATTATGTCGTCCTTGGCACTGTGCCAAGGGGAAAACCTGAAAATAAAAGGTGATGTCGCCCTCTTTAGGGGCGATGTCATTCGAATAAGGCATTATGTCGTCCTTGGCACTGTGCCAAGGGGAAAACCTGCAAATAAAAGGTGATGTCGCCCTCTTTAGGGGCGATGTCATTGAAATAAGGCATTATGTCATCTTTGGCATGGTGCCAAGATGAAAATATTGGAAATAAAAGGTGATGTCGCCCTGTTTAGGGGCGATGTCATTGGAATAAGGCATTACGTCGTCCTTGGCACGGTGCCAAGGGGAAAACCAGGAAATAAAAGGTGATGTCGCTCTCTTTAGGGGCGATGTCATTCGAATAAGGCATTATGTCGTCCTTGGCACTGTGCCAAGGGGAAAACCTGAAAATAAAAGGTGATGTCGCCCTCTTTAGGGGCGATGTCATTCGAATAAGGCATTATGTCGTCCTTGGCACTGTGCCAAGGGGAAAACCTGCAAATAAAAGGTGATGTCGCCCTCTTTAGGGGCGATGTCATTGAAATAAGGCATTATGTCATCTTTGGCATGGTGCCAAGGTGAAAATATTGGAAATAAAAGGTGATGTCGCCCTCTTTAGGGGCGATGTCATTGAAATAAGGCTTTACGTCGTGCTTGGCACGGTGCCAAGCGGAAAACCAGGAAATAAAAGGTGATGTCGCCCTCTTTATGGGCGATGTCATTGGAATAAGGCATTATGTCGTACTTGGCACGGTGCCAAGGGGAAATCCTGGAAATAAAAGGTGATGTCGCCCTCTTTAGGGGCGATGTCATTCGAATAAGGCATTACGTCGTCGTTGGCACGGTGCCTAGGTGAAAATATTGTAAATAAAAGGTGACGTCGCCCTCTTTAGGGGCGATGTCATTGAAATAAGGCATTATGTCATCTTTGGCACGGTGCCAAGGGGAAAACCAGGAAATAAAAGGTGATGTCGCCCTCTTTATGGGCGATGTCATTGGAATGAGGCATTACGTCATGCTTGGCACGGTGCCAAGGTGAAAATATTGGAAATAAAAGGTGATGTCGTCCACTTTAGGGGCGATGTCATTGAAATAAGGCATTATGTCATCTTTGGCATGGTGCCAAGGTGAAAACCAGGAAATAAAAGGTGATGTCGCCCTCTTGGCACCGTGTCAAGGACGACGTAATGCCTTATTCCAATAACATCGCCCCTAAAGAGGGCGACATCACTTTTATTTGCAAGTTTTCCCCTTGGCACCGTGCCAAGGATGACGTAATGCCTCATTCCAATGACATCGCTCCTAAAGAGGGCGACATCACCTTTTATTTCCAGGTTTTCACCTTGGCACCGTGCCAAGGACGACGTAATGCCTTATTCCAATGACATCGCCCCTAAAGAGGGCGACATCACCTTTTATTTCCAGGTTTTCACCTTGGCACCGTGCCAAGGACGACGTAATGCCTTATTCCAATGACATTGCCCCTAAAGAGGGCGACATCACCTTTTATTTCCAGGTATTCCCCTTGGCACCGTGCCAAAGATTACATAATGCCTTATTTCAATGACATCGCCCCTAAAGAGGGCGACATCACCTTTTATTTCCAGGTTTTCACCTTGGCACCATGCCAAGGATGACGTAATGCCTTATTCCAATGACATCGCCCCTAAAGAGGGCGACATCACCTTTTATTTCCAGGTTTTCCCCTTGGCACCGTGCCAAAGACGACGTAATGCCTTATTTCAATGACATCGCCCCTAAAGAGGGCGACATCACCTTTTATTTCCAATATTTTCACCTTGGCACCGTTCCAAGGATGACATAATGCCTTATTCGAATGACATCGCCCCTAAAGAGAGCGACATCACCTTTTATTTCCAGGTTTTCCCCTTGGCACCGTGCCAAAGACGACGTAATGCCTTATTTCAATGACATCGCCCCTAAAGAGGGCGACATCACCTTTTATTTCCAATATTTTCACCTTGGCACCGTTCCAAGGATGACGTAATGCCTTATTCGAATGACATCGCCCCTAAAGAGAGCGACATCACCTTTTATTTCCAGGTTTTCCCCTTGGCACCGTGCCAAAGACGACGTAATGCCTTATTTCAATGACATCGCCCCTAAAGAGGGTGACATCACCTTTTATTTCCAGGTTTTCCCCTTCGCACCGTGCCAAAGACGACGTAATGCCTTATTTCAATGACATCGCCCCTAAAGAGGGCGACATCACCTTTTATTTCCAATATTTTCACCTTGGCACCTTGCCAAGGACGACGTAATGCCTTATTCGAATGACATCGCCCCTAAAGAGAGCGACATCACCTTTTATTTCCTGGTTTTCCCCTTGGCACCGTGCCAAAAATGACGTAATGCCTTATTTCAATGACATCGCCCCTAAAGAGGGCGACATCACCTTTTATTTCCAGGTTTTCCCCTTGGCACCGTGCCAAGGACGACGTAATGCCTTATTCCAATGACATCGCCCCTAAAGAGGGCGACATCACCTTTTATTTCCAGGTTTTCACCTTGGCACTGTGCCAAGGATGACATAATGCCTTATTCCAATGACATCGCCCCTAAAGAGGGCGACATCACCTTTTATTTCCAGGTTTTCCCCTTGGCACCGTGCCAAAGACGACGTAATGCCTTATTTCAATGACATCGCCCCTAAAGAGGGCGACATCACCTTTTATTTCCAATATTTTCACCTTGGCACCGTTCCAAGGATGACGTAATGCCTTATTCGAATGACATCGCCCCTAAAGAGAGCGACATCACCTTTTATTTCCAGGTTTTCCCCTTGGCACCGTGCCAAAGACGACGTAATGCCTTATTTCAATGACATCGCCCCTAAAGAGGGCGACATCACCTTTTATTTCCAATATTTTCACCTTGGCACCTTGCCAAGGACGACGTAATGCCTTATTCGAATGACATCGCCCCTAAAGAGAGCGACATCACCTTTTATTTCCTGGTTTTCCCCTTGGCACCGTGCCAAAGATGACGTCATGCCTTATTTCAATGACATCGCCCATAAAGAGGGCGACATCACCTTTTATTTCCAGGTTTTCACCTTGGCACCGTGCCAAGGACGACGTAATGCCTTATTCCAATGACATCGCCCCTAAAGAGGGTGACATCACCTTTTATTTCCAGGTTTTCACCTTGGCACTGTGCCAAGGATGACGTAATGCCTTATTCCAATGACATCGCCCCTAAAGAGGGCGACATCACCTTTTATTTCCAGGTTTTCCCCTTGGCACCGTGCCAAAGACGACGTAATGCCTTATTTCAATGACATCGCCCCTAAAGAGGGCGACATCACCTTTTATTTCCAGGTTTTCCCCTTGGCACCGTGCCAAAGACGACGTAATGCCTTATTTCAATGACATCGCCCCTAAAGAGGGCGACATCACCTTTTATTTCCAATATTTTCACCTTGGCACCGTTCCAAGGATGACATAATGCCTTATTCGAATGACATCGCCCCTAAAGAGAGCGACATCACCTTTTATTTCCAGGTTTTCCCCTTGGCACCGTGCCAAAGACGACGTAATGCCTTATTTCAATGACATCGCCCCTAAAGAGGGCGACATCACCTTTTATTTCCAATATTTTCACCTTGGCACCGTTCCAAGGATGACGTAATGCCTTATTCGAATGACATCGCCCCTAAAGAGAGCGACATCACCTTTTATTTCCAGGTTTTCCCCTTGGCACCGTGCCAAAGACGACGTAATGCCTTATTTCAATGACATCGCCCCTAAAGAGGGTGACATCACCTTTTATTTCCAGGTTTTCCCCTTCGCACCGTGCCAAAGACGACGTAATGCCTTATTTCAATGACATCGCCCCTATAGAAGGCGACATCACCTTTTATTTCCAATATTTTCACCTTGGCACCTTGCCAAGGACGACGTAATGCCTTATTCGAATGACATCGCCCCTAAAGAGAGCGACATCACCTTTTATTTCCTGGTTTTCCCCTTGGCACCGTGCCAAAAATGACGTAATGCCTTATTTCAATGACATCGCCCCTAAAGAGGGCGACATCACCTTTTATTTCCAGGTTTTCCCCTTGGCACCGTGCCAAGGACGACGTAATGCCTTATTCCAATGACATCGCCCCTAAAGAGGGCGACATCACCTTTTATTTCCAGGTTTTCACCTTGGCACTGTGCCAAGGATGACGTAATGCCTTATTCCAATGACATCGCCCCTAAAGAGGGCGACATCACCTTTTATTTCCAGGTTTTCCCCTTGGCACCGTGCCAAAGACGACGTAATGCCTTATTTCAATGACATCGCCCCTAAAGAGGGCGACATCACCTTTTATTTCCAATATTTTCACCTTGGCACCGTTCCAAGGATGACGTAATGCCTTATTCGAATGACATCGCCCCTAAAGAGAGCGACATCACCTTTTATTTCCAGGTTTTCCCCTTGGCACCGTGCCAAAGACGACGTAATGCCTTATTTCAATGACATCGCCCCTAAAGAGGGCGACATCACCTTTTATTTCCAATATTTTCACCTTGGCACCTTGCCAAGGACGACGTAATGCCTTATTCGAATGACATCGCCCCTAAAGAGAGCGACATCACCTTTTATTTCCTGGTTTTCCCCTTGGCACCGTGCCAAAGATGACGTCATGCCTTATTTCAATGACATCGCCCATAAAGAGGGTGACATCACCTTTTATTTCCAGGTTTTCACCTTGGCACCGTGCCAAGGACGACGTAATGCCTTATTCCAATGACATCGCCCCTAAAGAGGGTGACATCACCTTTTATTTCCAGGTTTTCACCTTGGCACTGTGCCAAGGATGACGTAATGCCTTATTCCAATGACATCGCCCCTAAAGAGGGCGACATCACCTTTTATTTCCAGGTTTTCCCCTTGGCACCGTGCCAAACATGACATAATGCCTTATTTCAATGACATCGCCCCTAAAGAGGGCGACATCACCTTTTATTTCCAGGTTTTCACCTTGGCACCATGCCAAGGATGACATAATGCCTTATTCCAATGACATCGCCCCTAAAGAGGGCGACATCACCTTTTATTTCCAGGTTTTCCCCTTGGCACCGTGCCAAAGACGACGTAATGCCTTATTTCAATGACATCGCCCCTAAAGAGGGCGACATCACCTTTTATTTCCAGGTTTTCACCTTGGCACCATGCCAAGGATGACATAATGCCTTATTCCAATGACATCGCCCATAAAGAGGGTGACATCACCTTTTATTTCCAGGTTTTCCCCTTGGCACCGTGCCAAAGACGACGTAATGCCTTATTTCAATGACATCGCCCCTAAAGAGGGCGACATCACCTTTTATTTCCAATATTTTCACCTTGGCACCTTGCCAAGGACGACGTAATGCCTTATTCCAATGACATCGCCCCTAAAGAGGGCGACATCACCTTTTATTTCCAGGTTTTCACCTTGGCACCGTGCCAAGGACGACGTAATGCCTTATTCCAATGACATCGCCCCTAAAGAGGGTGACATCACCTTTTATTTCCAGGTTTTCCCCTTGGCACCATGCCAAAGATGACATAATGCCTTATTTCAATGACATCGCCCCTAAAGAGGGCGACATCACCTTTTATTTCCAGGTTTTCACCTTGGCACCATGCCAAGGACGACGTAATGCCTTATTCCAATGACATCGCCCCTAAAGAGGGCGACATCACCTTTTATTTCCAGGTTTTCCCCTTGGCACCGTGCCAAAGACGACGTAATGCCTTATTTCAATGACATCGCCCCTAAAGAGGGCGACATCACCTTTTATTTCCAATATTTTCACCTTGGCACCGTGCCAAGCACGACGTAATGCCTTATTTCAATGACATCGCCACTAAAGAGAGCGACACCACCTTTTATTTCCAATATTTTCACCTTGGCACCGTGCGAAGGACGACGTAATGCCTTATTCGAATGACATCGCCCCCAAAGAGAGCGACATCACCTTTTATTTCCTGGTTTTCCCCTTGGCACCATGCCAAAAATGACGTAATGCCTTATTTCAATGACATCGACCCTAAAGAGGGCGACATCACCTTTTATTTCCAGGTTGTCACCTTGGCACCGTGCCAAGGACGACGTAATGCCTTATTCCAATGACATCGCCCCTAAAGAGGGCGACATCACCTTTTATTTCCAATATTTTCACCTTGGCAGCATGCCAAAGATGACATAATGCCTTATTTCAATGACATCGCCCCTAAAGAGGGCGACATCACCTTTTATTTTCAGGTTTTCCCCTTGGCACCGTGTCAAGGATGACGTAATGCCTTATTCCAATGACATCGTCACTAAAGAGGGTGACATCACCTTTTATTTCCAATATTTTCACCTTGGCACCGTGCCAAGGACGACGTAATGCCTTATTCCAATGACATCGCCCCTAAAGAGGGCGACATCACTTTTATTTGCAGGTTTTCCCCTTGGCACCATGCCAAGGATGACGTAATGCCTCATTGCAATGACATCGCCTCTAAAGAGGGCGACATCACCTTTTATTTCCAGGGTTTCCCCTTGGCACCGATTCAAGGATGACATAATGCCTCATTCCAATGACATCGCCCCTTTATGCCAGGGGAAAGCCTGGGCTTTTTGCCTTTTGCCTGGCACTCTGCCAAGTATGACATCGCCTTAAAGAGAGCGACATCACCTTTTATTTCCAATATTTTCACCTGGCACTCTGCCAAGTATGTCGTAATGCTAACTTCCAATGACATCGCCCCCAAAGGGGATGACATCGCCCCTTTATGCCAGGGGAAAGTCTGGCCTTTGTGCCTTTTGCCTGGCATTGTTTCAAGGAAGGAAGGAAGGAAGGAAAGAAAGATTAAGAAAAAAGATGAAAGAAAGAAAGAAAGAGAGAAAGAAAGAAAGAAAGAAAGAAAGAAAGAAAGAAAGAAAGGGAGACAAGGAAAGAAGGGAAGGAAGGAGGGAAAGTAAGAGAAAAGAAAGGGAAGATAGAAAGAGAAGGAAGTTAAGAAAAAAAATAGAAAGATGATAGGAAGGAAAGTAAGAAAGAAAGAAAAAAGAAAGATGATAGGAAGGAAAGAAAGAAAGAAAGAAAATGTAAAAAGGAAGAAAGAAAGAGAGAAAAAAGTTAAGAAGGGAAGGAGGAAAGAAAGAGAGAAAGAGAGAAAGAAAGAAAGAAAGAAAGAAAGAAAGAAAGAGAGAGAGAGAGAAAGAAAGAAAGAAAGAAAGAAAGAAAGAAAGAAAGAAAGATAGAAAGAAAGGGAGACAGAAGGAAAGAAAGAAAAAAGGAAGAGATGGAAGGAAGGAAAGAAAGAAATAGAAAGAAAGAAAAAGAAAACAGGGAAGGAAGGAGGGAAAGAAAGTAAGAGAAAAGAAAGGGAAGATAGAAAGAGAAGGAAGGAAAGAAAAAAAATAGAAAGATGATAGGAAGGAAAGGAAGAAAGAAAGAAAAAAGATAGATGATAGGAAGGAAAGAAAGAAAGAAAGAAAATGTAAAAAGGAAGAAAGAAAGAAAGAAAAAAGTTAAGAAGGGAAGGAGGAAAGAAAGAGAGAAAGAAAGAAAGAAAGAAAGAAAGAAAGAAAGAAAGAAAGAAAGATAGGGAGACAGAAGGAAAGAAAGAAAAAAGGAAGAGATGGAAGGAAGGAAAGAAAGAAATAGAAAAAAAGAAAAAGAAAACAGGGAAGGAAGGAGGGAAAGAAAGTAAGAGAAAAGAAAGGGAAGATAGAAAGAGAACGAAGGAAAGAAAAAAATAGAAAGATGATAGGAAGGAAAGGAAGAAAGAAAGAAAAAAGAAAGATGATAGGAAGGAAAGAAAGAAAGAAAGAAAATGTAAAAAGGAAGAAAGAAAGAGAAAAAAGTTAAGAAGGGAAGGAGGAAAGAAAGAAAGAAAGAAAGAAAGAAAGAAAGAAAGAAAGAAAGAAAGAAAGGGAGACAGAAGGAAAGAAAGAAAAAAGGAAGAGATGGAAGGAAGGAAAGAAAGAAATAGAAAGAAAGAAAAAGAAAACAGGGAAGGAAGGAGTGAAAGAAAGTAAGAGAAAAGAAAGGGAAGAAAGAAAGAAGGAAGGAAAGAAAAAAATAGAAAGATGATAGGAATGAAAGAAAGAAAGAAAGCAAAAAGAAAGATGATAGGAATGAAAGAAAGAAAGAAAGCAAAAAGAAAGATGATAGGAAGGAAAGAAAGAAAGAAAATGTAAAAAGGAAGAAAGAAGAAGAGAAAAAAGTTAAGAAGGGAAGAAGGAAAGAAAGAGAGAAAGAAAGAAAGAAAGAAAGAAGGAAAGAAAGAAAGAAAGAAAGAAAGAAAGAAAGAAAGAAAGAAAGAAAGAAAGAAAAGGGACTAAGAGGAAAAAACAAACAATGGTTGAGGGTGAAAGGAAAAGAAAAAAGATGAAGGGAGGGAAGAAAGGAATGAATGAGAGGAAGGAGGAATAAAGGAAAGAGAAGGAAGGAAGCAGAAAGGAGGAAGGAAGGAAAAGGAAAAGAAGAAAGCAAGGCATTGAGGGAAGAAGGAAGAGGAGGAGGGAGGGAGAAATTCACGCTGGGATTTCAGGACAAACCAGGGCTTGTTCAGGTTCTCTTTGAGGAAGAAAAGAGGATTTTCAAGTGGCCCAAAGTGAACAAAACAGCCGGTTCTATCTTGGTAAAGCCTGACTTTTTTGCCCTCTTTTGGGTAGGAGAACACTAGGGCCTGACCTCTGACCCACTTTGGGGTTAGAAAAGAGTTCGGTGGGCGTAAGGCTGCATTCTGATGACTTTGCCCCAAAATAACCAACAGAATTTTCATACCTTGGGAAAGGCTGACTTTTTTGCCCTCTTTGGGGCAAGGTTTGTTTCCTTATGTGGCCGCTATTCCGGCCTTGACCACAGGAGGGCACTTTTGCTAAGGGACGGGGAAACTGTGCAGTCCTGTTGTGACATCCGGTATTGCAGCCACAAAAAGAAATAAAGCTTTTAATAGCATTTGAACATTATTCTTCTGTATCTTTTGAAGCTACCATAGGCCTTTTTAACACGGTTTAAGGCTTTTGAAGCAGGTTTCCTACATTTGTGCCTATTCTGCAGACCCTGGGGCTCCCGTTGCCCTTCTAGAGTTATTAATAAGTGTTTTAATAACAAAGATAAACAATAATAACCTTAAAACCATTAAAATGGTTTATTTTCTTTTGTGGCTGCAATACCTGCTCCGGCCACAGGACGGCACAGTTTCCCGTCTTTTAGCAATAGTATT
The DNA here is from genome assembly GCF_947247035.1 of Vipera ursinii. Lineage (NCBI taxonomy): Eukaryota > Metazoa > Chordata > Lepidosauria > Squamata > Viperidae > Vipera > Vipera ursinii. The sequence goes on along the minus strand of NC_139529.1, from coordinate 8,401,473 downwards.
GAGGCCATCGCAAAGGCTAACGCTATGGCGCAAGGAAAGTGTGCTCTCCAGTGGTCAAAGTATAAATCGCAACCACACAAGGAAATACACCTTTTCAATGGGATTTTAAGGTTATTATTCTGTACCTTTATTATTAGAAGCCTTGCTATTAGTATTAATAGTGCAATGGGAGGCCCGTGGGCTGCAGAACAGGCAGAGAAGAAGCCTTAAATTGAGTTAAAAAGCCCTATGATGATGGCTTGAATAGATGCGGAATAATAATCTTAAAATGCCATTAAAAGGTTTTGTTTCTTTTTGTGGCTGCAATACACGCTCTGACCACAGGATGGCAGAGTTTTCAGTCCCTTATTGAGGCCATCAAAAAGACTGCAGTGCTAACGCTAAGGGACGGGAATAGGGGAATAGCAGACACAAACGCCTTTTTCGAGCCTTTTAGCCTTGTTATTCATTATCTGCTTTAATAGCTTTGTTATCAAAATTAACATTGGTCCAAGAGGCGCTGGGGCTGCAGAAGAGCCGCCGAAGGAAACGTAGTGAAAGGGCTTAAAGCGAGCCAAAGAAGCTTATTCCCAGCTGTCTAGCATATAGTAAAGGACAGAAAGCGGAAGTTTCCCCCCTTGATGAAAAGAAAAGACCACAACAGATCAAAATACTCTTTTACAAATACTGTTCTATTGTTCACAAAAATAACACCCGGGGAGTATAACATGATCACAACAACTGGCCCATAACACTTCCCGGTATGGCCGACTTCCGGTCAGACATGCGCAGTAGTCCTCCACTGCCCTCCCCACCGACCTCCCCGGCGTAGCCAACTTCCTGTCCGTCTCCGTGGCCGTCCTTCCACTTCTATTCAGAACGACCTTCCCGGCATGGCCGACTTCCGGTCAGACATGCGCAGTAGTCTTCCACTGCCCTCCCCACCGACCTCCCCGGCGTGGCTAACTTCCTGTCCGTCTCCGTGGCCGTCCTTCCACTTCTGTTCAGAACGACCTTCCCGGCATGGCCGACTTCCGGTCGAACATGCGCAGTAGTCCTCCACTGCCCTCCCCACCGACCTCCCCGGCGTGGCTAACTTCCTGTCCGTTTCCGTGGCCGTCCTTCCACTTCTGTTCAGAACGACCTTCCCGGCATGGCCGACTTCCGGTCGAACATGCGCAGTAGTCCTCCACTGCCCTCCCCACCGACCTCCCCGACGTGGCTAACTTCCTGTCCGTCTCCGTGACCGTCCTTCCACTTCTGTTCAGAACGACCTTCCCGGCATGGCCGACTTCCTGTGCCTAAGGGGGCGGCTGGATGCCGGTGGTTGCGACGGTACGAGAGACCGGGAGGCCGAGTCTCTTTGTACCCTCTCCATCTCAGGGAGAAAAACAAGACGCCAAATGGGGAACATAGAGATAAAGTTCATGTATTTGCAACATAAAATTCAGGGATTCCTTTTCAGGCTTAGGTGCGGCGTCTGCATTTCTAAAATGGCACTCGGGCGCTGTTTTACAGCCGGAGGGGGCAAGACGAGTTCAGGGGACAGAAGGGTCGGGATTTTGAGCTTATTCTTCTGCATCTTTATTGTTAGATGCCTTGATGTTAATCATGATAGAGCAACGGGAGGCCCAAGGGCTGCAGAACGGGCACTGAAGAAGGAAAGCTGCTTCAAAAGCCTTACACAATTCTCACTGTTAAACAAAGCGCCCCATTTTATGACCCCTTTTTTTGGCAAAACTTTTAAGCGAATCACTGCAGTTGTTAATGAGTCATGTTGTCCTTAAACGAACCCGGCTTCTCCCACTGAACTTTGCTTGTGAAAAAAGTCTCATTTTTTTATTTTTATTTTGGGGGTGGGGGGGAGATCACATAGCCACCTACAGGCTCACGGCTTACAGAAAAATGGCGATCACGTGACTATAAATACTAAGAACGGCTTCTAATAATAATGGTTCAGAATAATAACCTTAAAATCCCATTGAAAAGCTTTATTTCCTTGACTGGGTGCGGTTCCTTACTGTGACCACGGGAGGGCACTCTTTTCTGTCCCGTAGCGTTAACGTTGAGGAATCCTAGGCCTTTTTGATGCCCTCGGCCAATGATGGCGGCTGCTGCGCGCCGAGCCGGGCGGAAGTGCCGCCGCGGGGCCTGCCGGGAGTGGTAGTCGCGCGCGCGGGAGAGGCAGCCATCCTGCGGCCGGCGGCGCTGCTGGCGTTGCTGCTGCTGGGCGCGCTGCGGTCGGCGGCGCTGGAGCCGGTCAGCGTCAGCCTGGCCATCGGGGCGGCCTCCATGCTGACCGGCTACCTCTCCTCGCCCCGCTTCTACTGTGCCTTCGTGGAGTGCTGCCCTCCCGACGACCCCCGAGCCGACCCCGCAGGTATTTGGGAGGCGGCGCAGCCCCCCCCCCCGGAGTCTTTGGGGGAATACATCTCCCATAGTCCCCAACCTGCCTCTGCACCTGCTGTCGCGGGAGAGGACGCCGTCTCCTGGCAACCGAGTTCCCATCTTCCCCAGCCGGTCTCTGCCCCTGTCTAAAGTCTTAGGCAGGGGTCTTCAAACTTGGCCCTTTTATGACTTGTGGACTTCAACTCCCAGAATTCCTCAGCCAGCAAAGCTGAATTCTGGGAATTGAAGTCCACAAGTCATAAAAGGGCCAAGTTTGAAGACCCCTGGTCTTAGGTGTCTAGGACTCCGTCCCAAGGCCCCTGCTCCCCTCCCTCCCTCCCCATCCCTTCCTCATCCCTCCACAGCCCTGCGGCAGGTAGTCCTCCCCTCGCGACCACAATGGGACCAGAATGTAGGTCGCTGAGTGAGACGTTTCTGAAGTGAATTTTGCCCACAGCCCTGCAGCAGGCCCTGGACGAGAGGCTCTTCGGCCAGCACCTGGCCCAAGGGGTCATCGTGAAGGCGCTGACCGGCTTCGTCAACAACCCCAGCCCGAAGAAGCCGCTGGTCCTCTCGCTGCACGGCTGGGCCGGGACGGGGAAAAACTTTGTCAGCCAAATCATCGCCGAGAACCTCTACCCAGCCGGGCTCAAGAGCAAATTTGTGCACCTCTTTCTTTCTACGCTGCATTTCCCGCACGAGCACCTGGTCCCTCTCTACAAGGTGAGAGCAAAACCTGAGTCGCTTCAGCTCAGGTGCAAGGGGCTGTTTTTGCAGCATCTTTGACAGAATTACAGCCGCTTCTGGGCTGCTGTTGGACCCGTTTTACTGACAGGCCAAGTGAGGCTAAGAGAATAAGTCTGAGAGTTGTGACTAAGGTAGGACTGCCCCCAACCCAATAATCGGGGAAGGAAAGGAGCTGTCCCCTCCGGAAATGCTGTTTATTTGTCCTCTGGTGCCCTTTGCAGGAAGGAGCCAGAAAAAGAAAGAAACCAGCTTAGCTGGTTCCACAAGGCACTGAAATCCCCTTTTGTAAAAAAAATAATAACAATCTCCTGACGACTAGAAAAGATGAAGCAGTTGGAAGGAAGGAGCTGAGAAGAATGGAAAGCAAGACTTTAAAAGTTCTGGGTATTTAAGGGGAAGGATTTCTAGGGAGTTCCTGAGCGAACACCACAAATGAGGCCAAAGTTTCTATTGCTAAGCAAGACAGTCACTAAGTGAGTTTTGCCCCATGTTACGACCTTCCTTGCCACCATCTTAAGTGAATCACTGCAGTGGATTAAGGTAGTAACACAGTTGCTAAGTGGATCTGCCTTCCCTCATTGACTTTGCTCGTCAGGTTCACACGACCCTGGGACGCTGCAATCGTCATAAGTATGTGACGGTTGCCAAGTGTCTGAATTTCGATCATGCGACCAGGGGCATGCTGCAACGGTCCTAAGTGTGAAAAGTGGAGATAAGTCTCCTTTTTCAGTGCCATTGTAACTTTGAACGGTCAGTAAATGAACTGTTGTAAGTTCTAGGACTGCCTGTATTGAATTCCACCCAAGCAACCTGAGGGCCTTCCTGCCCAATCTTTACACAGCTTGTAACCTTTGCCCCTCTGGGTTCCAGGACCAGCTGCAGAAATGGATCCGAGGTAACGTCAGCAGCTGCGCAAGGTCCCTCTTCATCTTTGACGAAATGGACAAGCTGCACCCAGGGCTGATTGACGCCATCAAACCCTTCCTGGATTACTACGAGCAGATTGACGGCGTGTCGTATCGGCGAGCCATCTTCATTTTCCTCAGGTGCTGGGAGATCCGGGGTCTGAATAAGTTAATCTGAGTTTATTATGACCGGAATGAAATGCTCTCTGCTGCTTTCCTTCCGTCTAACATAAGATACAGTTGCTATAAGACTACGGCTAATCCTCAACTCACAGCCACAGCTGAGCCCAACATTTACGGGGTTGCGAGAAGGCTTAGGCAAGATTCTCTGCCCTTTTGATAGACAGCCGTCACCCTCCCTAGAGTGCAGGCAGGAATTCACCAGGGGTGGGAACACCTCACTGGTGGCGTTATTTCTCCCCAGGGGATTTAGAGAGGAGTTTTTCCTTCTTCACCTGCAAGAATTCATGCTGCAGACGTTTGAAAAATAGACACTGAAATTCAGGGTCAAGGCTGCAGGCGGTCCAATAGAACGGGCAGCTTTGGCACTGAGGCCCTAGGTTGCCAACCTGTGTCTTAAGTGACCCATGGGTCCTATTGGATGTGGGAAAGGGGCGGGTTTGTAATGCTGGTTCTTTTCAACCTCTGCTTCCCAACAGCAACGCGGGAGGCGACTTGATTACGAAAGTCGCGCTAGATTTTTGGAGGAGCGGCCAGGAGAGGGAGGAGATCGGGCTGAAAGATTTGGAAGTGGTCTTGTCCCTGGGGGTTTTCAACAACAGGAACAGTGAGTAGCGACCTAGGATCTGCGTTGGATTTTCCCCTCCCAAATCCCATACAAAAAAAAAAAAGTTTTGTCAATACCATGATTTTTCTGGATGTCTTTGACAGCTCAGCATCGGCCTATTATCAGTTCCCACGCTGTCTGAAAGACTTTGTCTTGAAATTGGAGGAAGATGGGAAGATAGACAGACAGATGAGGAGGATGATAAGGGAAGGGAAGGGGAGATTCAGACAATATGCTTTGGGAAGGGAGGGAGGAAGGAGGGGAGGAAGAAAGGAAGGAAGCAAGCAAGAAGGGAGGGAGGGAGGGAGAGAAAGGAAAGAAGAGGAAGGAGGGAGGGAGGCCAGTAGAGAAAATTTTATCCATCACCCATGCATGAGAGGGAAGACTAAAGACAGAAGTTTTCAACAAGGGCCTGTTTGGAGAGAATATACCGTAGGCATCTCTCAAATCTATTTAGGGCGAACACTGCAGGAAGAAGAGGGAGCTGCCACCGATAAGGCCCTGCTCTGAATACCTACCTTGGCAGGCATAGCAGGCGATCTTTAGCGTTCATCACCAAACCCGGATGTGGGCCCCCTTTCCCAGGGTCCTTCCAGAGCTCCCCGCTTTTCTCACGCCTCGTCTCTTCCACAGGTGGCCTGTGGCACAGCAGCCTGATTGACCGGAACCTCATTGATTACTTTGTTCCGTTCCTTCCCCTGGAGTACAAGCACGTCAAAATGTGCATCCGGGCAGAGATGAAGTCCCGTGGCAACCCAATGGACGAAGAGATCGTCAACCAGGTGGCCGGCGAGATGACCTTTTTCCCCAAGGATGAGAAGATTTATTCGGACAAAGGCTGTAAAACTGTGCAGACCAAGCTGGATTTCTATTAGGGATCACGGGGACCTGTTTCTCTTTTTTAAGAGTCCCAAAACCAGGGGAGAAAATCTATGCAACGATTTCTGTTTGTGCACTTTTAAAAAAGAAAAGAAAAAAAAGGCAGTCTCTGGATACGCACTTTTTAAAAACTTTGATTATTCCTAACAGTCTGAATGAACCAAACGAGTTCTGAGCTGACCCCCCCCTAAAATCACTAAATGTTGTTACACAAGATCTGTCTTCTCATCTCACCCCATCTGCACCCCCAAAAATTACTTTTTGAGAATTTCAGGTTAGAGAAAGGTCAAAACCAGAGTGTGCCTTCTTAGGTCAGTATTGATGAGTGTCGTGTTGTAGAGGTTGTGTCAGTTCAGGGTATCTTGTAGGCCAATTTGATAATTCATATGTCTCTTGAGACTATGCTCAAGAACCCATTCAATTTAGGGGAAAAACTTTCTCCTTTATCTGACATGCTTTTCTCTGGATCAAGCTCCTGGTCCTCATGAGGTTTATGAATGGAAACATAGCTCATAAGCCTCTTGATGGAGCGGTGAAAAAAAATATAAGCCTTTTCTTTATCTGGCAGTCATCTTTTTCTCAAGACCAAGTTTCCAGTCCTCATGAGGTTTATACAGAGGATGGTTTTCCTGTGGATAGACTGCCAAGAATCCAGATTTTTATTTTATTTTATTTTTACTTACAGTTGCATCTTCACTGGTCACTGATGCGACTTTCTGTGGTTTGCGAACCTGTTACCTAAAATCCAACATCTGCAAACTGGGTGTGCAATTTACTTAGCCATTTCGCTTTTTTTAACAGAATGAGCTTTAAAGAAATGTATTTTTTTAATGAGTGTTTTATATGCAGAACACTAGAGTTATAATATGATTGAATGCAACTAGGGGAAAAAGTGAGAATTATAATAAATGAGTGATGAAGATGATTTGGGATGAATCTTGGTTTTTTTCCAGTTGCTTGTCTATTACAGTCCTCAACTTACAATCGTTCGTTTAGTGACCAATCTTACAAATTCAGGGTTCGGGGGTAATGTCCCTTTGACTGGCTCCACCGGTTCAAGTCTGTGTCCCAGCTCAAAACAGGGAGTTGTTTCGTGGAGGCTGTGCCGATAGTAAGTGGGAGGCCTTGTGGCAGGACTTTGGTTCTCTTCACCCCAAGCCCAGCTGGTAAAAGCAGGAAAGTCTGCCTTCTTACGGACACCTTTCGCCAGAACCCCTGAGATTCCTACAACTCTGTGCTTTTTTCCTAGGGGCACTTGGCGAACGCCTTTGATAAAGGAATATACAAAATAAGCAAACGCCCATAAAACTGAGTTTGGTCAGAGTGTTTCTCAAAGTCTGCCCTCCTGTGGCCAGTGTGTGCCATAACGTTTGGCAAAGAAGCCCTGGAGTGGCTTATTTTTATTCTTTCGTGTCTTTCCTTTGATGGAAGCTCAAAGCAGCCACAGAAGAGGCTGTCAGGAGTATAAAAGATAATTCCAGGAGCTAAAATTTCATTTCTAATAGGGCACCGAGGAGGGCAAAACAGGCAATGCTGCCCTCCTGTGGCCAGATAGGTCCGTGGCATTTCCCCCCTCAGGTACAGCAGAAAAGGTCACTAGATTATTATAGATGATTAATAGGTGAGATAGATAAGAGAGAAATTAAAATAATTTTATGAAAAGCACAATTTTGGTAGCACAGGACATTTCTGAATACACCCAAACCCCAAATCCTTACAAAAGATGATCCTCGGTGACTTCAGCGAAGAGGAGAAGCGCACGGTGCCCAACAGGTCCAAGCTCTGACTTGCGGGATCACAAATATAATCAAGTACTTTCAAATACTGTATTGTTTCTTTGACACAAGCATCGCATCTTCCAAGCATTACACAGCTGAAACAGTTTGTACAATTCAAAAAATAATACAGTCTTAAAGATAAAATACATAGAAGCATAATCCAATACTTTAAGGATAAAAAGTCACATAAAAATTACAAAAGCAATGATAAAATGCCACGGTGGGTTAAACAGTTCACTAATTTAAAATGACATTTTCAACAAAAGGTGAGGTGTAAAAGAAACCATAGTTGTCATCAAAAAAAATTTCTGAGAAGAAACACAACTTCAGTGTTCAAATACATGAATATCACAACAGGTATCTCTTGGTGAAGAGAGGGTGATAAGAAAGAATACATAAAAACAGGCAAAAGATAAAATGTCTACCATAAGCATCACAACTACTTAACGGTTAAATCAGGAGTAACTAAATTTTATTACAAAAATACATGTCAAACAGAATGTTACCAAGCTTGAATCCCATTTACAGAAATTTCAGGAACAAAGAGAGAAATGTGTGTGACCAAAGAAATGAAAATTATTGAGCTGACCGCCACATCCTGTGTGTCACGATTAACATGTATCAGTCAAAACATAACTTACACTGGATCCCCTTCCAGTTTGAGACTCAGCTGGGGATCCTCAGGCACCGGAGGCGGCTTGTAGTTGAGCGCTGTTGACTCCTCCTGTGTGGTGACGGCTTAAGGACCGAAGGAGCCTGGGGGACGACTGGCTGCCTCTGCATTCAGAGTGAGTTTCACAGAGTGGTAACTCTGGAGTGCCTTGGCGCCACCTCTGTGAGTCAAGATGGCCTCAGGAGCAGTGCCGCCTTTCGCCCGAGAAATGCGCTCCATCAACTCACCCGTGCTCACAGGGATTCCCCTCCGGTGTGAGGCTCAGCTGGGGATCCTCAGGGACCGGGAGAGGCTTCCAGCCGGGGGCTGCTCCCCCAGGGACCGAAAGGCTCCCCTGGCCACGCCTCCTTCGCCCCCTGCCACTCACCTCAGCCCATTTCCTCCTCCGCTGCCCTCCCCCAGCCAGTCACCAGGGCCCATGCGCCCTTGGCCCTCTGCCCGTTGCCCTTCGGCCCGCCCAATGCGCCCAGACACCCCTTGTCCGGGGTCTGTGGCTGTACGGGACAAATAGCCCCAGCCCATCGGGGGCAGGCCGAAGCCATGGTGCTGCGGGGGCAGCGAGCGATGGGCAATCCCAGGGGCGGGGGGGGGCAGCTGTGATGCAAGAGTTTTTTAAGTGCTGTGGCTGCTCTGTCCCCAGAATTGGGAGGAGGGGGACGGGCAGCAGAGTAGCAGCCCCCGGGGCCACTGGGGGGAGGGGCAGTCTGACAAGGGTGCGTTGGGGGAACAAGAGGGGGGGGCTTCACGAAGACAGCTTGGGTCACAACTCAAAGAAAGAGGGGAGGAGGAGAAAGGCCGGAGCAGCTTCTGCTGTTGCCAGGGGTGACTGGGATGGGGGGAGACAGGCAAAGAGCAAGGCCAGCGAGGCTTCACCCGGCTCTACCCTCCCAAGACGGTCGCAGTCCCATTAGCCCCCCAGCCTTGCCATTTGCCCACAGTACCCTCCCAAGACGGTCGCAGTCCCATTAGCCCCCCAGCCTTGCCATTTGCCCCACGCTGCCCTCCCAAGACGGTCGCAGTCCCATTAGCCCCCCAGCCCTGCCATTTGCCCCACGCTACCCTCCCAAGACGGTCGCAGTCCCATTAGCCCCCCAGCCCTGCCATTTGCCCCACGCTACCCTCCCAAGACGGTCGCAGTCCCATTAGCCCCCCAGCCCTGCCATTTGCCCCACGCTACCCTCCCAAGACGGTCGCAGTCCCATTAGCCCCCCAGCCCTGCCATTTGCCCCACGCTGCCCTCCCAAGACGGTCGCAGTCCCATTAGCCCCCCAGCCCTGCCATTTGCCCCACGCTACCCTCCCAAGACGGTCGCAGTCCCATTAGCCCCCCAGCCCTGCCATTTGCCCCACGCTACCCTCCCAAGACGGTCGCAGTCCCATTAGCCCCCCAGCCCTGCCATTTGCCCCACGCTACCCTCCCAAGACGGTCGCAGTCCCATTAGCCCCCCAGCCCTGCCATTTGCCCCACGCTGCCCTCCCAAGACGGTCGCAGTCCCATTAGCCCCCCAGCCCTGCCATTTGCCCCACGCTGCCCTCCCAAGACGGTCGCAGTCCCATTAGCCCCCCAGCCCTGCCATTTGCCCCACGCTGCCCTCCCAAGACGGTCGCAGTCCCATTAGCCCCCCAGCCCTGCCATTTGCCCCACGCTGCCCTCCCAAGACGGTCGCAGTCCCATTAGCCCCCCAGCCCTGCCATTTGCCCCACGCTACCCTCCCAAGACGGTCGCAGTCCCATTAGCCCCCCAGCCCTGCCATTTGCCCCACGCTACCCTCCCAAGACGGTCGCAGTCCCATTAGCCCCCCAACCATGCCATTTGCCCCACGCTACCCTCCCAAGACGGTCGCAGTCCCATTAGCCCCCCAGCCCTGCCATTTGCCCCACGCTACCCTCCCAAGACGGTCGCAGTCCCATTAGCCCCCCAGCCATGCCATTTGCCCCACGCTACCCTCCCAAGACGGTCGCAGTCCCATTAGCCCCCCAGCCCTGCCATTTGCCCCACGCTACCCTCCCAAGACGGTCGCAGTCCCATTAGCCCCCCAGCCATGCCATTTGCCCCACGCTACCCTCCCAAGACGGTCGCAGTCCCATTAGCCCCCCAGCCCTGACATTTGCCCCACGCTACCCTCCCAAGACGGTCGCAGTCCCATTAGCCCCCCAGCCATGCCATTTGCCCCACGCTACCCTCCCAAGACGGTCGCAGTCCCATTAGCCCCCCAGCCCTGCCATTTGCCCCACGCTACCCTCCCAAGACGGTCGCAGTCCCATTAGCCCCCCAGCCCTGACATTTGCCCCACGTTACCCACCCAAGACGGTCGCAGTCCCATTAGCCCCCCAACCTTGCCATTTGCCCCACGTTACCCACCCAAGACGGTCGCAGTCCCATTAGCCCCCCAGCCTTGCTATTTGCCCCACGTTACCCACCCAAGACGGTCGCAGTCCCATCAGCCCCCCAACCTTGCCATTTGCCCCACGTTACCCACCCAAGACGGTCGCAGTCCCATTAGTCCCCCAACCTTGCCATTTGCCCCACGTTACCCACCCAAGACGGTCGCAGTCCCATCAGCCCCCCAGCCCTGCCATTTGCCCACAGTACCCTCCCAAGACGGTCGCAGTCCCATTAGCCCCCCAGCCATGCCATTTGCCCCACGCTACCCTCCCAAGACGGTTGCAGTCCCATCAGCCCCCCAGCCTTGCTATTTGCCCCACGTTACCCACCCAAGACGGTCGCAGTCCCATCAGCCCCCCAACCTTGCCATTTGCCCCACGTTACCCACCCAAGACGGTCGCAGTCCCATCAGCCCCCCAGCCTTGCCATTTGCCCCACGTTACCCACCCAAGACGGTCGCAGTCCCATCAGCCCCCCAGCCTTGCCATTTGCCCCACGTTACCCACCCAAGACGGTCGCAGTCCCATCAGCCCCCCAGCCTTGCCATTTGCCCCACGCTGCCCTCCCAAGACGGTCGCAGTCCCATTAGCCCCCCAGCCTTGCCATTTGCCCCACGCTGCCCTCCCAAGACGGTCGCAGTCCCATTAGCCCCCCAGCCTTGCCATTTGCCCCACGCTGCCCTCCCAAGACGGTCGCAGTCCCAGTAGCCCCCCAGCCTTGCCATTTGCCCCACGCTACCCTCCCAAGACGGTCGCAGTCCCATTAGCCCCCCAGCCTTGCCATTTGCCCCACGCTACCCTCCCAAGACGGTCGCAGTCCCATTAGCCCCCCAGCCTTGCCATTTGCCCACAGTACCCTCCCAAGACGGTCGCAGTCCCATCAGCCCCCCAGCCTTGCCATTTGCCCCATGCTACCCTCCCAAGACGGTCGCAGTCCCATTAGCCCCCCAGCCTTGCCATTTGCCCCACGCTACCCTCCCAAGACGGTCGCAGTCCCATTAGCCCCCCAGCCTTGCCATTTGCCCACAGTACCCTCCCAAGACGGTCGCAGTCCCATCAGCCCCCCAGCCTTGCCATTTGCCCCACGTTACCCACCCAAGACGGTCGCAGTCCCATTAGCCCCCCAGCCTTGCCATTTGCCCCACGCTACCCTCCCAAGACGGTCGCAGTCCCATTAGCCCCCCAGCCTTGCCATTTGCCCCACGCTACCCTCCCAAGACGGTCGCAGTCCCATCAGCCCCCCAGCCTTGCCATTTGCCCCACGTTACCCACCCAAGACGGTCGCAGTCCCATTAGCCCCCCAACCTTGCCATTTGCCCCACGCTGCCCTCCCAAGACGGTCGCAGTCCCATTAGCCCCCCAGCCTTGCCATTTGCCCCACGCTGCCCTCCCAAGACGGTCGCAGTCCCATTAGCCCCCCAGCCTTGCCATTTGCCCACAGTACCCTCCCAAGACGGTCGCAGTCCCATCAGCCCCCCAGCCTTGCCATTTGCCCCACGTTACCCACCCAAGACGGTCGCAGTCCCATTAGCCCCCCAACCTTGCCATTTGCCCCACGCTACCCTCCCAAGACGGTCGCAGTCCCATTAGCCCCCCAGCCCTGACATTTGCCCCACGTTACCCACCCAAGACGGTCGCAGTCCCATTAGCCCCCCAACCTTGCCATTTGCCCCACGTTACCCACCCAAGACGGTCGCAGTCCCATTAGCCCCCCAGCCTTGCTATTTGCCCCACGTTACCCACCCAAGACGGTCGCAGTCCCATCAGCCCCCCAACCTTGCCATTTGCCCCACGTTACCCACCCAAGACGGTCGCAGTCCCATTAGCCCCCCAGCCTTGCCATTTGCCCCACGCTACCCTCCCAAGACGGTCGCAGTCCCATTAGCCCCCCAGCCTTGCCATTTGCCCCACGCTACCCTCCCAAGACGGTCGCAGTCCCATCAGCCCCCCAGCCTTGCCATTTGCCCCACGTTACCCACCCAAGACGGTCGCAGTCCCATTAGCCCCCCAGCCTTGCCATTTGCCCCACGCTACCCTCCCAAGACGGTCGCAGTCCCATTAGCCCCCCAGCCTTGCCATTTGCCCCACGCTACCCTCCCAAGACGGTCGCAGTCCCATCAGCCCCCCAGCCTTGCCATTTGCCCCACGTTACCCACCCAAGACGGTCGCAGTCCCATTAGCCCCCCAACCTTGCCATTTGCCCCACGCTGCCCTCCCAAGACGGTCGCAGTCCCATTAGCCCCCCAGCCTTGCCATTTGCCCCACGCTGCCCTCCCAAGACGGTCGCAGTCCCATTAGCCCCCCAGCCTTGCCATTTGCCCACAGTACCCTCCCAAGACGGTCGCAGTCCCATCAGCCCCCCAGCCTTGCCATTTGCCCCACGTTACCCACCCAAGACGGTCGCAGTCCCATTAGCCCCCCAACCTTGCCATTTGCCCCACGCTACCCACCCAAGACGGTCGCAGTCCCATTAGCCCCCCAGCCTTGCCATTTGCCCCACGCTACCCACCCAAGACGGTCGCAGTCCCATTAGCCCCCCAGCCTTGCCATTTGCCCCACGCTACCCTCCCAAGACGGTCGCAGTCCCATTAGCCCCCCAGCCTTGCCATTTGCCCCACGCTACCCTCCCAAGACGGTCGCAGTCCCATTAGCCCCCCAGCCTTGCCATTTGCCCCACGCTACCCTCCCAAGACGGTCGCAGTCCCATTAGCCCCCCAGCCTTGCCATTTGCCCCACGCTACCCTCCCAAGACGGTCGCAGTCCCATTAGCCCCCCAGCCTTGCCATTTGCCCGCGTTACCCACCCAAGACGGTCGCAGTCCCATTAGCCCCCCCAGCCTTGCCATTTGCCCCACGCTACCCTCCCAAGACGGTCGCAGTTCTAGCAGCCCACCAGCCCTCTCTTTGCCTGTGTGCACCCTTAACCCACCTACCTGGCAATAGCAGAAGCTGCTCCGGCCTTTCTCCTCCTCCCCTCTTTCGTTTGAGTTGTGACTCAAGCTGTCTTCGTGAAGCCCCCCCCCCTTGTTCCCCCAACGCACCCTTGTCAGACTGCCCTTCCCCCCCAGTGGCCCCGGCAGCTGCTACTCCTGCTGCCAATCCCCCTCCTCCCAATTCTGGTGAAAGAGCTGCAAGGCCCAAAACGTGTAGAGTAGCCACACTTCTTTAAAAAATCTTGCATCACATCTGTCCCCCCACCCCCCTGGGATTCTCCCGTACGGCCAAAGACCCAGGATAGAGGTTTTCTAGGTGAATTGGCTGGACCGAAGGGCGACGGGCAGAGGGCCAAGGGCCCATTGATCGTGGAGAATGGCTGGGGGAGGACAGTGGAGGAGGAAAGCTGGCGGTAAATGGGCTGAGGTGAGTGGCAGGGGGTCCACGCCTAAACGTGGGGGTCGACCATGTGCACAGATGGAATCAGGAATAGTGCATCTCTTTTGTCTCTCTGGTTTCACTGACGGCACTGATAAGGATCATCATTGGCCACGTGTAAAGTAGTGAGGGAAGCCATCCAAAAGGATTCCCTTCCAGTTTGAGACTCAGTTGGGGAGCCTCAGGGACTGGGAGAGGCTTCTGGCCGAGGGCTCTTGACCCCTCCAGTGTGATTCACCCTCGCTGCTCACTCAGTGATTGAAAGGGTCACCCGGGGCGACCCGGAGAGACTTCTAGTGTGAGTCTCACAGAGTAACCGCTCAGGGACTGGATGTGTCTGGCAGGAATGGCGTTAAATCTATTATCTACAGTTCAGTTCTGATTGACTCGGTGAAGTAGCATTCTTGGTGGAGACCATACTCATTCTTCCGTTCCATTCCTTCTTCCTCCATTTTCACCATCAACACTGCAGGCTGACAATGTGTCTTCTGTCTTCTAAGATGGTGTACTAGAAGCCTATGAGTTAAAAAAACCAACAACAGTTTTACTTCAGATGCCACTGGAGTCTTACTCCTAATAATGCAAAATACACAGTGCTTACTATTACCCCAATACAGGTTTTCCCTTTCCTTATCCTAAAGCTTTGAAGAATACAAGACTCAACTAAACTTACCTCACAGCGAAGGAGGCACCCTCACAGCCAAAGGCTAATAGGGCTTGAGCTGGATACATTTTCTTGCTTTTTCTTTCTTCTTTCTTCCTCTGCTGTGCCCAGCATGCATTGTCTCTTTCGAGGAACAGTTGGCAGAAGAGCGCACTTGTTCCTCTGCTCAGTCTGCAAAGCTAGGGAGCTATAAAATCTTTTATATATCAACGGCCACATCTAGCATTAGGAATCAGCCGTTGAGGTTTTCTTTCTGGTTCTAAGAACCATCGCCCGGGCTAGAATTAGGCCAGGCCGAAAAGTATAATATTTATAATCGATCAACAGCCACACCTAGCATTAAAAAAAGGCCATTGCGGTTTTCTTTCTGGTTCTAAGAACCACCGCCATGGCTAGAATTAGGCCAGGCAGAAAACTATAAAAATCTATTATTAACCATCGGCCACACTGGTCATTTAAAAGGGCCGTTGAGGTTTTCTGGTTCTAAGAACCATCGCGGTGGCTAGAATTATGCCAGGCAGAAAAGTATAAAATCTATAATCAATCAACAGCCACGCCTAGCATTAAAAAGGGCTGTTGGGGAGGTTTCCTTTCTGGTTGTAAGAACCATTGCCATAGCTAAATTTACAGCTGGCAGGAATAGCATTAAATCTATTATCTACAGTTAGGTACTGATTGACTTGAAGTAGCATTCTTGGTGGAGACCATACTCATTCTTCCGTTCCATTCCTTCTTCCTCCATTTTCACCATCAACACTGCAGGCTGACAATGTGTCTTCTGTCTTCTAAGATGGTGTACTAGAAGCCTATGAGTTAAAAAAACCAACAACAGTTTTACTTCAGATGCCACTGGAGTCTTACTCCTAATAATGCAAAATACACAGTGCTTACTATTACCCCAATACAGGTTTTCCCTTTCCTTATCCTAAAGCTTTGAAGAATACAAGACTCAACTAAACTTACCTCACAGCGAAGGAGGCACCCTCACAGCCAAAGGCTAATAGGGCTTGAGCTGGATACATTTTCTTGCTTTTTCTTTCTTCTTTCTTCCTCTGCTGTGCCCAGCATGCATTGTCTCTTTCGAGGAACAGTTGGCAGAAGAGCGCACTTGTTCCTCTGCTCAGTCTGCAAAGCTAGGGAGCTATAAAATCTTTTATATATCAACGGCCACATCTAGCATTAGGAATCAGCCGTTGAGGTTTTCTTTCTGGTTCTAAGAACCATCGCCCGGGCTAGAATTAGGCCAGGCCGAAAAGTATAATATTTATAATCGATCAACAGCCACACCTAGCATTAAAAAAAGGCCATTGCGGTTTTCTTTCTGGTTCTAAGAACCACCGCCATGGCTAGAATTAGGCCAGGCAGAAAACTATAAAAATCTATTATTAACCATCGGCCACACTGGTCATTTAAAAGGGCCGTTGAGGTTTTCTGGTTCTAAGAACCATCGCGGTGGCTAGAATTATGCCAGGCAGAAAAGTATAAAATCTATAATCAATCAACAGCCACGCCTAGCATTAAAAAGGGCTGTTGGGGAGGTTTCCTTTCTGGTTGTAAGAACCATTGCCATAGCTAAATTTACAGCTGGCAGGAATAGCATTAAATCTATTATCTACAGTTAGGTACTGATTGACTTGGTGAAGTAGCATTCTTGGTGGAGACCATACTCATTCTTCCGTTCCATTCCTTCTTCCTCCATTTTCACCATCAACACTGCAGGCTGAGAATGTGTCTTCTGTCTTCTAAGATGGTGTACTAGAAGCCTATGAGTTAAAAAAACCAACAACAGTTTTACTTCAGATGCCACTGGAGTCTTACTCCTAATAATGCAAAATACACAGTGCTTACTATTACCCCAATACAGGTATTCCCTTTCCTTATCCTAAAGCTTTGAAGAATACAAGACTCAACTAAACTTACCTCACAGCGAAGGAGGCACCCTCACAGCCAAAGGCTAATAGGGCTTGAGCTGGATACATTTTCTTGCTTTTTCTTTCTTCTTTCTTCCTCTGCTGTGCCCAGCATGCATTGTCTCTTTCGAGGAACAGTTGGCAGAAGAGCGCACTTGTTCCTCTGCTCAGTCTGCAAAGCTAGGGAGCTATAAAATCTTTTATATATCAACGGCCACATCTAGCATTAGGAATCAGCCGTTGAGGTTTTCTTTCTGGTTCTAAGAACCATCGCCCGGGCTAGAATTAGGCCAGGCCGAAAAGTATAATATCTATAATCGATCAACAGCCACACCTAGCATTAAAAAAAGGCCATTGCGGTTTTCTTTCTGGTTCTAAGAACCACCGCCGTGGCTAGAATTAAGCCAGGCAGAAAACTATAAAAATCTATTATTAACCATCGGCCACACTGGTCATTTAAAAGGGCCGTTGAGGTTTTCTTTCTGGTTCTAAGAACCATCGCGGTGGCTAGAATTATGCCAGGCAGAAAAGTATAAAATCTATAATCGATCAACAGCCACGCCTAGCATTAAAAAGGGCTGTTGGGGAGGTTTCCTTTCTGGTTGTAAGAACCATTGCCATAGCTAAATTTACAGCTGGCAGGAATAGCATTAAATCTATTATCTACAGTTAGGTACTGATTGACTTGGTGAAGTAGCATTCTTGGTGGAGACCATACTCATTCTTCCGTTCCATTCCTTCTTCCTCCATTTTCACCATCAACACTGCAGGCTGACAATGTGTCTTCTGTCTTCTAAGATGGTGTACTAGAAGCCTATGAGTTAAAAAAACCAACAACAGTTTTACTTCAGATGCCACTGGAGTCTTACTCCTAATAATGCAAAATACACAGTGCTTACTATTACCCCAATACAGGTATTCCCTTTCCTTATCCTAAAGCTTTGAAGAATACAAGACTCAACTAAACTTACCTCACAGCGAAGGAGGCACCCTCACAGCCAAAGGCTAATAGGGCTTGAGCTGGATACATTTTCTTGCTTTTTCTTTCTTCTTTCTTCCTCTGCTGTGCCCAGCATGCATTGTCTCTTTCGAGGAACAGTTGGCAGAAGAGCGCACTTGTTCCTCTGCTCAGTCTGCAAAGCTAGGGAGCTATAAAATCTTTTATATATCAACGGCCACATCTAGCATTAGGAATCAGCCGTTGAGGTTTTCTTTCTGGTTCTAAGAACCATCGCCCGGGCTAGAATTAGGCCAGGCCGAAAAGTATAATATCTATAATCGATCAACAGCCACACCTAGCATTAAAAAAAGGCCATTGCGGTTTTCTTTCTGGTTCTAAGAACCACCGCCATGGCTAGAATTAGGCCAGGCAGAAAACTATAAAAATCTATTATTAACCATCGGCCACACTGGTCATTTAAAAGGGCCGTTGAGGTTTTCTTTCTGGTTCTAAGAACCATCGCGGTGGCTAGAATTATGCCAGGCAGAAAAGTATAAAATCTATAATCGATCAACAGCCACGCCTAGCATTAAAAAGGGCTGTTGGGGAGGTTTCCTTTCTGGTTGTAAGAACCATTGCCATAGCTAAATTTACAGCTGGCAGGAATAGCATTAAATCTATTATCTACAGTTAGGTACTGATTGACTTGGTGAAGTAGCATTCTTGGTGAAGACCATACTCATTCTTCCGTTCCATTCCTTCTTCCTCCATTTTCACCATCAACACTGCAGGCTGACAATGTGTCTTCTGTCTCCTAAGATGGTGTACTAGAAGCCTATGAGTTAATAAAAACCAACATTTTTTTCTTCAGATGCCACTGGAGTCTTACTCCTAATAATGCAAAATACACAGTGCTTACTATTACCCCAATACAGGTATTCCCTTTCCTTATCCTAAAGCTTTGAAGAATACAAGACTCAACTAAACTTACCTCACAGCGAAGGAGGCACCCTCACAGCCAAAGGCTAATAGGGCTTGAGCTGGATACATTTTCTTGCTTTTTCTTTCTTCTTTCTTCCTCTGCTGTGCCCAGCATGCATTGTCTCTTTCGAGGAACAGTTGGCAGAAGAGCGCACTTGTTCCTCTGCTCATTCTGCAAAGCTAGGGAGCTATAAAATCTTTTATATATCAACGGCCACATCTAGCATTAGGAATCAGCCGTTGAGGTTTTCTTTCTGGTTCTAAGAACCATCGCCCGGGCTAGAATTAGGCCAGGCCGAAAAGTATAATATCTATAATCGATCAACAGCCACACCTAGCATTAAAAAAGGCCATTGCGGTTTTCTTTCTGGTTCTAAGAACCACCGCCATGGCTAGAATTAGGCCAGGCAGAAAACTATAAAAATCTATTATTAACCATCGGCCACACTGGTCATTTAAAAGGGCCGTTGAGGTTTTCTTTCTGGTTCTAAGAACCATCGCGGTGGCTAGAATTATGCCAGGCAGAAAAGTATAAAATCTATAATCGATCAACAGCCACGCCTAGCATTAAAAAGGGCTGTTGGGGAGGTTTCCTTTCTGGTTGTAAGAACCATTGCCATAGCTAAATTTACAGCTGGCAGGAATAGCATTAAATCTATTATCTACAGTTAGGTACTGATTGACTTGGTGAAGTAGCATTCTTGGTGGAGACCATACTCATTCTTCCGTTCCATTCCTTCTTCCTCCATTTTCACCATCAACACTGCAGGCTGACAATGTGTCTTCTGTCTCCTAAGATGGTGTACTAGAAGCCTATGAGTTAAAAAAACCAACAACAGTGTTACTTCAGCTGCCACTGGAGTCTTACTCCTAATAATGCAAAATACACAGTGCTTACTATTACCCCAATACAGGTATTCCCTTTCCTTATCCTAAAGCTTTGAAGAATACAAGACTCAACTAAACTTACCTCACAGCGAAGGAGGCACCCTCACAGCCAAAGGCTAATAGGGCTTGAGCTGGATACATTTTCTTGCTTTTTCTTTCTTCTTTCTTCCTCTGCTGTGCCCAGCATGCATTGTCTCTTTCGAGGAACAGTTGGCAGAAGAGCGCACTTGTTCCTCTGCTCAGTCTGCAAAGCTAGGGAGCTATAAAATCTTTTATATATCAACGGCCACATCTAGCATTAGGAATCAGCCGTTGAGGTTTTCTTTCTGGTTCTAAGAACCATCGCCCGGGCTAGAATTAGGCCAGGCCGAAAAGTATAATATCTATAATCGATCAACAGCCACACCTAGCATTAAAAAAGGCCATTGCGGTTTTCTTTCTGGTTCTAAGAACCACCGCCATGGCTAGAATTAGGCCAGGCAGAAAACTATAAAAATCTATTATTAACCATCGGCCACACTGGTCATTTAAAAGGGCCGTTGAGGTTTTCTTTCTGGTTCTAAGAACCATCACGGTGGCTAGAATTATGCCAGGCAGAAAAGTATAAAATCTATAATCGATCAACAGCCACGCCTAGCATTAAAAAGGGCTGTTGGGGAGGTTTCCTTTCTGGTTGTAAGAACCATTGCCATAGCTAAATTTACAGCTGGCAGGAATAGCATTAAATCTATTATCTACAGTTAGGTACTGATTGACTTGGTGAAGTAGCATTCTTGGTGGAGACCATACTCATTCTTCCGTTCCATTCCTTCTTCCTCCATTTTCACCATCAACACTGCAGGCTGACAATGTGTCTTCTGTCTTCTAAGATGGTGTACTAGAAGCCTATGAGTTAAAAAAACCAACAACAGTGTTACTTCAGCTGCCACTGGAGTTTTACTCCCAAGAATGCACAAGGTACAGTGGTGCCTATTACCTCAGATGCAGGCGTTACCTTTCCTTATCTAGGCACAATGCAGAGGTTCCCAACTGTTTGGGCACCAGGGATCGGTGCCATGGAGAAAGGGTTTCCGTGGACCAGAGGGGGTGTGGTTTTAATACCTGCATCCTGAGGATGGAGCTTTGCTTGTTTGGGTAGCCCGCTTGCTGGCATGCTGCGGTCCGGTGCCGGTCCTCAGACATAGGGTTGGGGACCCCCTGGTATTGGAAGACCATCCACCTCCCTCCATATCCTAAGACTTCGAAGAATACAAGATTGAACTAAACGTACCTCACAGCGCAGTAGGCGCCATCACAGCCAAAGGCTAATAGGGCTTGAGCTGGAGACATTTTCTTGCTCTCGTTTCTTCTTTCTTCTTCTTTCGCTTCTGTTTCTCCCTCTGCTGTGCCCAGCATGCGTTGTCTCTTTCGAGGAACAGTTGGCAGAAGAGCGTACTTGTTCCTCTGCTCAGTCTGCAAAGCTAGGGAGCTTTAAAATCTTTTATATATCAACGGCCACATCTAGCATTAGGAATCAGCCATTGACGTTTTCTTTTGGGTTCTAAGAACCATTGCGATGGCTAGAATTACGCCAGGCAGAGAACTATATAAGAATTATTGCCATGGCTAAAATTATGCCAGGCATAAAAGTCTAAAATCTATTATTAATCACCGGCCACACTGGTCATTTAAAAGGGCCGTTGAGGTTTTCTTCCTGGTTCTAAGAACCATCGCCAGGGCTAAAATTATGCCAGGCAGAAAAGTATAAAATAATAGATTTTATAAAAGTATAAAATCTATTATTAATCACCGGCCACACTGGTCATTTAAATGGGCCGTTGAGGTTTTCTTCCTGGTTCTAAGAACCATCGCCAGGGCTAAAATTATGCCAGGCATGAAACTATAAAATGTATTATTAACCTCTGCTGAGGTTTTGTTCCTGGTTCTAAGAAGCATCGCCATGGCTAAAGTTATGCCAGGCAGAAAAGTATAAAATAATAGATTTTATAAATTATAAAATCTATTATTAATCACCGGCCACACTGGTCATTTAAATGGGCCGTTGAGGTTTTCTTCCTGGTTCTAAGAACCATCGCCAGGGTTAAAATTATGCCAGGCATGAAACTATAAAATGTATTATTAACCTCTGCTGAGGTTTTGTTCCTGGTTCTAAGAAGCATCGCCATGGCTAAAGTTATGCCAGGCAGAAAAGTATAAAATAATAGATTTTATAAATTATAAAATCTATTATTAATCACCGGCCACACTGGTCATTTAAATGGGCCGTTGAGGTTTTCTTCCTGGTTCTAAGAACCATCGCCAGGGCTAAAATTATGCCAGGCAGAAAAGTCTAAAATCTATTATTAATCACCGGCCACACTGGTCATTTAAAAGGGCCGTTGAGGTTTTCTTCCTGGTTCTAAGAACCATCGCCAGGGCTAAAATTATGCCAGGCAGAAAAGTATAAAATAATAGATTTTATAAAATTATAAAATCTATTATTAATCACCGGCCACACTGGTCATTTAAATGGGCCGTTGAGGTTTTCTTCCTGGTTCTAAGAACCATTGCCAGGGCTAAAATTATGCCAGGCAGAAAAGTCTAAAATCTATTATTAATCACCGGCCACACTGGTCATTTAAAAGGGCCGTTGAGGTTTTCTTCCTGGTTCTAAGAACCATCGCCAGGGCTAAAATTATGCCAGGCAGAAAAGTATAAAATAATAGATTTTATAAATTATAAAATCTATTATTAATCACCGGCCACACTGGTCATTTAAATGGGCCGTTGAGGTTTTCTTCCTGGTTCTAAGAACCATCGCCATAGCTAAAGTTATGCCAGGCAGAAAAGTATAAAATCTATTATTAATTGTTGGCCATAACTAACATTAAAAAGGTCCATTGAGCTTTTCTTTCTTTCTTTATTTTATTTTAATCCCATTTATATCCCGCCCTTCTCCAAAGACTAAGGGCGGCTTATAATCTAAGCACAAATCAATGTGCTTAGCAATAGCCTTCATTCTATGTATATGCCTGCTTATTAGGGCTTTCGCCCCCCCCCCAAGCGGCATTATTACAAAGTCAGCTTATTGCCCCCAACAATCTGGGTCCTCATTTTACCTACCTCGGAAGGATGGAAGGCTGAGTCAACCTTGAGCCTGGTGGGATGCCAACCTGCAATAATTGCAGGCAGCTGGTGTTCTTTGGGGTTCTAAGGACCATTGTCAAGGCTATAATTATGCTAGGCAAAAAAGTTATGAAATCTAATTTCACAACAAATTCAAAGACCTAACCATAGTTCCAGTTGAGAAACTGACTATCCTAGACCAAGCGATGTCCAAAAACACTAAGAAATTTCTAGAAGCCTGGCACTCTGACAAATTAGCCATCAATAGACAGAAGCAATGTGTACCCACTTTGCCAAAAAGACAATCAAAATGCCAAAAAGGAAACACAAAGACCCAAACACCTCCTCACCAGCAATCAACACTGAGATATGCATAGATTAACACTTTGATTAACACGACCAACTGTCAAGAAATAAGCAATATCCTAATCAAGGACATGCCAAAGAAGCTAACAACAAATAGCGCAACAAAGAACCTCCAAGACCATTTTTTTTTAACTGCTAAAGCAAGCCTTAGGGCAGTGATGGCGAACCTTTTAGAGACCGAGTGCCCAAAAACTGCCCGCCCCCACCTGCCTGTGGAGCCACCCACCCCGTCCACGGCTCACCGCAGATCACATATGCGGCCCAGCAGCGCCATGGCAGCCACGCCCTCTGCCCGCGCAGCATCAACTGCGTGTGATGGGTACGAGGGCGAAGTCTTGTCCCCGCTGCTCGGCTGCCATGTCCTTGGCCGTGCTGCTCCACACGGGCTGCGCTCAGGGGCAACTCTCCTCCATGGGGGGCTGCTGGGGAGGAGGGGGCCATGGGTGGAGGCGGGTCTGGGGCAATGGCGTGCGTGCCCACAGAGAGGGCTCTGAGTGCCACCTTTGGCACCCGTGCCATAGGTTCGCCACCACTGCCTTAAGGTAAACTTCAAGAAGGCCCAAAGATTTTTGCAGTAGTTAACATGTTGCAAACAGTACTTGCCAGGCATCCGCACTTTCATGATATACCGGAGAGTGAATTGAAACACGTATCTTACTGTTGATGTCTTCTTCTTCGTCTACAGGTCAGTTTGGATTTGTGCCTTTGAAATTTAAAAAAAAAATCAATGTTACTTCAGTTGGAATTGGGGTTTTACTCCTAAGAATGCACAATACACAGTGGTTACTATTACCCCAGACACAGGTGTTACTCTTGCTTACCTAGGCATAATGGACCATCAATCAGTGGAAGATGCTAGCTGAGGAATTCTGGGAATTGAAGCCCACAATTCATAAAGGGCCAGGGTTGAAGACCCCTGCCCTAAAGCTTTGAAGAATACAAGACTCCGCTAAACGTACCTTTCAGTGTAGCGGGCGCCGTCACAGCCGAAGACGAAGAGGGCTTGAGCTGGAGACATTTCTTGCTCTCTCGTTTCTTCTTTGTCGTCTGTTTCTTCCTCAGTCGTGCCCAGCAACGTTGTCTCTTTCGAAGAATGAGAGTCCCCTTCCTCTGCTCAGTCTGCAAAGCTAGAAAACTAAAACATCTTTTATAGACCTATGGCCGCACCTAACCTTAAAACATTGATATTTTGGTTCTATGAACCATTGCCAGGGCTAAACTTCCAGACCGACAATCAAGTAAACAATACCCTAATCAAGGAGCTGCCAAAGAAGCTAACAACAACTAGCGCAAGAAAGAACCTCCAAGACCATTTTCACCAACACTGAAAGGAGCCACTATAACATAAACTGGGAGCAAACCGCACTCCCTTCCCTAGTTTGCTAATGAAACGTCGACAAGAAAACCACCAAGCTGAGACTAGCAAGGACACCTCATTTCAACCGTGAACCACTAATATTCTCCTTTATTGGTATTCCTAGTATTAAATTGCATCAACAGGTTTACTTTCGGTTCTAAGAAGTCTGGCTGGTACCGGCATTATTTCCAAGGGTGTGAAGGTGGGAGGGAGGTGATCCCAAATGATTCCCTCCCAGCTTGAGTCTCACTGAGGGAGTCCTCAGGTACTGGAGGAGGCTGGTATCTGTCTGGTTCTAAAATCCACAGCCAATAACTAAAATTGACTTGGGTCAGAAATTTTTTTGCTACTTTTTAGGCATGTTTGTCATACTTATGACTGTTTTTTTTAAAACTTTGCTAAAGCAAGACTTAAGGTAAACTTCAGCAAGGCCCAAAGATTTTTGTATTAGTTAACATGTTGCAAACAGTACCTGCCAGGCTTCCTCACTTTCAGGATATACCGGAGAGTAAATTAAACCATCTGTCTTACTGTTGACGTCTTCTTCTTCGTCTACATGGATTCATGCCTTTGAAATAAAAAAAGTCAACATCACCAAAATGACCAGTGGATGTTCAGAGGTTAGAAAAGGAATCAGTCAAAGGGGCTTTTGTGTGTTTTATTTACTTATTTATTTATTTATTTATTTATTTATTATTGGGATTTATATGCTGCCCTATCTCCCGAAGGACTCAGGGCGGCTAACAACAATAACATACAATAATACAGAAGTTAAAATAACATTAAATTAATGGCCCCTGTAGAATAAATTAAAATTTAAATTAAAAATTAAAATTATCCTACTTGTCAAAGAAAGCACGATACAATTAATTGTAAAATTGTTCCCTTGAGCCACTAGTCATCTTCTACATGTTTTGCTTCTTTTAAGGCAGAGGTCTTCAAACTTGGCCCTTTTATGACTTGTGGACTGGCACGCTGGCTGAGGAATTCTGGGAGTTGAAGTCCATAAGTCATAAAAGGGGCATATTTTGCTTCTTTTAGGGACCTGAACCTTGAATAAAATTACCCCAGGTTCCAAAAAAAATCACTTTATTCCTGAGAGCAAAGTCAGCTCCTGAGATAATTTTACCTTAACTTTTAAAACTATTTTTAATTCTGACTTGCCTGTGGTGGTTTGGTCATTTTTAAAAGGATTGGCTGAGAGTAACTCATTTTCCACCAAATTTTTTCTCTAAACTTGAAGTCTTGGCTAAAATTACCCCAGGAATTCACTTTATTCCTAAGAGGAAAGTCAGTTCCAGATGCAATTTTACCTTTAAAGTTAATTTTAACTCCTATTCACCTGTGGTGGGGTTTTTTTTTTGGGGGGGGGTTAAAAGGCTGAGATTACCTCAGGTTCCACCAAAATTTTATTCTAAGAACTTGAAGTCTTGTCTAAAATTACCCCAGGAATTCACTTTATTCCTAAGAGGAAAGTCAGTTCCTGACTTTAAAGCTAATTTTAACTCCTATTCACCTGTGGTGGTTTGGCCCGTTTTTAAAAGGGCACGGTTCCAGCAAAATGTTAAGGACTTGCGCCTTGAGTAGAATTACTTCAGGGCCCCGCGGTTTGCGTTATTCCCCGAGCGAAAGAGTACCTTTGGTGACCTGTGGTATTGGAGTCCTCCGAAGAAAACCCCGTTTTATCAGCTACCCCTGGCGTTTTACTCCGGGCTTCAAATTACCACAGGTCCTATCCTGACTCCCCGAGAACAAGAAGTTATTACTTGGCTAACGAGCTCACCCTCCCCCCCCCGCATCCCTAAAAGGTACAAAAAGTCTCAGCTACAAGTACCTCAAAAGCTCAGAAGGCCCTGCCCGGCCTCGAGCTCGAGGACTTGGGCCGCGGAAGCACCGGAGAGAGACATTTTTGCCCTCCGGCGCCCCGCAGCATCGTCTCTTTTGAGGAAAAAGAGACGCGGTCGCGGCGTCTGCTGCCTTCGAAGCACGCTCGCTTTTTTTTTTTTTTTTTTTTTTTGCACTCGGCCAGAACTGCACGCCGGCTTTTTAAATGTGCCCGCCTTCCGGAGAGGGGAGAGGCCGCTCAGCCAATCCGAGGGAGGCGTTTTCGGAGCAGCCAATCACGGAGCGAGATGGGCGTGCAATAATGGAGCCCGCGAGGCGGTCCGAGGGCGCCGGGCGGGAAGGGCGCGCGCTCGGCTGCTTCCCCGGCTGGCGGGGCGGTTGCCATGGAGACGGCCGCGGCGTCATCACGGCCAGGTGTGCCTCGGCCGCGCAGGTGAAGGCGATTAGAGTGTGCAATGCCTTTTCCCCAAGGCTTCGCCCCGCCCGGGGACCCTTTGGACTACAAATCCCATCCGCCAGGCAGCCGGCGGAAGGCTTTGGATTACAAGTCCCGTCAGCCACCTCTGGGGCGCCGATGGGGATCGTCCCTTCTTCCAACAGAGAACTTTTTCTGGTTGAGCGTGAAAATGCTTAAAATGCTGTTTAAAAAAATCTGAAAATTTAATAAATGCAAAATAAAATAAAAATTATATGTAGAGTTTAGGTCCGGAGATGCTTTGGACTACAGGTCCCATTAGCCACCTTTGGGTGTGTGTTCTGATGGGGATTGCCTCTCTTGCAACAAGATTGCCCTTCTGGTTGGTGGGTCCTCCCCCCCTCCAAATTCAAACCTTTTTTTCTGTTTCTTTTGTTTGCATCTTCTCTACCATGTTACAATCTTGCCAGGCAGCCCTTGGTTTTATTTTGAATTTATTTTTTCCCAGTCTCTTTTTCTTTATGAAAAAAAATCCAGGACTGGCTTGTTTTGCTTTGCTTTGCTTTCTAGGGATTCTGCTAAAATGTATAAGTTTCTGATACATGGTGTCTTGCCCAGTGAAAGAAATTGACTTAAATTTGAAACTGTTTATTCCTTTTCCTATTATTGGAACTCTTTCCTCAATTGTTTTCAAAAGACATCTGATACATTTCTATCAACATCATAAGGATTTTAATAACTTTTAATGAGACCCCTCTCAACATTTTCCACCATGTTACGCCCTCCAGACAGGGTAGGACAATGATCTGCAGAATTAACCAACCGGCTTTGTTTTCCTTTATTCAGAAAAATATTCCAGCACCGTTCAACAAACCACTGTAAGAGACCAGTACCTTCTTGTTAAGGAAAGCTGCTTCACTAAGCCATTTTATTTGGCTGGGTAGAGGAAAAGAATATTTGGCTAGTGATCGCAGAGACCACAATATCAAAATATTCTCAAAAATTCCAGGTCTTGGCATGAAGGCAATGCTTTCTGAATTGGTTCTGATAGGTTCTTGCTTCAAGGAATTGCAGATGATTCTCAAAATACTTGGAATAGGACTGTTGTCACACCAGGAAGGAGTTAAGATGACCAGCTGTATTTTATTCCAAAATTACAAAAAAAAGTCTCCCTGAAATACAGTCAAATATTTCGTTGCTTGACAATTTTGGCAGCCATAGATCACTTTTCTGGATTATTTTTTTCTTTTCTTTTTAGCACCAACACTGGTCTGGATACACAATAAAGGCTGTTTAAAAGCAGCCCGAAGGATACCCAAAGAATCATTTATAATGAAGCATATACTAGCTCAGGATCGCTGGAAAGATTCAAGCTGCTAATTTGTAGAAAATTATTTTTTAAAAAATGCACACATGCAAAAACATTCCTTCATTTCTTAGGACTCACAAATGTTTCAAAAAAAAATTCCATTATCAACTGTTATCTAATTAGAACAGTTTGCACTTCCAGACAGACGTGGTCCCTAAAAAGCTCATGGCGTGGACCAAAATGCAGTCATGATTAAAACAATTTTGCAACAGATGGACCTCGAAACTGTTTTCTTAACAAACAGGCCACAATTTTAGAGATTCCAGCTTTTCCCCAATCACAATTAGTCATCCTATTTACATAGGTTAAAATCTCAGGGGGGGGGGGGAAGAAGAGAAAGTGATTTGGTTTCTCCTTTGAGTCCCCTGAATAGGCTCGTTTTTTTTCTCTTCTCTGAAGTTGCAAGCAGAAAACAATTTTAGACGTCGTAATAGAAATCTAATTTTGTGTAAACTGTCTTGCACCCTTTGTCGGAATAGATCCGCTCCTCTTTGGGGAAGTAGGTCATCTCATCGGCCACCCGTGAGACCACAACTTCATTGATGGGGTGACCCCGCAATTCCAATTCAGCCCTGATGCACATTTTCACATGGCTGATTTCGAGAGGCAGGAAAGGAATAAAGTAATCGATGACATTTCGGTCGATCAGGCTGCTGTGCCAAAATCCACCTGCAAAAGAAAACCGCACTGTCTTCAGTTTGTAATGAAATTAGAACAAAAGCAATTACAGGTACCCCAGTATTTGCCACCAGAGGTTGTGGGTGCTCCATCATTGGAGGCTTTCAAGAAGAGATTGGACAGCCATTTGTCCAGAATGGTATAGAGTCTCCTGCTTGCGCAGGGGGTTGGACTAGAAGACCTCCAAGGTCCCTTCCGTTGTTATTCCTTGATTTACAACCATTCATTTAATGACCATTCAACATTACAATGGCGATAAAAGGGATTTATAACCAGAACTTGCACTTATGCCCGGTGTGATGTCCTACGGTCACATGATCAAAATTAGGGTGTTTGGCAACCAGCATATATTTACGACAGTTGCCCCATCCTAGGGTTGTGTGATTGCCATTTGTGACCTTCCCAGCCGGCTTCCAACAAGCAAAGTCAGTGGGGAAAGCTGGATTCACTTAACAACTAAGTGGTTCATTTAACTGTCGTAATTTGATTAACAACCGCAGCAAAAAAAGGTTGTAAAATTGGAGGTGACTCACTTTACAACCACCTGAATAAACAACAGACGTTCTGGTTCCAAAGGGAGTCGTAAGTTGAGAACTGTTTGTAAAAATTGTAGAATCCTGGCAGTTGCATGAATTAGTCCCTGCAGGTTTGCAGGCAAGGTTTTTGGGAAGGTGTTTATCACTGCCTTCTTTCTAGGGCTGAGAGAGAGGGGCTGGCCTAAGGTCACTCATCTAGCTTCTGGGTTAAGTCAGGACTAGAATTCATGGCCTCCCAGATTCTAGTGCAATAAAAGCATGAGGCACTTTGGTGTAGCGGTTAAGGCACCAGGCTTAGAAAGCAGGAGACAGTGAGTTCTAGTCCAGCCTTAAGCATGAAAGTCAGCCAGTGACTCAAGGCAATCTACCTCACAGGGTTGTTTTTGTGAGAAAAAGAGGAGAAGGAAGCTGTCTTGGACATGTTCCCGGCCTTGAGTTATTTGTAAAAATGATGAAGGCGGGATGCAAAAAATAAATAAATGTGATACTCACTATTTTTGTTATTAAACACAGAATTTGACAATGTCTGTTGCAAAACATGGAGAGGCAGCTCTTCCCTCTTCTTTCCATTCTTCCAATGGTCGATTGCCACTTCGGTTATTTTTTCAGCTCCGGCATTGCTGGAGAAAAAAGAGATTTTTCACACTGGTAGCTGAAAGCAGCTTCCATGCTCCTGCAAAGCAGGGCTGAAGAGTGCCAGCCATCACCACTAAGCAGTTTTGTCTTGAGGGAATAGAAATCCAGAGGTGACAGGGTTTTTTTGGACATACCTTTCAAAGGGCAATAAGAATGTGGCAGTATTGTGTTTGAATCCATAAAGTACAGCTAATCCTCAACTTACAACCACAATTGAGAATTTCTGTTGCTGAGACATTTAAGTGTTTACTTCATTTTGTGACCTTTCTTGCCACAGTTGTTAAGTGAATCACTGTGGTTTTTTTTAATTACAAAGTTGTTAAGTGAACCTGGCTTCCCCATTGATGTGGCTTGTCAGGTCGCAAAAGGGGATCACATGGCCCTGGGACCGTCATAAATATGAGTCAGTTGCCAAGCATCTGAATTTTGATCATGTGACCATGGGGATGCTGCAACGGCCGTGTGAAAAAGGGTCATAAGTCACTTTTTTTAGTGCTGTTGTAACTTTGAACAGTCATTAAACGAACGTTAAATTGAGGAGCACCTGTACAGCTAGTCCTTGACTTACGGCCGATCTCTTAAGTATAACCTAAATGTACTCTCTCTCCAAATTTTTTTTAAAAAAATATACTTTTTTTGGGAGGTGGCCCAACACTGGAACGATGCCTAACCTGAGGAAGATGAAAATTGCTTTTCGATACGATATGCCATCTATTTCTTCATAATACTCCAGGAAAGGCTTAATGGAGTCTATGAGTCCAGCGTGCATTTTGTCCATCTCGTCAAATATGAAGATCGACCTTGCACAGGAACTCACGTTGCCACGAATCCACGTTTGCAATTGGTCCTGAAAAATTAAAAGCAAAGATGCCTATCAAAAATCAAAAAAAGAAAACTAAAAGACCTGAACACGCTTCCCAGCAATCAACACCCAGATAAGCAGAGATTAACGCCAAGATTAACGCCAGACCAACAATCAAGAATTAAACAATACCCTAATCAAGGGGCTACCAACTCAAATAACAGGAAACAGACTAATCAAGGAACCACTGAGAACACTCAACAACACTGACAAGGTATGCCGCCTGTATATAAAATGAGAGCAGTGCTATCTTACTAATACTGATGATGTTACCTAGTTTGGTAATAAAATGTCTGCAAGCAAACAGCCAAGCTCAGAGAGCTCAAAGGATCGCACAGAAACTCCAGCTTTTGTGCTTAGTAAAAATTCTGTTAAAAATGACCACAGTGCCTATTTTTCTGCCTAGAATTCCCCGCCATATAGAAGGCTGGTTGATTTATTTTTAATTCCGCTTTTATTTCTTTTATAAATGACTCAAGATGGTAAACCTACCTAATATTCGTTTCATGCCTAAGGCGGAACAAGAACTCACCGTCTCCTGTTGATTGGCCCAAAGTCACCCAATTTTGCTTTTGTGCCTAAGGGGAGACTAGAATTCACCATCCCCTGCTTTCTAGACTGGTGCCTTCACCACCAAACCGAAGTGAATCTGGCTTCCCCATTGATTTTACTTGCCAGAAGGTTGCAAAAGGGATCACATGACCCCAGAGCACAGCGACCGTCATAAATATGAGCCAGTTGCCAAGCAGCCGCCTTTTGATCACATGACCTCGTGGATGTTAGCAAAGGTTATGTGAAAAACGATCCTACGTCCCTTTTGTCAGGGCCTTTGCAACTTCAAATGATCACTTAAATGAACTGTTTTAAGTTGAGGACTACGTGTGCTAAGGAAAACATCGGCAGTTCCCAAGCGTAATCCGGGCCTGCTTACCTTGTACTGACTGATGTTCTGCTGATGTGGGAAGTGCAAAGTAGAAACAAACTGGTGCACGTATTTGCTCTTGAGGCCTTCATCGTAAAGGCTTTCCGCCACAATCTTACTGACGAAATTCTTGCCAGTCCCCGTCCATCCGTGCAAAGAGAGGGCCAGGGGTTTCTTGGGATTTGGGTTTGTCAAAAACCCGGTCACGGCTTTCACTATCACCTCTGAGACAAGATGTTGTCCGAAGACTTTTTTCTCCAAATTGTCCTTAAGATCTGCAGCGGGGGATGTTGGGAGAAGCGAGAAATTAAAAGTATTATTACCTGGTCATCGAGAACGTTTGAACTCGGAATCAGAAGGGCTTCCGTAGGAAATAGAGGACGACTTTATCTACTTCCTGAGTGGAGATCAACAAAAATCATTAAAAAAAATGAGACGGTTGGCACACTGACTCACATCTACGACGGACGCAGGGTCCCGGGATCGTGTGACCCCTTCTGAGAAGCAAAGTCAATGGGGAAGACATTTAACAACTTAACAACCGCAGCGATCCACTTAACAACTGCGGCAAGAAAGGTCTTAAAGTGGGACAAAAACTCACTTAACTGTCTCGCTTAGCAACGGAAACGTTGGGCTCAATTGTGATAGTAACTCGAGGACGACCCGGTCCATAACCTCCGCTGCCACGCCCACCTCCCTGACGTCAGAGCACGCCCTCCCTCTCCACGTCACCCTGCCGCCCCGCCCCTTTGCAAGAACGGTGACGTCACCCACCTTTCCCGACCTGCGCCACCGGCCTTTCCAGGCAGCATTCGGCAAAGTAGCAATAGAGTCTCGGCAGGGAGATGAGGCCGGTCAAGGCCGAGGCGGTGCCGGCCACGGCGATGCCCACGGTGAACGGGTCCATGGCCTGCGCCGCTGGGCCCACCTGCCACAGCATCAGGGCCAGGCCCCATACCGCCCCGGGCGCTCGGAGATGCTTCATCGCCAGCAGCCGCCCTTGGGCCGCCGCCTAATTCACCTCAGCGCCGCGCTTCCGTTTCCGACCCACCAGTTTTCCTGCCCCGTGGGCGCCATCTTTGCGCCGGGCAGGTGGCACGGGCGGGAAGGCCATTGGCTGCCGGAGAGAGGGGGGCGTGACCTCGCTTCCCCGCCATCCTCGGTTTGCCGCTAGTCGGATTTCCGCCTTCTGGATCTTCGCGCGATCAGCAGACCCGGGCACGTCTTGACAATTTGACAACACCGCCAGTGTTGGATGTACGTCCGTCTGGGCGCCCAAGTGCTGACAAGCGTTTCAGTCTCGTGTGAATTGCAAGCAATTGTTGCAGGATCTTTTTTATTGCCTGGAGCGGGTGGGTGGGTGGGATATTTTTCCCTACTAGTACACGTCTTTGCAAAAAGGATGAGTTGCTTTGCTCTTGCTCCAAGTCCCCAAATATGCAGTTGTTATTCTGATTTAAATAGCTGCCCATCTTCTATATACTCTACAAGACTCTGGGTGGCTTGCAAACAATTAAATGTAAAAAGAACAATAGAACAGTTCAAAAGCAAGGAAAAGAAGTCGTATGAAAGCATATAAAAAAGCCATCATTTGGCTGGTTATATGACGTCAATTCAGTGTTGACTCTTAGTTGGAAGACTTGAAGGACCAAGTTGTGGGTGTTCCATTACTGGAGGTTTTTAAGAAGAGATTGGACAGCCATTTGTCTGGAATGAGGTAAGGTCTGCTGCTCGAGCTGGAGGTTAGACTAGAAGACCTCCAAGGTCCCTCCCAACCCTGTGATTCTATGTTCTATCTGGAGAGGACCAAGTAACTTATCTGAGATCTTGGCGGGATGACAAGAATTTCCATCCTATGCCACTGCATGCAGGAAACACAGACAAATCCTTCAGGCTATCCTCCACTTAAAAGAGAAACTTTTACTGCTGCACATGCAATACATTTCAACGCAGAGGGGTTTCGTGGAGAAAAACTGAAGCAAAATGAACATCGAAAAGAAGGGAGAAACATGAGAAATACAGCCCAGTCTCTGAGAACCAAACAAGCTCGCTTCAGTATCTCCGGTTC
Organism: Vipera ursinii; assembly: GCF_947247035.1. Taxonomy (NCBI): domain Eukaryota; kingdom Metazoa; phylum Chordata; class Lepidosauria; order Squamata; family Viperidae; genus Vipera; species Vipera ursinii. The sequence goes on along the minus strand of NC_139529.1, from coordinate 8,368,040 downwards.
ATCTTCTTAAACTTTTCATAGTGATAATCATCGGTGGCTTTCTCGTTTGGTGGGCGCTTGCGGTTCGGCGGAGATTCTATAAAATTTAGAAAGAGACACACCTCAAACTAAGGAACCAAGACTCTCAAACTAAGAGTTGTTGGATCCGAGGCGGGCAGCAAGTAAATGTCATAGACACATAAACAGGGATTTGAAAGAGATGAAACCTGTGCAATCTTCTGAGCTCCGTCTCACCTCCTCAGGGTGCCACCGATCAGAGAATGTCGATTGGTGGCCCCCAGGGGGAGGTCCTTCTCTGTGGGCGCCCCAGAGCTATGGAATCGGCTGCCGGTTGAGCTCCGGATGGCGCCCGACCTTCGCTCCCTCCGTCGCGATCTGAAGACACTCTTTTTTGAACAAGCCGGCTTGGCCTGATGGGGGATGGGTTGGGTTTTATGGTCATTTTTAATATTTGTATTTACTGTTTTTAGTCGGGCATATGTTTAATTTTCTTTTAACTTTTGTATTTTTGTATTTTTTATATATTTGCCCTGTTCACCGCCCTGAGTCCTTCGGGAGAAGGGCAGTATATAAATTAAATTAAATTAAATTAAATTAAATTAATTCACTCCTAGCGGTTGGCAAAGCGAGCCCTTTTCTATTTATTTATGATGGCAAAGCCATGAACCTGACGTTTCATATCATTATCTATACAGTATCAAAACCTGTTTGTAATCTTCGATTGGCCGAAATGGCCAAAAGTTTTTTAATCAACATACCTCAGATGGGCTAACTTAAAAGAATTTGTCCAAAATCCAGGATACGTTGCTCCCATCGAATTGAAATTTCAAAAATCTTCAAAGGTCAGTCATGATTATGTGACTTATTTCCGATGCTCCCTGCTAGCTCCCCACAATGGCTAAAACAATTTAGCCACCAGCTCATGAGAATGAGACCAAAGTAGCTAGATAACACCGCAGTGTACACGACTTACTTTCCATTTCTGTTTTTTCTGTGTCTCCCACCCTCAGGGGTCGAGCCTTCGGTTCCTCTTTATTTCTTCTTACTGGAGCATTCAGCTCTTCGTGATAAACTGCAAAGAGATGTAACGAACGATCGTGCTGGTTTAGAATCAACTATATTAGGTTTTCAGGTTTCAAACTACAGATGGTCCTTGACTTGCGAACCACAATTAACCCCCAAATTACTGTTACTAAGCGAGACATTTGTTAAGTGAATCACTGCAGTTCACCGTTTAAGTATGAAAATCACTTTGTCCAGTGCCGTTTTAACTTTCAACGGTCACTAAATGAATTGTAAGCCGAGGACTACCTGTATGGTTTTTTTACACCAGAAAGTAAATTTGGTTCCTAGCTTAAAACGTGTCATGAGCTTGGTATGTTTTCCTTGTTTTATCCTTGTGTGATATGCAAGTCCACCACTGTGGCGTATAAACCATTTATATCATCATCATCATCATCATCATCATCATTATTTTATGGTTTTTCCATCAGGCTTGTGTTTAGCCATCAGGTTTCATTCAGCAAACTCAATTAATTCTAACCTCAACCTTGTTCAACACCAACCAATCTTGCTAGTCTCCATTGGATTATATGTCAATCAAATTTTTATCCAGAACAGTGACCTTAAATCCTCTAGTACTCACATCGGTTGTGTTGGACGTAATTCACCGCCATATTGGTAGGGACAAAGGAAGTTTCGCTGTCTTTTTTCTTATTCTGCTGTTCAGCCAGCAATCTTGCCTTTGCATCTTCGGTTGAGATGATGTTTTTTATCTTGGCCCTAAGGTAATGAAATGTAATGAAAACAACCAAGCTCAGAGAGTACCAAAGTCCCCTCATTTCAACCCAGAGCTACAAATATTCTCCTTTATTGGGTTTGAAATTGTCAGCTTACTCAATTCCAAGGTCGACCTCAGGAATCCCACTTAGCATCTGATTGGACAGCATCTCTTCTGTCTTCTTCGCCGAAGAGACCCGGATGCTCTCAGGGAGCTCATACAGACAGTCCTCCGCGTTCTTCTGCTTTATTTTCTTCTCCTCGCTTTCCATAATCCCCTTCCTCTTCTTGAGCTCGGTTTCGATGTATTTCATCCTGAATGAGAGACCCCAACTCAGAAACATAGAAAACCGAGGGCAGAAAAAGACCCAGTGGTTCATCAGGTCTGGTTTATTTATCAAATTCTGTCATCAAGCAAGCAAGCAAGCAAATAATAATGGCAAGCCAGTTACATGTCTGCATCTTCATCCCTCCTGTTGGTCTCGGCTGAAAACGAGGTGCCGAGATTGAGGTCTTCCTCTTCGCTGATCCTATAAAAGGACAACAAAGATGACTAAGCAGCCCGAAGACAGAAGATCCAGAAAAGAGCCGGAATTCTCAGTCAACCCTCAGTTCAAAATATCTAAGAGGCTCCGTTTTAAGAAGGCACATGTGACTCCCTGACTTTCAATCCCACAAGTGGGGCCAGAAGGGACCCACCTCTCCTTTCCCCGCTCTTTCAACTTCTTCATGTCCACCATTCCACCCGACTTGATCTTAAAGGGATCGTCCTGGTCATGTGGAGAGAATAAACAGAGAGAAGGTGCTCAGGGCCTCTTTTGCAGATGTTGAAGAAGAAAATAGTGAAATCCAAGGGCCATGAGTGCGGATTTGCCCAACTGGGCTTCCTCAGTCATCAAGATCACCTATTGCTCGAAATCAAGAATCGTTAAACCACTATTAACAATACACCGAAGTGGCTGGCGTTTGCACATCACTTAACTCATCGCCCTGAGTCCTTCGGGAGAAGGGCGGTATACAAATATACGGTAATTAAATATTAAATATTAACACCTTTGGGGAGAGGGAGGAGTCTCTACAGGCCTCTCATCTCTGATCTTACCGCCAAAGTTGTCTCCTCTTGTAGCTTTTCTCCGACAAGCAAGGCTGCAGCACTTGGGTGGAAAAAGAGACAAGAATGAAGAATTAGGATGATTTAAGAGAACCTTCCATTTTTTATTTCAAAACTGCTAACAATACAATTGTTTGGGTAATAGCACTTAGGAGAGTTCAATATTCTTTTCCTTTGATATTTCCTTCCTTGTCCTTCCTTGAACTCATCACATATTCCAACAAGCCCTGATCTATAAACCACAGTTGGTTGGCTCCGTGCAACATGCTGGTGAGCTTGTAGTGGGAATCTAACAACTCTTAGCCAAATGGCAGATGTGAGAACATTAATGTTCACAATGGTGATGTTTTCCAGAATCTCAGTTTCTCAGGATATAAACAGTTTGCGACAAAAATCCTGGATCTCAGTCTGTGCTTGCTACAAAGATTACCTTGACATTACGACTCCATGGGAAAAAAAATTAGTATTACCTTACTCCGTTTGGTCTCCTCCTTAAACTCTGTACTTCCTTCGCTTCTTCTAGTTTTAAACTGGAACAGAGCCATAGAACAGAACTAACGATTAATAACAATCTGGAGCACCACTTGAACACTTGACTGATAAATTTTATAAAAAATGAACAACAGAAACAAAAGGCCTCTTTTCCAACCTCGCCCCCCCACTCCAATATTTTAAGCCCCTCACTGGCACCCACCGAACCTCCTCGGCCACCAGCTCATCCTCCTCTTCCTCCTCGGAGTCGGCCTTCCTCCGGCGGAAAGCCTTCCCGGCCGGCATGACTGGAGATCTCCCACCTCCTCAAATCCGTTTCGCTAAAAGGGGCTGCTGTGGAGCGCTTCCTGTTTTGCAAGCTGGGGGGGCGCGCGTCGCGTGACGTCGACACCGCGCGACGAAGCCGCCCGTCGCGACTCTACTTGCCCTTAGAAGGTCAGGGCAGAGGATACCGTTAGCTAGGTGTAGGAAAATGATTTTCATTTTTTTAAAAAAAAAAATCTATATTTTTAATTTATTTTTCTCGACTGTGGGAAGCAGCCCCCAATTTGCTCCGGGATAATCTGGATTTTCATTCTAGAGAGGCTTTGGAGCCTGCGGGTCCCTAGAGAGCAGCTTGCTGAGATCGAGCGTTTCCCAACCTTAGGAACTTGAAGATGCGTGGACTTCAACTCCCAGAATTCCCCAGCCAGCTATGCTGGGAGTTGAAGTCCACGCATCTTCAAGTTCCTAAGGTTGGGAAACGCTGGCTTCTCCCCAATCTATAGAGGCACGAGAGCCGGTAGCCCCCCCCGCCCCCCCGCCTCCAAGAGAGCGTCTCCTCCACTGTTGAGAGAAGAGCCAGAATGTTCGGGGCACTCAGAGGTCATCTTGCCACTCCCTAGGCAAGAAACAGCCTGTGGGGCACCCAAAGGGCGCCTTGCCTACTGCCTATAGTGGAATAGGGATCTTGGGGGCCCCCAGAGGTCATCTTGCCCAAAACCTAGAGAGGAGACAGTCCTTGCTTCCCCCGGTGCGCATCCTGGAGGCGACTGGAGTCCGTGGGGGCACCCCGAGGGCATCTTGCCTACTGTCTCTAGGAGATTTGGGGTCTTTGGGTGCCCAGAGGCCACCTTGCTCACCGCTTAGCGAAGAAACAGAGTCCGCGGGGGCACCCCGAGGGCATCTCGCCCGCCCCCTCCCCCCCCTCTGGACCGCCTTCTCTGCCCAGGCCCCGCCCCGCCCCGCCCCCTCCTCCTCCGCGGCCCCGCCCCCGGCACCATCGCCGTCTCCCGCTTCCCCCGAGCGGCGCGTCGCCCTCCGAGGCGGCCCCGGCCGGTAAGCAGCGCCCTTCCCCGCCCGGACTCCCACCCCCTCCGATTCCCTCCCCGGGGGCCTCGCTTCGCCACCCACCCCCCGGCCTCTTCCTCCGGCTCAGCGGGCGAGAAGGCAGCTTTTGCGGCCTAGCCCGCTCGGAAGCCCCGGCCTCGCCTAGCGCGCCCAGCCGAGGAAGGCGCGTGGGAGGCGGCCGGGCGAGTCTGAGCTTCCGGGCGAGGGGGAAGGGGCTCTGACAGCGCTGAGGAAGCCGGGCAGGGGGGATCTCCTTAAGAGCTACAAGGGTCTCGAGGCAGGACCCCTCCCCTAATCGACCTTGGCGTGTTTAGAGGTTCTGATTGTTTTAATTGCTTTAGAATGTTTTTGTTACACGTGTTTTCGAATTGCGAGCCGCCCAGAATCGTTTCTTGGGAGGGGCAGCTATAGAGATCAAATAAATAAATAATAAGTGATGGGTAAAGTGGAGAGGGGGGGCTTCCCCATATCTCCCCCTCCCATCAGAGCAGAATATTGCCCTCCCTTCCCCTGTCTGCATTCCCACGACCTCTTGGTCCAGCTCGCATTCTACCTGGGTTAGGTTGGGTTACTAACTTTAACGACCGCTGTGGCGAGAAAGGTTGTAAAAAGAGGCAAAAGTCAACAACTGGCTGTCTTGCTTACCAACAGAACTTTTGGGCTTAATTGTTGTAAGTCGAGGACTACCTGAAGTTTGTGTTCTGTTTAAGGAGGCCTCCCGAAGAGCAGTGTTTTCATGAGGGAAAGGAGCTTGGAAAGAGGGGGAAACGGGTCTTCCCTTTACAGGACGGGTGAAAAAACGGGAAAGATGAAGCTGGCAGAAAAAAAACTGGCTGTGAACAGCTCCAGCTTTTGTGGGGAAAATGATGAGTAAGTCTCCATCGGAGCTGAAAAAAATAATTGGTTGCTAAGCCTCCAAACAACCACGTGAAGGCTTTGTTTTTATCTGTGCTAGGAGCAACCAGTTGATGCTTTGGGGGACTTTCGGGGAGCGATTTCCAGAAAACCCTTCTGGTTTATTTAATACAGCCCAGAAGGTGCCAGCACTGCAAACTTGAAAAGGGTGCCAAATTGAACGAGCAGGGCCAAAGTGGTTTTCTAAAACCAATCGCTGTGAGTTGGGCAGCTGTATAAATCTGGTAGATGAACAAAACACATCAAACTGGGGGGGGGATACGCAGTATTCTAAATGTGGATGCAAGACCATACCTGGAATACTGAGTCCAATTTTGGTCACAATATTATAAAAAAGATGCTGACACTCTGGAAAGAGTGCAGAGAAGAGCAGCTAAGATGATTAGGGGGCTGGAGGGTGAAACATACGAAGGACGGTTGCAGGAATTGGGTACGGCTAGTTTAACGAAGAGAAGGACGAGGGGGGGACATGATAGTCACAGGACAAGAAGCAATGGATGGAAAACTCATCAAGGAGAGAAGCAGCCTAGAATTAAAGAGAAACCTGGCAATGAGAACAATCAGTGGAACAACTTGCCTTCAGAAGTTGTGGGTGTTCCAAAACTGGAGGTTTTTAAGAAGAGATTGGACAATCATTTGTGTTGGTATAAGGACTCCTGCCTCGCCCAACAGGTTGGATTAGAAGATCTTCAAGGTCCCTCCCAGTCCTGTGATTTTTATGATTTGTATACCACCCAGGGAGGGGAGCAGTTTCAAAATTTGATAGGTAGGTAGGTAGACAGATGGAGGATTAGATTAGATCAGATTTATTTGCTGGGTTGCTTACATGGGATGTGAACTGAATTCTTCTTTTTCTCTTCTATAATATTGATTTCTTTTTTAAGCTGCTCAGAAAGCACTGTGTTTGTGCCAAAGGACCGTTGTGCAAGGGGGAAACAAACCGCAGTCCATTTAAGGCTTCTGGCGGCTCCTGTTTGACTGAGCCAGGCACAGCAGAATAGGGAGCATTCTGTGAGCTGCATCTTAATTAGTATTTTATCAGGCTGTCAATGGGCCTCGATTGATTTAGAGAAGGATTCAAGAGCGGGTGGAGCAGTATTATATTCTTATTGCATTTAGACAAGAGCTTAGTAGCTGGAAAACCTAGCCCGTGGCTGGAAAGCTGTGGGAATTCTTTCTAGCTCAGTGGATATGAAAGAACGTGTTCCTTCTGTTGTTTTGCTCCCCCCACAGTCCTCGCACTGAGTGAGTAAGAAAGAAAGATGGGAAATCAGCTGCATTTAAAATCTGCAAGAGAGGATATCACAAGCAAGGTTGCAATTAATTTTTCATCCTGCGTTGTCACTTGATACAACTGGGTGACAGGAGGACTGCTGCAAATTTCTGTCCTTTAGAATCCTTAATGCAGTGTTTTTCCCTCAACCTTAGCCACTTTAAAATACCTGAATTGCAATTCCCAGAAATCCCCAGCCAGCCAGCTTTAAGATGCATGGACTTCAATTCCATGTGGGCTGGGAACTAAGAAGTTTTAACACATCTTCGAGTGACCAATATTGAGAAGTACTGATTTAGAAAGAAAAGTGAAATTCTTCCTTTCCTACCAGACCTTCTGTGGGTTTTTTTTTAAAAAAATCCTATTTTTAATTGTTTCTTTTTTTTTTTACACCTTCAGTGCCTTGGGGAGGCAGAGTATTGATACAGGAATTATACTGGAATTGTAAATACTGTTCTGTTTATTTGTTGGCTACATTTTTAGACTGCTGTCTTTTCCAAGGGCTCATGAATTATACACAAACACTTAACATTTGGAAGATTAAATATTTCAGTTGCCTTCTTGAAATCCAGTCATCTGCAGCCTAATGCAAAGAGGCAAATTTGAAACCCTTCTCTTTCTGTTTTAGGCACGGACGGTGGCCTGAACTGGCCTGGGAAAAGAAGCCTGTTGTTTGTCCGAGCCCAGGCACAAGATGGGGGACCCAAGAGACCTCTGTCCTCACCTGGACTGCATAGGTGAGGTCACCAAGGACGACATGCTTTTCAAATCCAAGGTAAGTGGCTCTGCCTGCAGCAACGTTTATCCTTGCTGGTGTATACAGGTGGTTGTTGGGGGAGTAAATAGGGGGTGCCTGGGAAATCACCAGGAATTATGTCAACATTTTTCATTTTTTCTTTTCTCCTCCATGTGAATCTAGGGAACATGCCAGTCTTGCGGTGCGGGAGGACCAAATCTATGGGCCTGCCTTCAGGTAAGACACACCCCACCCACCCACCCCCGCAAACCTTTGCAAAGGGGGGAGTTGTGCTCCTCTGCTTGTCAAATCTGTTGAGTTACTGGACCGGGAAGAGTCCTTTGAGGCCCTAAAGGCCGGGTTTTCTGCCTGCCTTGCAAATGCAACGACTTTAAATTAAATTTGCTTCAGCTTGAATAGGTCCGTCTGCTTCCCTTAGGTTGGTTGCCATTACGTCGGTTGTGGGGAGTCCTTTGCGGATCACAGCACTTTGCACGCCCAGGTGAGCGGTTCCTTACCAGCTTCATTTGACTAAGTTGAGTAAATTGATTCCCTGACGTTGAGACTCTGGAGAGAGTGCAGAGAAGAGCAACAAGGATGCATAGGGGACTGGAGGCTAAAGCATATGAAGAACAGTCGCAGGAATTGGGTATGTCTAATTTAATGGAGAGAAGGACTAGGGGAGATACGATAGCAGCCTTCCAAGATCTGAGAGGCTGTCACAAAGAAGAGGGAGAGGGGGGGTCAACCTGTTCTCCAAAGCACCTGAAGGCAGGGCAAGAAGCAACGGATGGAAACTTAAGAGTGATCCAACCTAGAATTAAGGAGAAATTTCCTGACAGTGAGAACAATTAAATCAGCAAGGAACTCCTTGCCTCTGGAAGTTGTGGAATCCTCCAGCACTGGAAGTTTTCAAGAAGAGATTGGACAACCATTTGTCCAAGGGTTGTCCAAGGGTTTCCTGCTTGAGCAGGGGGTTGGACTAGAAGACCTCCAAGCTCCCTTCCAATTCCGTTAATCTGTAGTCTGTAAATCGCTGAAGTCTGTGAATCACAAACCCTAATTACTATTTTGGGTCTTTTTTCCTTCCCCTCCCCCCCCAGGCCAAAAAGCACAATTTGACGGTGAACCTGACCACGTTTCGGGTGTGGTGCTATGCGTGCGAGAAGGAGGTGTTCCTGGACCAAAATCTGGCTTCCCATCCTGCCAACCTGCCTTCCCTGTTTATGGAACAGAACAGGTAGCGGGTCGTTTATGCCTTCGTTGCCCCTTTTCTTCTTGGTGGAAGAACGCGAAAGAGTTCCGAGCTTTTGGGGCTCTTGAGGTTTACATCGGTGCTTAAAGACGGTCATGCTGAGCACCGCTGCCTCCAGTTTTGGTCCTCCTAACAACACCCCTCCAGGTAGGCGGAGCTGAGAGGGTCCCCCCTCCCCCCCAGCCACCCACCGAACGTCCATACTGAGAGCCCAGTTAGTCCTTGACTTACAACTGTAGTTGAGCCCAACTTTTCTGTTGCTAAGCGAGAGTTTGTTAAGTAGGTTTTGCCCCACTTTGCGACTTTTCTTGCCGTAGTGAATTCCTGCTCCAGGATGCTCTCCCGCCTGTCCATCCGCTCAAAGCTGTCCCGATCGCCGTCGCTGACGAAGGAGAATCGGAATCGGAAGACGACGACCTAAAACCAAGAGGTGACCCGGCTGGCGTTCCTTCTCCCTGGGCGGTGGCAAAGGGCTTACCGGGGCTGTCGGGAGCTTCACACATTGTCTCCCCGCCCCGTTAGGCCTTACGGGAATGAAAAATCTGGGGAATTCGTGTTACATGAACGCTGCTCTCCAGGCTCTCTCCAACTGGTAGGTGGTGGAACTGGGGGCCGTTTTCTGAAAGGCCTCGTTGAGGTCTGGGATGCTGGGCCAAAACCGAAGGTCTCTTATCGAGGGCGGGAAATCCAGGCAGATCAAACGAATAGAGAGCTTTGTCGCACGCTTAAGCTCTCTGCAAGAATCTGAAGTACGGGCAACCCTTGACTTGCGACAGCTTGTTTAAAGACCGTTTGAAGTTACAAGGGCACTGAAAAAAGTGACATAACGATCGACTTATCGTCGCCGAGGCGTCTGCAGGGTCGTGTGATTTACATTCGGATGCTTGAGAATGGACTCGTATTTATGACGGTCGCAGAGTCCCGGGGGGTGGGGGTGGTCACGTGATCCCCTTTTGCGACCTTCTGCCAAGCAAAGTCTATGGGGGAAGCCAGATTCGCTTTAAAGCACTGTGTGACTAACTTAACCGCTGCAAGGTCATAAAATGGGGGCAGAACAGCTGTCTTGCTTAGCCACAGAAGGGCTGGGCTCCATTGCGTTCGTAAGGCGAGGACTGCCTGTACGTTTGCACGGGGAACGATCTCCTCATCTCCACGTTGGGTCTGTGAATCTGCTCTGAAATGGGCAGAAATGTTCTCACCAGCCTTCTCGCCTCCATTTCAGCCCCCCACTCACACAGTTCTTCCTCGAATGCGGGGGGCTCGTGAGAACCGACAAGAAGCCGGCGCTCTGCAAAAGTTACCAGAAGCTGATCTCGGAAGTCTGGCACAAAAAGCGGTGAGTTGGCTAAGGAGAGCGCAGTTTGGGAGACGTAAAGCAAAATTTTAGCCTGGGTGAGTGGGTGGGTGGAAAATGAAAACCACCCCATTGTTACGGCTTGCCCTTCCTCCTTCCTAGCCCGAGCTACGTTGTTCCCAGCAGCCTCTCCCACAGCATCAAGCTGATCAACCCCATGTTCCGGGGCTACGCACAACAGGTGAGGTGGAAATTTCCTGGCATCTCCTTCCTGCCGTTGTTGCAAAGCAGGAAACGCTCTCCGTTTCTCCGGGACCAAACACACACGCGATTCTTCCTCAGGGTGTCTTCCAACAATCTCCCTCTTTTACTGGAGGGAGCCTAGACCTGAGTTCACACATTTGCTAAAGGGTGGCTCGCTTCGGCCACGGTTTGTTGGAGAAGGGCCATTGCAGCGAGTTTCTTGCCACAGTTTTTACGTTAATCCCTGCAGTTTAGTTACTGACAAGGCAGTTAAGAGAGTCTGACTTTCCCCATTGACTTTGTGTGTCAGAAGGTCTCAAAGGGGCATCACGTCACACACACACACACACACACACACAAACACACACACGACTTTGTGATCACCATAAATAGGAGCCAGTTGTCAGTTGTCCAAATTTTGATCAGGGGACCACGGGGATGCTGCAGCGGTTGTAAGTATGAAAAATGGTCATAAGTCCATTTCCAGCTGTAACTTGCTTTGCTGCTGAACTTGCATGGGATTTGAGCGGCGGGCGCTCCGTGGACTATCAAAACATTAAGGATTGGGGTTTTTTCCCTGGCGAACTTTGCTCTTCTTTCCATCCCGTCTTAGGACACCCAGGAATTTCTCCGCTGCCTGATGGACCAACTTCACGAAGAGCTGAAGGAGCCGGTGATGGCCGAGCTGCGCGACTCGGATGTGAGCGACACGGACGAGAAGAGGGAGGGGGACCGCAGCCCCTCGGAGGACGAGTTCCTCTCCTGCGATTCGAGCAGCGACCGCGGAGAAGGGGACGGGCAGGGCAAAACGGGCTCGGCCGAAGCGGAGCTGCTGATCCAGGACGAGGCGGGCCGGAGCATCTCTGAGAAGGAACGGATGAAGGATCGGAAATTCTGCCACCAACGGCGGAGCAACTCGGAGCAAGTGGACGAAGATGCAGACATCGACACCTCGATGATGGCGGTGGAGGGCGGGGCTTCTCCAGAAGGGCTCCTGCCGCCCCCTCCTCGACCCGCCAGCCCTGCGAGGATCCCAGGTAGGGCCCAGAGGGAGTGTAGGGCTCCCCTGCTGCCTCGTGGACGTGGAAAATCAGTCTCTGGACCGGGTGAGCTTTGCGATCTCCCGAGACCGCCTTTCGTTTTTCCTTTTAGAAATTATTGGGGTGAATTAGGAGGGAAGAGAGAAGAAGCAGGAAAGGGCCGACTGTCGCTCCTGTTTCTAAGAAGGCTCTCGGGGGCGGGGTGTAGGATTGCTGACTAGGGCCAAGAGGTTTGTTCTGATTGGCCAGAGCAGTTTGGCAGTCTTGCAGGGAGGAGGCTGTATATACCACCTCCGTTTTGGGAGAGCTGTACTGGCGGTTCCCTATGGATCTGCTGTTCTTCTCTCTCCCCATCCAGCCATCCCTTTCTCATTTATCTTCCTTCCTTCCTTCCTTCCTTCCTTCCTTCCTTCCTTCCTTCCTTCCTTCCTTCCTTCCTTCCTTCCTTCTCTTTTCCCATGTTTCTTCCTCCCTCTCCCCCTCCCTCTCCTCATCCTCCCTCCCTCATTTATTATTTATCTTCTGTCTCCTTTTTTCCTTTCCCCTCCCCCCCTCCTCCCTTTCCATCTTCTCCTGCCTTCTTTTTTATCTTCTCCCACTCCTCCTCTCTCCGTGTTTAAGCCACTCAGACTCGCCTTATAGAGGAGATGGGAGACATAAAAATTTAATAAAATCAAATCTCATCGTTCTCAGAACCAGATAATGACGCCTACTCTCGTTGCTCATCGCGGCCCTGCAGCCCTGTCCACCGTGATATGTACGCCAAACTCTCGAATCCTCCGCATTCCAGCCCTGTGAGGCTGGGACCCTCGTACGTGCTGAAGAAAGGTAGGAGGAGAAGGTTTTCTGCGTGATGTGCTTCTTTGGGTCCTCGACTCATCGCCCCCGGTTTTACAACCGTTGCTGCTGGGGTTGTTTAGCTTCCATATTGACTGGGAATCTGAAGGACCTGGGATAGGCCGATGTTCTTTGATGGGGTTACAGGCATCCAAGCGAAGCTGCCTTTTGCAATTGACTGACCTGGGTTTTGTCAGTGCCAGTGGTGTTAGGAGCCCTGGTGGTGCAATGGGCAGAATGCAGGATTGGCAGGCTAACTCTGCGCATTGCCGGCAGTTCGATCCTGACCGGCTCAAGTTTGACTCAGCCGTCCATCCTTCTGAGGTCGGTAAAATGAGGACCCAGATTGTTGGGGACCAGATGCTGACTCTGTAAACCGCTTAAGACAGGCCTGTAGAGCACTGTGAAGCGGTATATAAGTCTGCTGCTGCTATTGGTGTGCAAGTAGTGCTCCAGATATTTTGCAAATGCACCCAGGTACCTATTGCCGTTGGTCCTATCTTCCTTCTGTTTTTATTTGCCGCCTCCTTCAGCTCAGCTGTTGACGGCTGGAAAAAGGAAGAAAGAGTTGCGCTATCGTAGCGTCATCTCCGACATCTTTGACGGCTCCATTCTCAGCCTCGTCCAGTGCCTCACCTGTGACCGAGTGAGTCTTCTTGGAAAGAAGCCAGCCCTTTTCCACACCCTCTCCTTCAGCTGTGGCAGCCCGTCACACCAGAGTTTGGCCATGAGGAGAGGGATTTTTCCTAGTTTTTGGTATAGGAATGATGGGCCCAGGCAGGAACTTAACTTTCTTGCAAGATGCAATCTGGTAGGTCACTGTTTTGCCTTCTGAGCTTTTGGACTCGTACTGGAGCCCATCCTCAGGTAATTTCTCATTACTGGAATGTGTGCTTTAGGCTGTTCTGTGTGTCGTATATGTGGTGCCTTCCTATTGATTTATCAGTGTGTTGATGGCCAGTGATTGGCTATCCCCTTGCACTGCCAAGTCCTCGTCTCCTAAGTAACTGATAGGCTGGTGGTAAACCAGCACTCCTATTGACAAAGAAGGGGTCCGTTTCCCAGACTTTCATCATTTTTCTGGCTGTTTTTGTACCTGCTCCACCAACAATCTTAGTAGCTGCGAAATCAAATGTATCTCCTTGTTCATTAACTTTCATTTTATTTCATTTACTTTCTTCTCTCTCCCTTTGATGCCTTCCAGGTTTCCACCACCGTAGAGACCTTCCAGGATCTGTCACTGCCGATTCCCGGGAAGGAAGACTTGGCTAAACTGCATTCAGCCATTTACCAAAATGTGCCAGTCAAGACAGGAGCGTGCGGTGACAACTATGCCGCCTCGCAGGGCTGGATCGCCTTCATCATGGACTACATTCGCAGGTCTGTGGCTCAGACATGGGCATCGTGCGGTTGCTGCAGTGTTTCTCAACCTTAGCCACCTTCAGAGGTGTGGACTTCAATTCCCAGAAGTCCCCTGTTGAAGTCCACGCGTCTGAAGGTTGCTGCAGGTGGAGCAACACTGTTCTACTGTAGTCCTCGACTTAAGAAGAGTTCATTTAGTGGCCATTTAGAGTTATAGTGGCACCGAAAAAGTGGGTTGCAATTGTTTTTCACACAACGGTTGCAGCCTCCCTGTGGTCATGTGATCAAAATTTGGACATAAAAGCGGGGCTCAGAATGATTCATCCCCTAGGAGTAGTTTTCCAGAAGTCCTAGGTCCAAATTCCAAGCGGGGCGTCAGGTCCAGAAGGACTCACACACCTGTCTCCTTGTCTTCCCCAGGTTTGTGGTGTCCTGTATCCCCAGCTGGTTTTGGGGCCCCGTCGTTACCCTGGAAGACTGCCTGGCGGCCTTTTTCGCTGCAGACGAGTTGAAAGGTGTGTTTGCAATCCTTCACATCCAGGCCCGTGAAGGAAAGGCTACAGGTTCCCCCTCAACTTACAGCCATTTGTTTAGGGACTCTTCGAAGTTAGACTGAGAAAAATGACATACATAACCAGTCCTCACGCTTGTAACCATCACAGCCTCCCTGAGGTCGTGTGATCAGCATTCGGGTGCTTGGCACCAGCCTGTATTTACGACGGTTGCAGCGTCCCAGGGTCACGTGATCTCCATTGGCCACCTTCCCAGCCAGCTTCTGACAAGCCAAGTCAGTAGGGGAAGCCAGATTCGCCTAACGACCGCATAATTCACTCACCTGCAGTGATTCACTTAATGGCCGTGCCTTAAATGTAAAATCTCATGGGACTCCATCTCCTGGTGGTCCCCCATCGAAGCACAAACCAAGTCAGCCTTGCATAGTTTTTTTTGGGGGGGGCAGAGAGAGAGAGAGAGCGCAAGAAATGGGTCACTGCCCACTTGAGGAGCAACCTGGCAATGCTTGTCTTCATCTTCTCTTCTAGGTGACAACATGTACAGCTGTGAAAGATGTAAAAAGTAAGTCCCTTTTCCCACCCTCCGTTTGACCCACGTCCCGTAGCGGGGAGAAGTCCTCCCTTTCCACAAGCCCCAGATGTTTTCCCTGCTCACTCCCAAGACTCAGCATCTGGGTGGGAGAACAAAATTGGGAGCAGCCCAGAAGCGGGTCAAGGGAAGCTGGCTGGGGAGTTTGGGGAGTTCTTAAAAGCTGCTATGTTTGAGAGACTCTGGACCAATCCTTTTCTTCCTCCTCCTCCTCCTCCTCCTCCTCCTCCTCTTCCAGGTTGCGGAACGGAATCAAGTACTGTAAAGTGCTTCAGCTGCCTGAGGTGAGCCCTTTCCCTTTGCCTGTTTCTCCCAACAATGAGGGAGGGAGGGAGATGAGAAAGAGAGAGGGAGGGAGGGAAGAAGGAAGGAAGGAAGCGACATTTGAGACGAAGGTGACTGTAAGTCCTTCCTTGTTCTCCTGCAGGGCCTAATGGTGACTTCTCCACAAGAGCAGCTGATGGGTTAGGGTCCCTGCAGACATATTTCAAACGGTTTCTTTCCCCACCCCCAGGTCCTCTGCATCCATCTGAAGCGTTTCCGGCACGAAGTCATGTACTCCTTCAAAATCAACAGCCACGTTTCCTTCCCCCTGGAAGGCCTGGATCTGCGGCCCTTCCTGGCCAAGGAGAGCGTCTCCAAAATCACCAATTACGACCTCCTCTCAGTGATCTGCCACCATGGCACAGCCGGCAGTAAGTCACCCGCCTTCGTGTCCCCGATTCCTCTGAACGGGTTCCGGAAACGGGCCGCTGGCTCCTTACCCCACTAAATGCTCGGCCTCTCGGTCCCAGGTGGACATTACATTGCCTACTGCCAGAACATGATCAACGGCCAGTGGTACGAATTCGACGACCAGTACGTCACCGAAGTGCACGAAACGGTCGTGCAGAACGCCGAGGCTTACGTCTTGTTTTACAGGTGAGGATAACCTTGTGCAGGTAGTCCTTGACTTACGACCACAGTTGAGCCCACCATCACACCGTCTCCGGGTGATTGCCCAAAGTCGCCCAGGCAGCTTTCATGCCTAAGGCGAGACTAGAACTCACTGTCTCCTGGTGATTGGCCTAAAGTCGCCCAGGCAGCTTTCATGCCTAAGGCGGGACTAGAACTCGCCGTCTCCCACTTTCTAGCTTGGTACCTTTTCCACTAGGCCAAACCGCTCCCCTGGTCATGTTCCCCTCTCCTTTCTTTTGAACCGCCGGTAGGAAGAGCAGCGAGGAGGCTCTCCGGGAGCGCCAGAAAGTCGTCTCTTTGGCCACCATGAAGGAGCCCGGCCTGCTGCAGTTTTACATCTCCCGGGAATGGCTGAACAAGTTCAACACCTTCACGGAGCCCGGTCCCATCAGCAACCACACCTTCCTCTGCTCCCACGGAGGTGAGGGGTGCTGCGGGTCGCCTCCCTTGCGGAGTAATGTCTGGGGCTTTTCTTGGGAGTCGGAGGCCTCAGGGGCGTTCCTTAGCCTTTTTTTCCTCCCCCAAGTACAGGTAAATCCTCGACTCCTCCCCCCCACACACAATTGAGCCCAAAATTTCTGCTGTTAAGTGAGCTTTGCCTCGTTTTGCAACCTTCTTGCGCGGTTGTTTAAACAAACCATTGCAGTTGTCAAGTTAGTAACCCAGTTGTTAAGTGAATCTGGCTTTTCCATTGACTTTACTTGTCAGAGGGTTGCAAAAAGGGATCACGTGACCCACCCGGGACACTGCAGCCGTTGTAAATGCGATCTGGCTGCCCAGATTGTGATCACACAACCGTGGGGGAGACTGCAATAAGTGCGAAAGACTGATTAAAAGTCACTTTTTTCACTTCTGTAATAACTTCAAACAACCTCATTCTTCACTCTGTTTATCTTTCTCAATAGGAATTCCACCGAATAAATACCATTATATTGATGACCTGGTGGTAATTCTTCCCCAGAATGTTTGGGAATACCTGTATAACAGGTAAGGAGTTTTGTCTCCCAGCGGTTCAGCCACTGTTGCTGTTCTTTCCTCTTGGTCTCCTCTCCATCCCAAGGAAAGCCATTTGCAGGAGAAACACAGGGCTGTCCCCCTTCCTTCTATTTTCTCAGAGTTGTCTCGTATTAGGAACTGGCATCTGTGCTTCTGTGTTATTGGGCACGTTAGATATTTATGGTTGCCTCACACAAGCTAGAACAGAAATAGAAGCAAAGCAGAGCAGAGCAGAAGAAATAGAATAGACTAAAAGAATGAATAGAAGGGAAGGGAAGACCAAGGAAAACGCAGCTGGTCAGTCCAGAGAGCAGCAGCTCTGTGGGGGCTCAATTCCAGGGCGCAAGATGAAATGGGCACTTGCTTTCATTTTGTGCTCAGGTTTGGGGGCGGCCCAGCCGTCAATCACCTCTACGTCTGCTCGGTGTGCCAGGTAGAGATCGAAGCTCTGGCTAAGCGTAGAAAGATGGAGATCGACACCTTCATCAAGGTAACGTCTCCAGGGCGGGCCTGGTGGGGCAGGGAGCCTAATGGTGGGTTCAAGGGGAGGGGCCGTCTGGGTTGGCAGAAGGGCTCCCCAATTTAAGAGAGAATTGGGAAGCCGGAAAGAGGGCCCTGGACTTGGGTATGGCTAGTCCAGAGAAAAGGAAGGACGAGGGGAGACATGAGAGCAGCATTCCAGTAAGAAGAAGGGATCAACTTATTTTCCAAAGCACCAGAAGGCAAGACGAGAAACACAGCGGATAGAAACTCACCAAGGAGAGAAGCAGCCTGGAACTAAGGAGAAACTGCCTGACAGTGAGAACAGTCAAGCCAGTTGAATGGCTTCCCTCCAGAGGTTGTGGGTGCTTTATCACTGGAGTTTTTTAACTGGACTTGTCTGAAATGGTACAGGGGTCTCCCAAGATCACTTCCAGCTCTTGGAGCCCCCCAGCCTGACCTCTGCCCCTTCGTCCCCCCAGCTGAACAAGGCCTTCCAGGCCGAGGAGTGTCCGAGCGTCATCTTTTGCATCAGCATGCAGTGGTTCCGCGAATGGGAGGCCTTCGTCAAAGGGAAGGACAACGGTCAGTCTGGGGAGAGGCTGGCAGGGCAGTGGTGGTGACGGGGAGCCGCAGAGATTTGGACCAGCGGCTTCCCTGCCTGACCAGTTGCCTGATTGAGCTTGCAGGGCGAAAGCCGGGCACCTAAGGCGGGACTAGAACTCACCGTCTCCCTGTTTTCAGCCTGAAGCTTTAGCCACTATTGCTTAGCGCTCTGAGATTTGAAAATGCTCTCCAGACGTGGGACTTCAACTCCCAGAATCCCCCAAAAGCACCTTTGGTCAGCTTTGCAAGACCTGGGATTTGAAGTTTCCCTTAAATAACTTGCTGAACATCATAACCGGGAGAGTTATAACTCCGAAACCAAGCAAAGGAACCAGTAATCAGTTTTATTAAACCCTTCCAAAAAAAATTTTTTTTTTTAAAAAAAAGCAAAGGAGCCAGTGTTTTATTAAAGGAACCAGTTTTATTAAACGCTTCAAAATAATTTTTTTAAAAAATCACCATAAGCCCCTTTTTAAAGAGGCACCTCAGTTTCCGCGCATAGCTTCAGCCTCTGCGGAGGGGCCGGGTGGGAGCATGGCAGCCCCCTCTGCCCAAAGTGGGGGGCTGCCCTCAACTGCGGCTCACAAGCCCCCGTTTCCTTCCCCGCAGAGCCTCCTGGTCCGATTGACAACACCAAAATTGCCGTGGCCAAAGGAAGCGGCCACATGCAAGTCAAGCAAGGTAAAGAAGAGGGAGATCAGCTCTGCCCTCACGCCAGGCTCCGTCGGGCCTTGATCCGTGTTGCAGGCTCTGAGTTCCGATGTTGCCCCAGTCTCTCCTGACGGGCTGCCCTGTCTTTTCCAGGAGCCGATTACGGGCAGATCTCGGAGGAGACCTGGATCTACTTGAGCACGCTCTACAGCGGAGGCCCCGAAATCGCCATCCGGCAAAACGTGGCCCAGGTGCAGGAAGTGGAAAGTCTCCACGGGGAGCAGAAGATCGAAGCGGAGACCAGAGCAGCGTAAAGCGGTGGGGACGTTCAGGTAAGGGGTCTGGAGCGCCCTCCAGGGGTGGTAGATGCCTCTTGCCTTGGGTTATTGGCACCACGGGGGTGCTGCAAGGGCCATAAAAGTCTCCTTTTTTTCAGCCCCTGTGGCTACGTGATTTGGCAACTGGCTCATATTTATGGCAGGGTGACGCGATCCCCATTTGCGACCTTCTGAGAAGGAAAGTCAAGGGGAAGCAGATTGACTTAAGAACCGTGTTACTCGTTTTAACAACTGCAATGAGTCACTCAACAACTTGCGAGAAAGTCCGTAAAGCCGGGCAGAAATCACTTAACGAATGTTTCACTTAGCAGCAGAAACGTTGGGCTCTTTGTGATGGTCGTAAACCGAGGACTAACTATTAAGACGATTCCTGACTTCTCCGTCCTTCCTTTCCTTAGGTCGGCTCCCCCTTCAGACTCCTCCTGCCTTTTGGAACTCAACACACGTTCCCCCCCCGTCCCCAGCCAGCCACTTCCCTCGCCGCCCCCCCCCCCCCCCCCCGTCTTAATTTGATGCTCGGTCGCGCCTCTGCTGGGGGCGGAGAGCGTCTCGCCTGCCTGGTTTTGTCCCAACATCGTCCCAATCCAGCAAGGAACAGCCCGGCTTTCTCATCTCATCACCTGCAGAAGCCGGGAAGGGTTCTTGCGGAGAAGTTGGGGCCGTCCTTGGAAGGAGCCGGCGTGGTAACCGTTCCCGTTTGTCACCTTTTTGTGACTCGAGCTGTTCTTGAAGAATGCACCAAGAAGGGGAGCACCATTGTCTTGGTTCTCCTTTTGGTTCCTCTCCTGAATTTGGGGCCACGCTCAGCAGAGATTTTGAAGTCGCCTGGAAAGAACCTCGTTTGAAAGGAACACGTGGGGCGACAAGGTTTCTCCCCCCCCCCCTTTTGTGGCATACAAAATATATTTCTTCTACCCTTCTCCCGTACTGATAAAAAAAGGGGTCTTCGGAGAGTACAGTGCATCCCCCAATTCCCTTCTATTTATCTATTTATTTGCAAGGAATGGATCGTCCTTGATTCTTCTCGTCTCTTGTCCCCCCCTTCACCCAAGTATTTCCAAGCACAAGCTGGCCACATTGGTCCCCCTAAAACCAAGCACGGGCCTCAAGCCGCATCCACTTTAGGGAGACTGGGACCTTGGATGCTTCATCCCGATGCCCAAGATTGGTTTTCTTTTTTCCTGCCGAAAACATCCGCCAATAAAACTCGCTCGTGTTCAAGAGAGCCTGTCCAGGTTGCTTTGCTTCGATCTGAGCTGGGTGGGCTGCTTCACCGTGGTAAGAAAGGTGGTTAAAATGGGGCAAAACTCACCTGCCTAGCAACCTAAATTTGGGGCCGAGTTGTGCTCGTAAGTCGAGGGCCGCCTGTACCTGACAATTTAAGATCTTGGCTGGTAGCTTTGAAACAGACCTCCAAATGCTTCCAAACGTGAGTTAAAATTGAGATTTGAGAACTAACTGCTCGCTGGACCCTGATATTTAGGAGGAAAAATTGGTCTCTTTCTGCAGATTGTCCAAAATGATGCTACTGTCACTTGTCTTTTATCTGTCTCTAAAAATTTTTTTTTCCAAAGCAGCTGTTCTGAGCTCTGCTTGGTGTCAGTTTTTCCTCTTGGGGTTAATAATTCATGGCTGGCTGGGCTGCTTTTTTTTCCTTCTTTTTTTAAACCAATCCTTCCCAGAGGCCTGACAAAATGACACACAGACACGCTCTGCTATTTTTGGTAGGAAGCCCAGCCAACTGCAACAAGAGAAGGTGAAAAGTGATCTTCTCTGCTTGGGGACCTTTTGCTGCAGCCAGAGTATCAAGCAGGTCCTCTGCTGGGAGAACTAGCAAAGGATCCACTTGCCATTGTGTTGATTGATTAACAACAGATTCCCTCTCTCTGTCCCGCCTTCTCCAGTCTGGAAATTCTTCCAAGCTCTTATGGCATGTCTCATACCGAACGAATTTGCAGACAGCTCTCTGCCTGCTCTGTAAACCAGAGGCACTGCTTTAAAAACTATTAAAAATAGAGGCTTAAGTGTCAAACCTAACATTTTGTTCTGTTTCTTTAGGTCGATTCCGCCCTTTCTGGGAGGGAGGGAGAAATGGAAGGAAGGGAAAAGGAGGGAAGAAAGAAGGAAAGGAAGGAGAGGGAGAGAGGAAGGAAGGAAAGAAATTAAGAAAAAGAAATGCAGCCATGACAGACTGCTGTGATTCACTTAACAGCCGTGGCAAAATAAGGCGCGACTCACTTCATTTTAGCAATGGGAATTACATGTTCTGTTGCAAGCATACAGGTGCAAAATTGGTAATTGTCCCCCCCTCCCTCTCTACATTTCTAATAAATCCATCCCAATGTGCAGCAATCACAGCTCAAGTCTCAGTTCGCTTTCAAATGGAAGCACTTTATTTGATTGAATTCTGTTGCCAGAAATAAAATGAGTCAAAACACTAGAACTCGGATTTCCTTTACACCTTTTTTCAGCTAGGAAAATCATACATACACAAGAGACATTTAAGTTGCCACCAAAAACCTACATAAAAAGAATCCAGTGCCTAAATACACAGAAGTAAACCATTAAAAAAATTAAAAATGAAACAAAAAGTGCTTGACATTTTATGTTAAAATATAATTTGGCGGTTTTTTTTTCTCCTTTAAATCTTTTTGACACTTCAAGCATGAGAAGGAGGAATGGGAAGTACGCAGAACTTTTGAAAAATACTCAGCATTAAAACACAGTTTTTCAGTAAATATTTTTTTTCTCTCTTCGTCTATTTACAGATGGTAAGAAAGGGCGTTAGCAAGAGTAGAGGATGAGTTGAGAGGCCAGGATAATCTGTCTTTTTAGTCTGATCCTAACCAAGGAGGAAAAACTTCAGAAACTTTTGGTGTTACTTGTCTACTTCAAATTCATACCTCTTAAGGCCCTGCATTAAAATTTCATGCATGCTTTTTAAGCATAGATGAAACTTCAAATATATATACATATATATTCTAACATAGGGTCTCTATATGGGGTTCTCAGGGACAATAGTCTGAAATAGGAAGATTTTTTGGAAAAAAATCTTAAATTTATTATGCCATTTGTGTGAAAGTTTCCGAGATGACATAAAAATCTCAAAACAAGTCTTCCAAATCAAAACATGTTGGGATTCAAAACTACAGCTTTTTTGGCACCATGATTTCCTAAGTATCCCCCCCCCCAGCCATCTTGGGGAGGTGTGTGGCTAAGTAAAACAGGCAACCAAAAAAATAATTGAATTAAAATTAAGGGCAAATAACAATTCTCTGTCCTTCCATTTTTTTTCTACTGTTGCATGAAAAATAAGCATTTCAAAGAAAATGAGTCTTAGGCATTTGCTCCTATTCCAGGGTTGAAAAATGAAAGAATTGATAAATTTCCCTTCCTCTATGTCTTAAACTCATCCACTTCTCTCTTTTTTCCCCAAATTAAACCCATGTCATGTCAGAAATATTAGGTTGGACAGATATAATGATGGCACAGCTCATCTTATTTCCCGCCACCCCAGCCTTTGCACCTGAATAAAAAAAAAGAGATTGTACCCATGCATCAATTGTAACCTTGGTTTGTGGAAAACAAACTACAGTTGGGTATATCTCTCTCTCCGCATGGACATTCCTGGTCAGGAATAGTCTAGCGAGATCTTAGATTTGGTGGTGCATCATACATGATGCTTACAAGAAACATTTTTTATTTTTTGAAAAAAGGGCAGTTGCTCCTCAAAAAATCAAAAGAGAGCAGAGAGACCCTTTTCTAAGGACACCAGATTTGGGAAAGGAGAAGAAAATGGGATTTTTGAACTAAAGCAGGATGTTTATTTTGGGAAGTCCCTCATTTTAGTTTTGAACCAATAACAACCACTGTCCCAAGCTGCAGTTTCCTAAATGGACTAGCAAATGCGAAGCTCTCTTGCCAAATCATGCTGAAATTTTTTATTTTTTGCTTTGGGCTTCCTCAAACTCTCCCTGGAAACTTTCTGGAAGGATAGTCTGCCTTCTGCTTGAGGAAAGTTTGGGTGTCAGCCTGGCCCACCAGGGTAACAATTTTGAAAAAAAAAAGTCCCCCCCCTGAATTTTCCATGCCCACCCCAAACAGGCGGTTACACAAATATGCTGCAGTTGACAGCTCCCTTGCAGCAAAGGCCCCCCTCCCTAGCCAGCCTCTGATCCCCACAGTTAAACTATTCCCAAGAGTGGAGGCTCAATTTAGTTTCTTGGGCTTTTGGTCATCAGCCAATCCAGGCTGGCAATTCCTAGAATTGTTCCTAGCTCGCTGAGGTTTGTAGCAGTCAAGCTTTATTTTTCTTTCACTAGGACATTTTAATGGTGAGGATGTGGAAGGAGTTATAATGGTGCAATGATATCCACAAATGGATACTGATAGTCCACTCGTATTAAACTGCTGATCTGGAGAGTATTTCCAGTGTCTGCTTCAGCTTCCAACTCCTCACTTCCTTGCTTTACAACCTTCACCCAAAAAATGTCAGGAGAACTCAAGTTCTCTTGGCGATGTGTTACCTAGGCAGGGAATCCTTCAAAAATTCCTTGAAAATCAATTCCACCAAGTCCTTTTCAACTTCTTTGGATGGAGAACTGAGATCTCATTCTCCTGTTCTTGGAGAGATTGCTCCGTCTTTCAAATCTTGGCTGCAGGCACAGCTCATTGAAGCTGCAATCCGGAGCTACCCCAGGCCCCTTCTGGCTCCCCAAACTGCAGAGGCTCCTGAGAAGAGGTGAGTTCAAATCCAGCAGTCTCTCAAACTCGGCACAGCAATAGCCTTCTTAGCGATTCCGTCACAAGGCTCCAGTTTCGGGAAGGATCGTAGATCTTTGGGGACGTTGACCACACCGCAACTTTGATTTGATGGCGCAGCCCCCAAAAGGGAACTAAAAACTAGGATGGAACTTGAGAGCAGACAAGAGCCGAGAAGGGAAGGAATCACAGTGAAATTTGGCTGGGATGGATCACAGAATCCACGGTCTGGAAGGGACCTTAGAGATCTTCTATTCCAGCCCATTGCCCGAGGCAAGAGAGTCCACAAGCAGGATGAGGTTGGGAAAAGCTGAAGTAAATAAATATCGGAGTGGACGTGCAAGAAAAGGGGAGTGGATTTAGAGAGGCGCCATGCAAAATAATTTAATAAATTAAAAGGGCAGGAGAAAGCGACCCGGGTGACGGAGAGAGGGCAGAACCGGGAACTAACAAGCCGAGAGGAGAAAGAAACCAAGACTGGCATGAATGATGTTGGCTAGCTAAAAGAATGTTGGTGAAATGAAAGTCACGCAGGTGGGCAGAGAGATCCCTCGGGAGCAGAGCAAGGTTTTGGGTTGGTGCCAGTTTTCCTGGCTTTTCCTCCCAAAATTCATCAGCCAAACATCTGGCCTGGCTTGAGAATTCTGGGATTTGAAGCCCACCTGCTCTTCAAGCCACCAAGGTTGACCCCAGGGGGGAAGAAAAATCCCTAATTCTTACTAAGAGGTCTGTAGGATGAAGGGGATCCATTATCCCTAGGCACTTCCTAGAATGGAAACCTGGATTCCTGCCTGCAGGAGAGCTGCAGACCACGTCATGGGTTTTTAGCGGAGGTGAGCCTTGGAACCAAAGTCCTGGTGAATACCAGGGCGATCAAAAGACAACTCTGATCTGACCATCTTAGCAGCCTAAAACCAGGACCTTTGAACCACTTTCTGCAAGTTCTCAGGTTCTGTGGAACTGCTTGAACCCAGGACCAAAACAGGGTGTTTCTGAACACGGGAACGCCTTGGTCTGAGCAAGGCACACTTTTGGCTCACCATGAATTGCCAAACTCTGCAGCTTCATTTATACATCACGCTAACATTGTACTTCACTATGCCTTAGTCTAAACCAGAGGTAGGCAACCTTGGCTCTTTTATGACTCGTGGACTTCAGCTCCCAGAATTCCTGAGCCATGCTGGCTCATGAATTCTGGGAGTTGAAGTCCACGAGTCATAAAAGATCCAAGGTTGCCTACCCCTGGTCTAAACCCTGGTAGAAGCTTCTTCTCCTTCCGATGAACCTCCTCTGGATCTTGATGTGATGGACAGACGGAGCGAGACAGGAGAAATGGGGTCCCTCCACCACACCATGGTGTGGGTCACACCAAACACAACCACTCACCCAGCTGGAGGGGAGCATGCTTTGCATTCTTCTCCAATCTAGGGTCCTCAAGGAGGACCATACAGGCTAGCCTAACCAATGTGGCCAAGAGGTCCTATAGATTCCAAATAGGAAACATTTCCATCTTCTGCTCTAAGCAGAATCCTTCCGATTCCTCCATTTTCTTCTCAAGCAATCACAACAGGGTGCAAAGCCACCCCCACCCCCCTCAAGCTGAAGGTAGATCTGCTAGATTAAAACATAAATTATTTCAGCCTTAGGCCCTAGAATTAGCTGTGGACCAAATGTATGATTTCAGACTTCATTGCGAATTCCAATTTCTATCTAGTAGTGAGACCATCCATCTACTACCTCGGTTTCGAAGACACCGGCTAGGGAAATCCCTGTTTCTCATCTGCTGCGTAGGAGAAACGAAAACTGTTTACAAAATCCTTTGAGGAACTGGGATGAGAAAATGGGTGAGTAAGGGCAACTATTTGTCGGTCAGCTCTGATTCCATCCCTTCTCTGGAGGGAGAAGGGATCCCACAGTTTGGATCTGGAAAGCCATGGTGAGAATCGCTTGAACCCCCAGCCAGGATGGATTCCTTGGTGCAACAGCTGAAATGCAGGTGAACGTAAGAAGCAATGAAGGACAGTTTTGGAAGGGAGTTTTAATTCTCCTTCCACGAGGGCTTCATTCATTCATTCTCCCTCCCTTTCATCCCAAGCTCGCAAACGCCAGAATGGTTTCGAAAACGGGACACGTTTCAAAATAATCGTAAAATCCAATCATCTGTTTCTTCTCCTGTGCCCAAGCTCGTCCCGAAGCTCTTGTTACAGCAACTGACTTCTTAATTTTTTCTTTCTTTAGGAATCTAAAACAAAAAACAAACCAGCAAAAAATAAGAGTAGTGGGGGAGGAAGAAATGTACACTAAAGGACTTACACCAGTTCCTTTAACGTGCGTCACGGCAGCACTGAAAAAAGTGACTTGTGACTGTTTTTCACACTTATGACTGTTGCAGCAATAGTCACATGATCAAAATTCAGACGCTTGGCAACGGACTCGTATTTATGACGGTCGCAGTGTCCCGGGGTGTGTGTGTGTGTGTGTGTCACGTGATCCCATTTTGCAACCTTCTGACAAGCAAAGTCAAGGGGGGAGGAAGCCAGATTTACTTAAGAACTGTGTGACTAAGTTAAGCACTGCAGTGATTCACTTAACAACTGTGGCAAGGAAGATCTTAGAACGGGGCAGGACTCACCTAAAAACTGCCTCGCTTAGCATTGGAAACTTGGGGCTTAATTGTAGTCGTAAGCCGAGGACCTCCTGTGTAAGCTCTGTTACCTTTGGCATTCTTCTCCAAAAAGACATCGACATAGGAAGTGGGGACGTAGCCTTCCTCATCCTCGTTCCTCCGGATGCGGGTCCACCCGTCCCCTTTGTCTTCCTCTATGACGTACAGAGTTTCTCCCTCCATCACAGAAATGGTTCCTTCGTTCTGTCCTGCAAATGAGAAGTTGAGGTGGATCAATACGGGCGGCCCAAAAGAACCAAACAACCCCTAAATTCAGGTCACATCCTCTGCATCAGGCTAGTCCTGGGCGTTTTTGTAAAGGGCACGCCAGAATCTTTGAACCAGAAGCTGCTGGGGCCCGTTTGGAGAATTCCCCCCCCCCTTACCTTCAAAGGTGTACAGAGCCTTGCAGGTGCCAATTGTGGGGAGGGGTTCCTCGTCGTCAAATTCATCGTCGAATTCGGTCGTCGGCGTTTTCATGTCACTCTCCTGGCTGGGTTCCTCTGTGTAACCGCCATCGGGACTGCTCAAGACAGGAAAATGGAAAGAGAAGGCAGCCACTATAGCAAGCTGTCAGACGGGCTGGGAAGAAGAAGGAAGGAGACGCTGCCCCTCCCCCTGCCCCTCCCCCTGGGTCTCTGCTGTGATCTTTTGACCTCTTTGAAGAATAGGTCGACCCCTCTTCTCTGTGGCAGCCCCTCAAGTATTGGAAAAATGCTGTCAGGTCACCCCTCGTCCTTCTCTTCCCTAGACTAGACACAACCCAGTCCTTGCAACCTTTCATCCTGTGTTTTATCCTCCAGACCCCCAATCGTCCTTGTTGCTCTTCTCTGCACTCTTTCCGGAGTCTCAACATCTTTTTTATATTGCAGCGAGCAAAACTGGAAGCGGTATTGCAAGAGTGATCTCACCAGCGCAGCCTAAAGCAATGTGTCACTTCCTATGTTGATGCAGCCTGGGACTGCATTGGCTTTTTTGGCAGCTGCAGCCCACTGCAGCTTGCAACACGAGCCGTCTGCTGCCTTGCAGGGTGTGTGCTCCAGGCAACAAAATGCACATTGCACCTGAGCTCGTGGAACATGCCACTCACCGTAAAAAAAAAAGACAATAAAGGTTATCTCAATCTAACCTTACTCTCAAACTTTTTCAACATGACCCCACCCCTTTTAACCTGGCCACCCGTGTAGGCTGAGATCACTTTGCCTGGGATCCAGAGATCTTGGAGAAAATGAAACTGAGATTGCAGCCAGATTCCAAACGGCTGTCAAATATGGGAGCTCTCTAGGAACCCCTGGGCCAGCCCCTCTCCACTCAGCCTACCTCTCGGGGTTGTTGTTCTTGTGAGGGGTAGAACTGGAGGAGAGTAAGGTGCATCAGAAGTCAAGTATCAAAGCGAGGTGAGGCTGGCATGCAAGAGGGCAGGGCACCAAACCTTTGCCACCAGCACTGTGCAGGTACTGTACCTCTCTCGGTCCTGGACACAGTTGGTGACGGTCAAGGTGTTGCTCTGGGGCTCGTACGCTCCACTCTGGCGGCGCATCGCCTCTGTCCGGACAGGTAAACGACCTTCTACCTCCGCTAGCCAGCCCTGAAGCCGAGAAGGACGGGAAATGAAGGACTTGAATGGTCTGTGAAAACGGCCTTGGGAGACGGGAGGAAGAACGGCAGAGCAGATAAAGGTATCTCAGCCCAGAGACGGAAAAGGGGTGGGGGAAACATCTCAGAAGAGTCCCTTCATAGTTTTCCAGAGAGTGACAGGGGAGGACAGATACTTTCAGTCCTGCAAGATTCTGTTAAGGTGACCGGACAATAAAGAGAGAGTTGGGGGTTTTCTCTGGATTATCTTGCAAAGCTGACGGATATATTTCAGCATCTTGGGAAAAACATTTGGATCTGACCAGCCTGGCGGGACAAGGAGGACACCGTAACTGATGCTCAGATTAGGGGTCCCCGACCCCCGGTTCGTGGACCAGTACCAGGCCATAGTATGCCAGTAACCGGTCTGCACAAACAAAGCCCCATCCGTGGGATGCAGGCAGCACAAAAACCACGTATTCTCCAGTCCGTGGAAAAAACCCTTCTCCGTGGAACCGGCCCCTGGTGCCCAAAAGGTTGGGGACCTCTGGCTTAGATAACTCCCTACCTCAAATTTTTGTATTTCCAGCCTCAGCTTCTCCAGGTTTTGTCCGAGTTCAGCTAACTTAATGTCCACGCTGGCTGCGTCCCCCATTTGGGGGTTCTTGATGTAGACATCTTTCATTTTCGTTAAGGCCTCTCTGTGAAGGAAGAGGGAAGAGCCATCATCCGCCAGGCACTTAAAATCACTGTCAACGCCTTTTCAGGACCTGGGAATGGGCCGGTACTAATCCATTTAGAGTCACTATATCCCCATGACCAAAGACTGTTATTTTAATTCTAACAGTTATCGAATAAACCATAGGCAGGCTTCAGGAGGCATTCCTGCTGGAAGATAAAACATTCCCAATTTGGGAACCGGCTTTTGCATTTATTCCGCAAAACCAGAGCCAGGAAAAGCATTCTGCATTCGTACTTTGGCTACAGAGTAACAGAGTTGGAAGGGACACCTTGTAGGTCTTCTAGTCCAACCCCTTACTCAAGCAGGAGACCCCATCCCAGTCCAGATAAACGGCTGTCCAATCTCATCTTAAAAACCTCCAGTCTTGGACCACCCACAACTTCTGCAGGCAAGTTATTCCACTGATTAATTGTTCTCACTGTTAGGAAGTTTCTCCTTAATTCCAGGTTGGTTCTGTCCTTCAGTAATTTCCACCAATTGTTTCTTCTCCTGCCTTCTGCTGCTTTGGAGAATAAGTTGACCCCCTCCTCTTTGTTGCAGCCCCTCAAGTATTGGAAGACTGCTATCATGTCACCCCTAGTCCTTCTCTACCTTAGACTAGACAAACCCAATTCCTGTAGCCGTTCTGCAGACGTTTTAGCCTCCAGTCCCCCAATCATCTTTGCTGCTCTTCTCTGCACTCTTTCTGGAGTCTAAATGTTCTTATTTATATCATTTGATCTACCTTTGATCCAACTCTTTCTGAATGTCCTTGTTGATTTCATCCACCTTTTGCTGGAGTTTCTTTCTTCGTTGCTCCGGAGGAAGATTGCTGTAATCTTCTGGTCCTCCTCCCTGGGGTTGCAGGAAGGAGAAAAAGGAGAAAAAGAGGAATGAAATCTCTCAATCGTGATGAAGTTCCAAGGGATGCCTCCATCGCACCTGAGATTTTATCTGCTCGCTTTGCAATATTCTGACCCAATTAGCTATCAAAAGGTGTTGCCTTCATTGACTTAAAGGCATTTTTAAGGCGGCGGATTGGCTATTGAACAGCCAATCGCGGGGAGTTCCCACGCTCTCTTCTGAGATCCAAGCATCTCTCTTTAGAAAAAACAAAAATCGGAATAAAAAAACCTGGGAGCACCTTTTCTGAATAGCTAATTTTACTAAAAGGCTTAAAGCTTTTGTAAACCACAATTCTCTTCATTGGATGCGTAGAATGGATAGATTAATCTAAGGTTTAAACGAGGAGGGGGTCGGGTGAGAAAAGGGAAGGGAAAATAGGTTTGTTATGGATGAAGAGAGCTGCATCTGACAAAAGCTTAATTTAATTAAATTTATTCCACAAACATCATAACATTTGTCGGAAAAAGCACTACCAGACTTCTGATTTTTTTTCCCTTCCCCCCAGCTGTTGAAAAGAGATAGAAGTGGAATCACCATCAAATCAGGGCCAGATTAAGCAGGAAATTAGCTATTTTCTGGACCGGAATGCTTCACAGGAGGTTGATTAAAACATAGGCTGGGGATAAGACTGGCCTTTTGCAAACCTCAGAGGAAGGAGGTTTCAGATTTCCGGGCAAACAATTGGATTTATTTTGCTTTTCACCTACTTTCCTGCATGCTTCATTCCACCCTGAGAAGAAATCAGCCTGTCATTTAATACTCTTTTTTATCATCCGTCCGTTCAAAAGAAGAATGTTCTCCCTCGGGCAGATCTGCCATGTGGCTTTGAATTTTCTCATGCAGCATTGAAGCCCTTCTGGTTGTTTAATCCAGCTAACAAATGCAAGGGAGGCTTAATCTGAGGCCGAGCTGTTTGGTTCCAACTTGCCCGGATGCTGTCCTTTGACAAACCAGTCAATCAACTGTCTGAGTTTGAGTTGATCAGTCTGTTAACCACCTGAACTGCCTCTGATTATTCCACCCAGAATTCTTGATCCAAGCACCTCCAACCCAGAACAAATAATTACAGGGAATCCCCGACTTACAACAGCTTGTTTAGTGACCGTTTGAAGTTACAACGGCACTGAAAAAAATGACTTAGGATTGTACTACTCGCTTAACTAACAACTGGGGCAAGAGAGATCATGAAATGGGGCAACAACGCTCACTTAACGAACTGTCTTGCTTAGCGATGGAAATTTGGGGGTCGGTTGCGGTCGTAAGTTGAGGACTACCTGTGGTGCCAAACTTAACCCACCAACGTATTCACCGTGAAGATATTTGAGCAAACCTTCTCTTTGAGCTGGAACGTAGGATGAACCTGCCGTGAAAATCCCTCATCACCAGCCTCAGTTTTTGGAATTAAATGGAGTTATTCTTTTAAAAGGTTTGCTTGAAATTTGCTGGGATGGGATTAAATAGCATTAGTTTGGGGAGTTTGCACGTGCAAGGCTGAAAAACGTAGTTTGCTAGCAGACCAAGACAAATGGATAACCAAGATGGCAACAGCATCTGTTGGGTCCATTTATTAAGACTGGGAAAGAGGTGATCAGTTTGAACTCAAAGAAGGACAGAGAAGGATCCGCCAAGACTTATATCAAGGATGATCGATTTATATATTCCTTTAGTTCTCCATTGGGTAGGGTCCAAAAAAATCTCTTCATGAAATCCTCCAGTGATGCAGCACCCACAACTTCCGGTGGCAAGCTGTTCCACTGATTAATTTTGGAATCCATAGATTTCTCTCTAATTCTAAGTTAGATCGCCCACCGATTGATTGTTCTCACTGTCAGGAAATTTCTCCTTAGTTCCAAATTGCTTCTCCTTGAATTAGTTTCCATCCGCTGCTTCTTGTCCTGCCCTCAGGGGCTTTGGTATCAAATATTGAGTTTTTTGCTGGACAGTCGGCTGCTTCAGATAGGAGGAAAACCTTTTAGCAGTGAAAGTGATACCACATATTTTATTTGGGGGAAAAAATTCAGCAGATGGATGTTTTCAGCTCCTTGCCAATTTGGAATAGTGACCGATTCCTTTGTAAGGATAGCAAACCTTTAACTAACACATTCTTGGAATTTGCAAAAAAAAAACAGCAACAAAACCAAAAACTTGCAATCCTAACTCTCCTTTCATTTGGGAGCATATTTTTTTTTTAACAAATCGTGATCTGAATTGGCCAGACTTTTCTCTGTGGTTCATTGAGTTCAACACTTCGTCTTCTTCCCTGTCCCCACCTGTGGATGGAGAAAAGTGTCTTTTTCACCCAAATTAAATTATTTTAAATCTGTTTCAAGGCTGTCTGTCAGTTCAGAACGACAAGCCTCCTGTCTATGTTTTTACAGCCTGCATCATGTGGCTTTCTGAAAGCCATCTAATTAAACTGACACATCACAAGTTAATTCTTAGTAGTTCATTAGCAGCATTAAAAAAATGGAATCACCTCCATTAAATTCCAGACCTGCATATTCAAAGTTATCTGATAACGGCCAAAATAAAATAAAATAAATAAAAACACACACACACACACAAACACAGAAAAGAAAAGACAACAGGGAAAAAAAAAGTTATTTTTCAATGTAGCTGTTTGGATAAGCTGCAAGTCACACATAAAATGGTGATTTTTTTAAAAAAAAAATATTCATGCTGGGATGGTGCTTACCAGCTTCAGGGAAAGCTTCATGTTAAAACGGAGGAGGACGGAGAAGGGGGGAAAAAAGGAAGAGAGAAAGAAAAGAACATATCAGAAAAAGGAGATAAAGCTTCAAACGGTTTCTAATAAAACGATGCAAATGGACAGACGCACAGAGTCCGCTCAGCTTGTGCAAATGGACACTGCTCGTTACACAACTTTGCAAAGGTTCACAAGATCGTAAAGGGGCTAAAAAAAAAATACTGCCTTGGTCTCCCAACAGCCAGAAGATATAAATTCAGTGTTTTGGTTGTTTTTTTTTTTTTATCCTGCCTCTTCCGTGCTAACCAGCCTCTGCAAAAAAAGGTGACTTGAGAGCTGGTGAGTCGTTCAAAGGCGACTACTTCTGGTTTAGACCCCTTAACTTAATGCCAACTTTTAAAATGTAGTTATTAGGATCGTGTTTGTTGCTTCCAAGTATGATTTTGCATTAATTCACAGCCAAAAGACCTCAAGAGAACGCATAGATGTAAGCTAAAAGTTTAGCCTTAGATGAAGCCAATGAAATAAATGGATCGTTATTACATAAAACAATGACAGCTCCAGCTTACTGATGTGTTCACCAAAGGCATGGGTTTTACAGCCATCGTTCAAAACATGGGGGTGGCCGGTGCAATTTTAGGTTTTTTAATCTGCCAGTAACATTGTAATAGATTGACAAACAGGGCTTCCTGTCCTGGATTTTAAAATAGGTCAGATAATATCCTGCTGAAATATCTAAAAATAAATGCTGAGAGTAAACCAAATTCTAAAAATAAACAAACCTCTGCATGGAATGAGTTAGCGCATCTGTGTATTTTAATTTATCCAAGCGTATCAGAATGGTTAAAAAATAAAAATAAAAAATCTGAGACCAAGTTGGAATCTTATAAATCTACCCGAGTTGCTTCTGAATGTTATCTTGCTATGCTCTGGACTTAAAGAAGGTTTTAATCCCTTTTGCTTTGTGAACAAATCTGGCATATTTCCATCGAGCTAATTTCTCTATCTGTGGATCAGTCCCTCTCTCTCAGCCCAGCCCACCTCACAAGGTTGTTGTTGTTGCGGGAAAAGTAGGAGAAATTAGGAGTATTAGGTATGTTTGCTATCTTGAGATGTTTACCAAAATAATAATAATAATAATAATAATAATAATAATAATAATAATAATAATAATAATAATAATAATAATAATAAAGGGGGGACATAAATAATAAATCACCTAAGCCATGGACCCAGTCCCCTGGCGTTTCCAACCCCGCCTGGCAAGCTGCAAAGTGGGCATTAATTTTTTTTTTTAATAAATGCAAGACTGAAGGGCGAGCGTCTCTCGGTCCCTGTTGCTCAGCCCCGGGCCGCAAAATCCAAGCATCTCCTTTGCTGTGCCGCCCCCCTCCCCCCCCCCCCCCCCGATGGCTGTGAACATCTACAAAGACACGAGGCTACTACACATCTCCAACAGCTACATGCAGGCTATCAAAACTACAAGGGATGGTTGCCAGAGGGAAAAAAAACACATCCCTACAGAAGCATGCGCTATGAGTCAAAGCTGGCCACTATCTAGACAGGGGAAAAAACGACGCCAAAGCTACAAATTTGCCATCCAGCAAGGCCACTCTTTTACCGGTCACTCCATAGATGCTACGGGCTGGACCACACATATATACAGCATATCTACAGCTTGCAAAATGAGGCAGGGGAGAGATACAGAGGAAGAAGGCGGAAATGAGACCAAAGGTGTTGTTTTGCAGGGTTTTTTTTCTTTTCCCCCTGATTTTGGCTTGCTTTTTTTTTTTTTTTGCATCTACGGTGGAGGCTTTTAAACTGTCAACATGACTTCCCAAAAGGTTCCAGAATGCATCAGTGGTGGAAAGAAGGAATAGAATCAAGAAAGTGGACCTCCAGATTCTTAGGTGCCTGAAAGTAAAAAATATTGTGCCATAAAAGGTAAAGGTTCCCCCGCACACGCGTGCTACTCGTTTCCGACTCTAGGGGCCGGTGCCCATCTCCGTTTCAAAGCCGAAGAGCCAGCGCTTGTCCGAGGACGTCTCCGTGGTCATGTGGCCGGCATGACTAGACGCCAAAGGGACACGGAACGCTGTTACCTTCCCACGTAGTGGTCCCTATTTTTCTACTTGCATTTTTACGTGCTTTCAAACTTCTAGGTGGGCAGAAGCTGGGACGAGTAACAGGTGCTCGCTCTGTTACGCGGCACTCGGGATTCGACCCGCCAAACTGCCGACCTTCTGATCGACAAGCTCAGCGTCCTAACCCACTGAGCCACCGCGTCCATAATGAAGTCTAAAAAAGCTCCTATGGAATGATTGAAAAAAACAAAAGGGTTTGCTGTTATAGCAGTGGCTCATATGCACAAAGCATGTGAAACTGAAAGATTGAGGCTGTATTTTATTATTTTTATTTTACAGCGCTGAAAAGAAGTTGGAAGTTAATCCTTTTTTCTTAACAGAATAAGAGAGCTGAATGGGGCCTTGGAGGTCTTCTAGTCCTGCCCCCTGCTCAAGTAGGAAACCTTACACCATTTCAGACAAATGGTTGTCCAACCTCTTCTTAAAATCCTCCAGGGTTACTTCCCACCCTTCTTTTTCTCTTTCTCAAGTTCAGTTGAGCCATTTCCAACTACATCTCCCACTTCATTTATTTGGGGTTTTCCCCCCAACCGATGGCTGTTTGTGATAGATCCAGAGAGGACAGGGGTGGGCCAGGCTCTGAACCTGAAACCAAGGGCAAAATCCTCCAGGGCACATGTTGTCAGGATGCAGCAGAGGGATCCTTTGGCGGGGAGCCGATGATGGAGGAGAAGCCGCAAGCAACGAAGAACACGCGGCAGCGCATGGAGAAGCCGGCAGATCTGGGTGTTACTGGCACGTGGCAAACCATGACTCTCGTTTACAGCGGGCAAGAGGGCGGTTTCCAAATGTTTAAGCCAAGGTTATTGGGGCGCCTCGGTGCCGTGGATGAGCCTCGTAAGGCACAAAGGATTTTTTTCCCCCTGCGACAGATGGGGAGGCTCGGCGGCAAATCAAGCATAGGAGCTCCATCTTCCAACAGAATTTGGGGTTTTGCAATCTCCCGACCGATCCAGGGTTGCAGAGGGCCAAATTGGATCCTGGAGCTAAGCCCATGTCCTCGCCCCCTCCCCTTGCCCCGTTGCAAAGAAGTCAGTGGTTGCGCCAACGACGGCTTAGGCCGTCCACACACCATCCATGGCACTTACAATATACTCCCTAGCTTCCACGGCATAGGTGGCTCTGCCTAATCGCCTCTTCATGTGTTCTTTGTCAAAGTACAAAGACTGGGACTGTTGCTGAGTCAGCAAAAGAAAATACAGGTATTAAAAGGGAGGAGGAAGAGGAGGAGGAGGAGGAGGAGGAGGAAGAACAAAAAAAATGAAGAGATCTACATTTACTCTTCCTACAGCAATATAAAGGTTACCTCTAGCTGGAGCGTGATTGAAACAAAATGAACCAAGATCCTCTGAACTGCAAGCCAGGAATCACCGAAGAGGGTGGCCAGGTTACGATCTAACACAGGTAGTCCTCGGCTTATGGTCCGTGAATCAGGACCAGAACGTCCAGCGCTAATCAGTGCCATCGTTAAATGAGACATGTCTGACTGCAGATGATGGGTTGACTTAATGACCATGGATTTCCCTTAACGGCTGTGTGAATTTGCTTATGACCATCGCAAAAAAAAAAGTCGTAAAATCAGGTTGGACACGCGATGGCTCAGTTAAGGATCAGCCTGACTTATGACCATATGGTCGTAAGTTGAGGACTACCTGTACTGGTCCTCCCCAGATCTCAGAAAAAAGCTGAGCAAGAGAAAGGGGACACAGAGACACCCCTTCCCCATGAAGCATTTCATACGAGAAGCATCTGCTTTGGGTGCAAATTCTGCGCAGAATTCTTCATAATCCAGGAGTGAGCAGGAGAGAGAAAAGCCACACCAGGAAAAAACAGCAACACCTAGCTAAAAAATTAAGTGGCTAAATACGAAACAGTCACTAACTCTGATCTACTATACTGGGTGGTTTAAACACAGCAAGGGCAAATGTATCACAGGCTTGATCAACAAACTATAATTTAAGAATGGCATTGCACTGAACTGCATTTTGTAAACTTCCCCAAATTAGCTTGGATGACTTTTGAAAATCCCACCTGGCTGGCTGTCACCCCAAAAGGACTGAAATTCTTAATTTAGTGAATTTTCATGATTGCTTCAGTGGCTAAAAGTTCTCTTTTACTGGGGGATGAAGGTGTTATTCCAAGCCAGAAAACTGAATAATTTATCCAGTCACAGGAAAATCCCAAGTGTGCCCCAGTTACTACTAATAATAATAATTTAACACCCCTCGCATTAAGAAAACTAGCCTGGCAGTTTATTCCCTGACAGGCTAACTTTTTAGAGGCAAGGCGTTGTTGTTGTTGTTGTTTTGAGTTTCGGAGAAATCATTTTATGCTGAATTATAATCCATCCAATTTAAATGTGGCAGTTTTAAATATCCTGTTCTACGAAACACCAGCTAACGGTTTAATCCCAAATAAGTGAAATCCATCTTAAATTTTCTAGCTTGGGTAGGGTTTCAGAGGGTGTGAAGATCATAACACAAAAAACAGCCCTTGGTCAACACAGTTTATTTCACTCTTCTTTCTAAAAACACCAAGTACCTACCGAATTTGGACTGCAGAGAAAAATAATCACACGCTATTAATCTGCAAGCAAGCCAGGGCTGAAACAGTGCTAAAATAAAATCAACATCCTCAAAAGCTGAAAAAAGGAAGAAATTAATCTATTTTTTTAGGCATTGTGGCAGGCAGATTGGAAAAGCGTTGTTGGACGATCACAATGTGATTGTGCACCCACAATGCACAACTTCAAGAAAGAATCAAAAGTAAAACATGGCAAATGATTGAAAACACATTTCTGGATGCAAAACAGACAATTATATGACAAGGGAAGGAGTCAATAACATCCATCGGAAGAGAAACCACAAAGGTTCAAGTGGAGAGTCACTAAAAATGACGATTGCATTCAGTTAAACGACCGCTGCAGGGGGGAAAAAAAGCACAATTTTTGGTGCCATTGCAACTTTGAATGGTCACTAAATGAAGCCCGTATTTTATTGTTTTGATGGCCAAACAGAATAACAGAAAAAACAAGAGTTGGAAGAGACCTCGGAGGTCATCCAGTCCAACCCCCTGCTCAAGCAGGAGCCCCAATACCATTTCAGACAAAGGGCCGTCCAATCTCTTCTCCAAAGCCTCCAGTGATGGAGCACCCACAACTTCTGGAGGCAAGGAGTTCCACTGGTTAATTGTTCTGACTGTCAGGGAATTTCTCCTAGGTTGCTTCTTGTCCTGCCTTCAGGTGCTTTGGGGAACAGGTGGACCCCCCTCTTCTCCCCGGCAGCCCCTCCAGAACTGGAACACTGCGGTCATGTCACCCCTAGTTCTTCTTTTCACTAGACTAAACCTACCTAGTTCCCCCAAAACAAACCATGAGATTTAGATTCCTGACCCCAGATTGTCTTTGTTGCTCTTCTCTGCCCTCTTTCTAGGGTCTTGGCATCTTTTTCGCACTGGGGCGACCAGAACTGGACCCAGGATCCCAGTGCAGATCATTTCCTGATCGGTATGACGTTTTTGTGGTTTCACCGTGGCGGTTTTTGACTCCGTGTTGAATTCTAATCCTCGGCATTTCATTGCCAAGCTACAGGTCTGACACACCACTACGGCCCTCTACGGGGAAGGAAGGAAGGAAGGAGGGAAGGAAGGAAGGCAAAGGTGGACGTACACCTCAGTTTCCCCAAACGTCACAACAGAACGTGCAATGGAAGAGGAGAGGAAAGCCGACAGACACACCCAGAGAACTTACCCCACGCTTTAGGCTCCTGAAGCAGTGGATTTTGGGTTTGGAGGTCATGAACTCGTTGAAGCGATGGGAGAGGGGTTCCTTTGGCTGCTTGGGGGACTGGGGGCCATTTGGAAGAGCAGAAGGCGAGGCAGAGGAAGGGGGCAGAGGAGGAGGCTGATAGGGGGGTGTTAAAAGGGACATAAGCTACGTATAAGAGATGGAGAAGTGATAGAATTAAAAAAGAAAACAAAACAACAACAACACAATGAAATCAAAAGGTTAAAAAAAAACCAAACCTGGAACAAAAAATAAAATAAAATAAAGCAACAGAGCACACAAAAAAAATTACAAGCACCCAAAAAGGAAAACGAATCCAAAACAGATAGGAAAAAATAAATAAATCAAACTTTGGAAGAATTCCTCCCCCCAAAAGCCACGAAGGTAGGCAAAGAAAAGCAAAACTCGTTGACGTCATGGGGTTTTTAAATCGGGGGAGCAAAGCAGAATGTGGCTGGGGAAAAAAGAGAGGAAGAGAACGAGAGGAGGGGGAGTTTCGACGTCTCGAATGGAAAAGAAACATTTTCCCAAAGGAAGGCATGATCAAAAAGCCATTTTTAGTAAGTGATTGAGATGCTTACCATGCGGCATGCAGGAGGAGAAGCTAACGTGGAGCTAAAAAGAGACCGTTTCCCAACCTCCATTCCCAATTATGGTGTTAAATAAACTGGAGAGTACTGATCGAAGAAAACATTTGTGGGTCAGGATGGAACTGCGAGGTCCTGGGTGCTCTCTGAGTTTGGTTGTTTTCTTGCAGACATTTCATGACCCAACTAGGTAACGGCGTCAGTGCTAGTGAGTGTGGTTTTCTCCCTGTTCATCTGCAGTAGATCAGAGCACTGTGAAGCGGTGTAGAAGCCTAAGGGCTATTGCTATTGCTAGCATCAGTGTTTGGATGTAGCACTGGGGAGAAGCTAGCTCCTTCCTAGCACTGACGACGTTACCTAACTGGGTAGCGAAATGTCTGCAAGAAAACAACCAAGCTCTGAACTACTGTACATAGACTGATGATGTTAGGTGGTCAGGTAATGATAACTCCCGAGGATGTCCATCCCCAGATGAGTGAGTGACGACTCCTCAAATTCCCCGGTGAGCACGCCATTGCTGAAAATTCTGGGACTGGGAAGAGATGGACTTCAGATGGTGGACTTCAGTTCCCAGTTTTTCCAGCCAACATTTGGTCCGCGACGGGATTTCTGGGAGCGCCCTCCAGACCTACAAGCTTCAACAACCAGAATTCTGTTGCCTATTTCATTGTGGCTGAGAATTATGG
This sequence comes from Vipera ursinii, assembly GCF_947247035.1. NCBI lineage: Eukaryota > Metazoa > Chordata > Lepidosauria > Squamata > Viperidae > Vipera > Vipera ursinii. The sequence continues at coordinate 8,328,709 of NC_139529.1, read as the reverse complement.
GAGTTGAATACCTCCGTATCGTTTAAAGAAAACTACTGGTGGACATCAAAGAACGAGGTGCAACCACAGACATCAAGTAAAGCAAAGGTCAAGGGACAACTGTGGGGGACTACTTGTCCAATCTCATCCTACCCCCAAGCCAGGGGCTAATGGTGGAGAAGGCACAAAAGGACGGGAGAAACCTACATCTGCAGAAGTGGCGTCAACCCAACGCAAGACGAGGAGCCCAGGAACATGCCTTATTCATGCTTTGATCATGCTGGTGGTTGGTGAAAAGGAGAAGTTGGTGCACGCGAAGAGTGTTAGGCCTGCTCATCCCAAACATTTGCTTCTCTGCCCCAAAACGCTAGCTGGGAAGTACCCATAGATACCGTCCCACCACAAATGAGACAGGAAAGCCGGGCTAAACTTCAAAAGGGTTGGTCTTCTCCTCACTTTTCCCACCTCAATACCATTTCAGGACAAGGAAAAGTCACGCGGTGGGTTGAAGGACCCACTGCTGTGGCCCATGAGTTCCTGGCCCCCGCTTTGTAAGCGCCCACCCTCCAAAAGCTGATGTGGACAGCGGAGCAAATGTTTAGTGGAAAGACGGATCATGCAGGTTGAGCAAATAAATCATGTTTCCTAGTTGGACCGGGAAGGATGAAGTTCTAATGAAGATGCTTCCAGCCCAATTTAACAATGGAGAAATTGGCACCGGGAAGTCTTCTGCTTCCCTAAATGACTGAATTAGCTGGAAAGCGTTGAGCAATGGAGCCACAGAAGCAACTGAGGCAGGCATGGGGGGGAAAAAAAAGAAGAAGGGACAGCAGTTATTTAGAACTGAGCAGGAAAGTTTTTAAAAAAAAGAAAAGAAATCCAGGTAGTCCTCAACGTACAACAGTTCATTTAGTGACAAAGTTACAACGGCACTGAAAAAGGTGTTTCACATTTGCGACCGTTGAAACATCCCCCTGGTCACGTGATCAAAATTCGGAGGCTCGGCAACTGACATGTACTTGTGACGGCTGCAGTGTCCCGGGGGGGGGGTGTCACGTGATCCCCTTTTGTGACAAGGAAAGTCCACGGGGGAAGCCAGATTCACTTAACAACTGCAGTGATTTGCTTAGCAACCGTGGTAAGAAAGGTCGTAAAATGGGGCAAAACTCACTTCAGAAATGCCTCGCTTAGCAACAGAAATTTTGGGCTCTGTTGTGGTCGTACGTTGAGGACTACCTGTAACCACCATGGCGAAGATACAACTGAAACAGAGGCAAAACTAACTTTAAACCAATTCAAACCAATTCAGTATTAAAAGCTAAATGTAAATTATAATGAAAAGAACCATAATTTCAAAAGAAAATGCATCGAAAAATTAAATAAAACAACAACAAACTTTGCCAATTAAAAGAAAACTGTTACATCAAATTTCAAACAGGACCATCAGCTATTAGTTCTTAGAAACTAATTTCTATTTAAAATAAAAAAAAGAAGAAGAGAGAGAGAGAGAAAAAGAGAAAAAAAAACACACTTCACTGCTGGGATTTCAAAGAAAAAACTCACAAGTAGCAATACTACTGTACAAAAGTGTGAACAACGAGGCCAAAATGCACACGGGAAAAATAATGTTATATACCTTGTTTTTTTTTATGAACGGCCATAATTTGCCCTTGGACTTGCTCGAAAATCTGGACTCCGATTTGCCCTCTTTGGAGTTGGACAGGCTGGATTCGGAGACGGCTCGCTTGATCGGCTGGGTGAAGTCTTCAAAGTCAACGTCTCCCGGAGGTTCAAAGCCAGATTTGAAGGCGTCAATCACCAGCTGAGAGTCCTGGACGGGACACAGAAGGGCAGAGAACTGTGTCACCGATTAGGGATCTGGACCTCAAGAACTTTGAGGAACCAGCAAGGATGCAAGCGATCAACCGAGAAGGTCTCCAGGTCAGGATTGTCCCAAAGGTGCTTTTCCAAAAGGCTGCTGGACTTGCTTGGTTTTTTTCCTTGAAGAGGAAAATTCAGACGCTTGGCAACTGGCATGTACTTGTGACAGTTGCAGCGTCCGGGAATCACGTAATCGCCTTTGGCGACCGTCTGACAAGCAAAGTCCCTGGGGAAGCCAGATTCACTTAACAACCGTGCTAACTAATTTAACAACTGCAGTAAAGAAAGGTCGTAAAATGTGGCAAAGCTTACTGAACAAAAGTCTCGCTTAGCAACGGTAATTTTGGGCTGAATTGTGGTTGTAAGCCGAGGACTGGCTTTGTAGTGCCCAGAAGGATTTGAAGCGGGGCCGACTGGCGTTAGTCCTCAATTTGCAACCACAGTCGGTACCCTACTGCGGTGGTCGACTCAGGATGTTGTTTGCCTCCCAAAGTGAGGATGTTCCCAACTCTTCCAAATCTTTACAGGACAGGAAGAGAAAAAGGAAATGAAGAGCGGAAAAGCTCCGAGCTGGAGGGACAAAGAAAGCAAAGGGAGCCACATCCTGAATGTCCCGCCTCCTCTTTTTCCAAACTTTTGAACCCTTTGCTTTATCTTCTCGAAGCCAGGCCACGTCCTCCACCCTGGCTTCTGACATCCTATCACGGCGGTGGGGCCAAAAGTGGCCCGGCTTTATCCGAGGGCGGAGAGGAAACAGGAAATCACAATCCGGAGCAAATTCACGGCGGTGAGTCACTTTTTCCAGTGCCTGTGTAACTGAACGGTCGCTAAACGAACGGCTGTAAGCCTACGTGAAGGGGGATAAGGGGGATAAGCATAAAAAGCCGCAAGGAAGGAACCAAATCTGATTCGGTTTCAAACCGAACCTGGTTTGCACCCGACGAACAAGTTTAAATAACACCCCCTTTGAAACCCAGGTTTTGATTTTACGCCCGAAGGGAGCTGGCCACTTACATGCTTTGGGTCAACGGCGTCGACTGCCTTGGTGATCTCGTCCAGACACTTCCCGATGATGGGCATCACCTGGCGGTCCACCTCAGCAAACGTTTTCATGGATTCACCTATTCTGATTATCCGTCTCTCTTCCATATCTTGGATTTTCTGGGGAGGAGGAGGAGCCACGGGTTAAACCTCTTTCAAGGAGCCCCCACCCTTGTAGCAACCTCCTAAGTTAAGTCTACTCTCCCACACCTTCCAAGAGCAATTTTACAAGAAGCTGCTCGCTCCAAATTCTTCTTCGGACAGGTTTGGGAATTTTCCATTCCACTTTTGGGCACAGAGAGAAACTGCTGGGATTACTTTTTAGGATAGGAAGCTATGAAGATGGTCAAAAGTAGAATATAGAAGCTGGGGTAGGAGATGTCATATTATTACAGATATTCGTTTGCTTATGACGTTTGAAAGTTCCGGAGTGTGTTCTCCCATGCTTTCAAAACACAATTGCGGGTAGTCCTTAGCTTACGACCGCAACTGGGCCCAACATGTATGTTGCTAAGTGAGAAATTCGTTAATTGTGTTTTGCCCCGTTTTATGACTTTTCTGAACAGTAAAGTCGACGGGGGAAGCCAGATTTGCTTAACCGGGCTACTAATTTATCAGCTGTGGTGATTCAGTTAACCACTGTGGCCAGAAAGGTTGTAAAAACTCACTTAACAACAGAGTTTTGGGGCTCCGTTATGGCCGTAAGTCAAGGACTACCTGTATTTACGACAGTCGCAGCATCCTGGGGTCACGAGATCAGCACCTACGCCCTTCCCGGTCAGTTTCCAACAAGCAAAGTCAAGGGGGCAAGTTGAGTTCGCTAAAGGACTTTAACGACCATCACACCACCGATTCTTGGCGTCAGAAATCAAAGCCAGAAGCTCAGTTGGTTGAACCTGGCACCGGCCTGCCCCGTCCGTGTCCTGCCTCTCCAGCTGCCGAGCAGTGAGTGACAACGCGTGACAAACAATGATGTCAACACAACGACAGTCCTGGAGTCTTCCAGACAAGAGGCCGCTGTGTCGCTCCCAAGTCTGGATTCCTGCCAGAGTTTAATCAGATGGAGCAAAAGCTAAGGGGAGATCAGGAGAGGTAGGGCTGTCTTCACAGAGGTAATCCTTGACTTACGACCATTTGTTTAGTGACTGTTCCAAATTACAATACCACTGGGGAAAAAGGGACTGGGGCCCATTTTTCACACTTGCGACCGTTGCAGCCTCTCCGTGGTCACAGCATCAAAATTTACATGCAACTGGTTCTTATTTATAACAGTCGCAGTGTCCCAGGGTTGGGTGGGGTGGGGGGGTCACGTGATCCCCTTTTGCGACCTTCTGGCAAGCAAAGTCAACAGGGAAGCCCGGTTCTCTTAACGGCTGTGTGACTCCCTTAACGAACAAACCGTGGCAAGGAAAGTCGTCACCCCCGCGAACAACAGCTTAGCCCCTGACATCTGTGGTTGTAAGTTGAGGACTATATTGTTGGCTCCAGAAACAATTCAGAGCCCCCGTGAGAGGTTGCGACTTGCAAGGCCCAGGAGGACCCCCACCTGGAAAATATTGGGAATATGCGTGTGGTAATGTTCCCGCTGCTCGTGGTTGAATTTCTGCAAGGTGGACAAATACTCTGCTTTGCTCTCTTCGGCCATCTGGTGACGCAGCTGCGCTTGCTGGCGTGCCTGGAGGAGGAGGAGGAACGGAAACGTGACCACCTCTCCACAAAACAGCCCCTTGGCAAATGACTTCTGAGAGGTTTGCACCCCTTTTCAAGACTCCCCCCCCATGACTTCTGTTGCAAAGCAGCCTGGGAAATGATGGAGGGATGGACAAAGACCCCCCAGAAGCAGAAACTGGCTGAGAAAAAGGGAAGAGGGTCAGTTTGCTGGAGAGGTTAAAATACTGGACAAGAAACCAGGAGGCTGGGTGTTCTGGCACCATCTTACACATGAAAGCCAGCTGGGTGACTTTGGGCCAATCACCAGGAGACAGTGAGTTCTAGTCCTGCTTTAGGCATCGAATCTGGTCGGTTGACTTTGAGCCAATCACCAGGGTATGGTGAGTTCTAGTCCAGCTTTAAGTGCAAAAGCTGGCAGGGTGTCTTTGGGACAGTCTCTCTCTCTCTCTCTCTCTCTCTCTCTCTCTCTCTCTCTCTCTCTCTCTCTCTCTCTTTCTCTTTCCCTCCCTCTCTCTCTCTTTCTCTCTCCCTCCCTCCCTCTCTCTCTCTCTCTCTTTCTGCCCAACCCGCCTCACAGGGTTGTTGTTGTGGGGGGAAAAGAGTCGCAGAAAGGAGTATTAGTATGTTCACTACCTTCAGTTACAGGCAGAATAAAAAACGATTTGATGTCAGAGAAGCGCTGGGCAATCTCTCTAGAAGCAGGAATTGGTTAAATTATTTCCTGCTGGCAATTTACGCTGTCTTTGCATAAATATTTTCCATCAACAATCCCTTTGTAGCTCGGCTTCTCCGCCCACCTCTGCCTTTTAGCAAGATCTTCACCGTCTGTCTGGCGTTCGTTTCACAGCCCACTTGGTTCGGCTGCGGCTCCTTCTCATCTGCTTCGCATCAAATCCCTTTTCATCCCCACCGCCCTGGAACTCGGCTCCCGCTCTCAGCCTGGATGTGGCCGCAAGACAGCCGGCTTTGGGGAAGGACCCGGGGAGCAACGCCAAGGGTGAAGAGGGTGCCCCTGCAAGCGTGCAGAGTGCATTTCTTCGCCATTCGGCAGAATCCCCCTTTTGTTAAAAGAGACAAAACGGAGGAGCAGCCTCCTGGGAGGGGGAGAATTTGGTCTTCGGGCAGCCCATATTTGGTGAGATTTTGGAGAAAGCGACATTTTTCGCACTTATGACCGTTGTAGTATCCCCATGGTCATGTGATCAAAATTCACTTGGCAACTGATTCACATTTATGACCATTGTCGTCTCCTGGGGTCATTTGACAAGCAAAGTCAATGGAAAAGCCAGATTCACTTAACAACCATGTTATTAACTTATCAACTTAAAAAAAAACAAGTTGTAAAATGGGGCAGAACTCGCTTAATAAATTTCTCACTTAGCAACAAAAAACTCAGGCTTAATTGTGATCATGAGGACTACCTGCCCTGTGATTTTAACCCTTGGAGAGCTGCTGTAGATTTGATTTGGGGCCTCGCTCTGCATTTAGGCTTCCTCTGTTCACATCCCTTCTATAAAAGCCACTTGCTTTCATCTCCAGCTCTTCCTAAAAAATCATCAGGATGATATTCAAGATAATCATCTCTTTGGTTGGGCTTCAGAATGAAGCTGGGGAGGGGTTTTTGCAATTGTGTAGACAGGTGTGCGGGGCAGTGAACAGACCACCCAGGAGCAAAATAGGTTTCTCTGTATTTTCCATGGAACTTTATCCATCCTTCCCCACGCCCAGCAAGGCTGAATTTTTCTGGGCTTCAGAACAGTGATTCATCTTTTTATTTATTTAAACCCCGATGTGATTGCCTGATACGGCAACGGATATGTTTTGCTGCTGGTTTTAGATCAAGGGGTTCCCTTGCGGCTTGTTTGGCTGGTTGGGAGTATTTAAACAAATACACAACTTAAAAAGAGCCCCTCGTGTTAGGAACTGGGGTGGTTTCAGGAACAAGAGGAAAAATAACAAAGTGGTGTAGAGATTAACCGTTTCTGCAGAGTATAATTGAGAAATTCAGAGACAGAATGGGATACATGATGTATCTGAATGCGGTTTTTTTAAAAAAATCCCTGCATGTTGAAATCTAGCACAATAAACCTTGCAAGCGGAAATCTAGTACCACGAGAACGCAAGCAGCTTTTAGAACTTTTTCAGGTTAGTTTGGCAAACAAGGTCACAAAACTTCCACAGCTCGACAAAGATGGGATGAGGAGCAAGAAGAGCGGAAGGAAGGAAGGAAGGAAGGAAGGAAGGAAGGAAGGAAAGAAGGAAGGAAGGAAGGAAGGAAGGAGGAGTTAAAGAAAGAAGGGAAGGGGAAGAAGAAAAGGAGAAGATGGAAGAGAAGGTGAAGGAGGAGATAAATAAAGATGGGGAGGGGAGAACGGGGTAAATAAATAGGAGAAGGGGAGGATGAGAAGGAGAAAGAAGAGGGAGATACACTCCCTTGCAGTGCTCAGAAAGGAAAAATATTTTCCACACCGCTCAGCCACCGGGGAGCTCAACATAAGCAACGAAATGCAGCCTTTCCTTAAAGAGCCTCAGCCAAATAGCATGCAGGGCTTTCAACCCAGGGATGGCACCCAGCCCAATCATCTCCCGGGGCTAATGAGGGAGAAAAGACACACACACAAAAGCAAAAACTCCGAGGAGGCGGCTGCCGCCAGAAGCGCACAGCCTGCCCTACATCCCCGGGATGCCCCACCCACCCCTTCTGCCCCAGATGGGCTAAGCGTAACCTCGCGAGGGAGGGAGGGAGGGAGGACCGTCCCTTCCCTGCTTGAGTTTCCCCAAAATGGTAAAAGAATCAAAGCCCGAGCTAAAAGCACGCCTGCTCACTTTTTCAGGCCTGTCACAATTTCTCACTCGGCCAACAGCCTCCGTTCCTCCTGCCAAGGTTGGGAAAAGGCAAACGTTCAGAGAGGGGAGCTTGGAAAAATTGATTATAGGCTTATAAAACAAACAGCAATGAAATGCACAAAATCTCCGGATACTTCCAAATTTTGAGGTCATCCTCGACTTACAGCAGTTTGTCTAATGACCATTCGAAGGTACAACGGCACTGAAAAAAAAGTGACTTACGACCGTTTTTCATACTTACGACCGTTGCAGCATCCCCAGGGTCACCTGATCAAAATTCGGACGCTTGCCAACTGACTCGTATTTATGGCGGTTCCCCTTTTGCGGCCTTCTGGCAAGCAGATTCAACGGGGGTGCAAGGTTCACCTAACAACCGTGTTACTAACTTTTAACAACTGCAGTGATTCTCTTAACAACTGTGACAAGCAACCGCCTTGCTTAGCAATGGGAAGCAACCGTGAGGTGTGGTTGCTGAAAACAAGATTGGCCGATCAAACCCAGCCAAGCAAACCAATCCTATTCTGGCCAGCTCAGCGAAACACAACTTATTTTAGCTTTCTGCAACTTATTTTAGCTTTCTGCAACTTATTTTAGCTTTCCGCGCTCAACTTGAAACCAAGGCAGCTGCCTCCAGAGGCCGGGAAATCTCATGCCACAGGAAGGAGGCAGCCAAGCCAAGGGAAAACCAGAAGAAGTGGCTAGTAACAAAAGATAGAGATTGAAAACAACTCGGTTGCGTCATCGTGCGAAGACCTAGTTAGCGCTTAGCTACAGAGAGAGAGAGAGAAAGAGAAAGGAGAGAGAGAGGAATAGAAGAGAGAGAGAGACAGAAAGGAGAGAAGAATAAAAGAGAAAGAGAGAGAAAGGAGAGAGAGAGAGAAAGAAGGAAGAGAGAAATAGAATATATAGAGAGAGCAGAGAGAGAAAGAAAGAGAGAGAGAGAGAGAAAAGCAGAGAGACAGAGAAGGGAGAAAGAGAAAGTGAAGAGAGAGAGGAATAGAACAGAGAGAGACAGGAGAGAAAAATAAAGCAGATAGAGAGAGGAGAGAGAGAGAAAAAAGAGAAATAGAACAGAGAAAGAGAAGAGAGAGAAAGAGGAGAGAGAGAAATAGAACAGAGAAAGAGAGAGAATCAGAAGTAACAACAGCAGCAGCCACCCCATCCATAAACAATGTGCTATTCTGCACCGCAATTATGTAAGCTTCGCATCACATGTCCCCAGCCATGCAAAGAAAGGGACTTAAGCCTTAACACGCTACACAAAAACAAACACACTCTTCTCTCAGGCCAGCGACATGGCATCTGCACACCAGGCACGGATGGTGTGGCATCGAATGTCCAGGAAGGTGCCAAGACAAGGGACGGCCCCAGCAGGCTTCCGGCAAGCAAAGTCAATGGGGGGAGATCGATTCGCTTAATGACCGCGTCATTTGCTTAACAGCCGCTTAAGCAGAAAAAGTTGTAAAACTGGGCCTGGCTGACTTTACAACCGCTTTGCTGAGCAGCGGAAATCCTGGCGCTGATTGCAGCTGTTAAGGGCGAGCAGTAACGTCAGTTGCAAAAGGACTGCAGCCCAAAGAGGGCTCTGAAAAAATGAGTTATGACCTTTTTTCACACTTAAGACCGTTGCAGCATACCCCTTGGTCACGTGATCAGACACGTGGCCACTGACTCATATTTATGACGGCTGCAGGGTCTCGGGGTCACGTGATTTCCCCCTTTGTAAATGTCTGACAAGCAAAGTCAATGGGGAAGCCTTAACAACGGTGGTAAGAAAAGCCGTAAAACAGGGCAGTTAACAAATCTCTCTCTCTTTCTCTCTCTCTCTCTCTCACACACTTTTACCTTTTCGACATCTGCTTTCGTGACGTTGATGTCAGCATCCATCTTCTCGAAGTATTGTTGCGCTCGGTCAGCTTCTTTGCAATCCCGTTCAAATCGTCGCTTGCTCTGACGAGGGAAGGCAGAAGAGAGTCAGGAAGTCATGTGTGAAACCGCGCGAAAGGAACCTGACATTGCTAGATAGTTCTCAAGGTTGCATGCTTGGGCGTTTATTTTGATTATTTTTTTTTAAAAAAAGAGAGCTGCTGAGCTTTTGGGGTCCCGCACTGCGTCTATGATTAAGGGCCTGGAGAGTAAACCGTGTGAAGAACGGTTGCAAGAATTGGGTATGGCTGGTCTAGAGAAAAAAAGGACTAAGGGTGACATCTTTCAATATTTGAGGGCCTGCCATAAAAAAGAGCGGATCAAGCTATTCTGCAAAGCACCAGAGGGCAGGAGAAGAAGCAACGGATGGAAACTAACCAAGGAGAGAAGCAACCTGGAACTAAGGAGAAACTTCCTGACAGTGAGAACAATTAACCAG
>NC_139529.1:7331946-7606946 GCF_947247035.1 Vipera ursinii | reverse complement strand
CGTTAGGAAAAGAAGGCAAAATAGCAATTGCTAATGAGCATACGTGTTTTTGCAGCAGAAATATATTTTGAAGCTTGTTTGCACGCTCCTTAAGCAATTTCTTTAATCCCTGTGCATCTACCCACCTTTTGAAAGAAAGATAAACGGTGACTAATTCAAATAATTTTGATTATTCTTCAGGCTGCGGTTCTGTTTCTTCCTTGCAATACTCTGATTTGAATATACAACTGCGCTACAGAATCTTTGATAAAATCAGATTCTGGGCTGAAAGAGAGAGAAAAAAATATATCTGGAATATTCGATTATGGAATAGACATCCTGATGTATTTCTTTCAAAGGGGCAAAGGGACAGCTGATCCAATGGGCTTTTCCTAGCGCTGTTCTCCCTTTTCTCAAGGATTTTATTTTTTTTAAAAAAAATAACAACTGCATCCTTGCTCGAGAAGACAAAAATAACTTCATTCCCAAAGCCTTAAAGATTTAGCTGGTTCTATCCCTAAGGCCGAAGGGCTGAGGAATATTCTTCCCTAGTGTGTATTTCTTTGCGTTAAAAATTACAGAATTTACTTCTAAGCAAGCCTAGAAGAAGACGATCCAGCCAGACAGGCCAATGATGAACACCCAGAGATTGATCACCAGAGAAAAATTCTCACTACAAAGCAAGTAAAAAAAACAAACAAACCTCTTTTTGACATTTTTCTTCTTCTTCTTTTTTTCCAAATGCAAGATAGAATTCCCTTCTTAATCTCCTGTTTGAAAATAACATTAGACCGACTGATTAATTAATCCACTCAGTAAGGAGCTAACTCTTGACCAGCTACCATTTCAGTTTTGATACTTGGAATTTTCTCTTATTTCAGCGAGGAACTTTGGAAATATAGAAATGCTTGCTGGTTAAGCGTCATGGATTCTCTGTAGGACCCTTTAAAAAAAAAAGATTTGTTTATTTATATATAAAATTTATACGGCTGCCCAACTCACAAGAAGGGATTCTGAGCAGCGTGTAACGAAGACACAAAAGGAAGAAAACATCAAAAAAAAATTATCATGGTTGAAAAGTTAAAAAGCATATGGTGCACAAGATATCCGATTAGTGAAGGAGTCGCCTCAAGATTTTATCTCAAAATCTTATTTCAAAATGCCTTACAAAAAAAACAAAAACAAAAACCAACCTGGCTTCCTCTCTGTATTAATTTGCTAAGAAACTGCTTCTTTAATGAATGGATGCAAGCCACATATTTTTTTTTCCTTAAAGGTTTAAAAAATAAATAAAATAGGGGCCGCTTGCCACGGATTTATAAATTGATCAGTCTGTGCTTCATCAATAGTTAATTTCAGCCCTTGTGGAATTTCCTACCTCTGCCTTCTTTCTCTCCCTATTTATCTCCAGAGGTGGTTTGTTAATTTTACATATTTGTATAAATAAACTTCTTTTTAATTGTGTAGTTGCAGAAAATATATATATATATATATATGAAAGGATATATGGGGAGCTGCGAAGATAAAGTGAAAACAGGGGAGCTGGTGTGTATAAGATGGAGGGTGTAAATATATCCATTGCGTTTATTGGTGTGAGTCTTTAGAACTGCGATGTTATAAAATTATTACTGTTCTCTCTCCGAACGTATGCATAGTGGGCGATTGGTCAGTTAAAGATAAAATAACCGTCCCTTGACATTTGTGTTTTGTTAACAAAGGAATAGAAGTTACCTTGGAGATTCTTAATTAACTCTTTTCCTGTAGTCTGCTTATCATTTCGCAGTTTATTTAAATAGATGTGGGGTATTATTCTTGTAAAAACATCTCCTTAATCTCCACCAAAATTAGCATTTCAGCACAAGGCAGTAGATGAAATGCATGATTAAGTCAGGCTGGGTTTAGGGCATTTTTTTTTAAAAAAAATATCCTTTTTGTCCATTAAATAAATGTTCAAAACTCCAAACGTTATTTGCAATCAAATAAGAAGGCGCAAATATTCGCTCTGCCAAAACTCATGCCATTTTCATAGCAAATTGGCAGAGGAGGTTTACGCTGCCGGTCGTTTTTGTAGTAAAATACTTACAGGAGAATTTATTTTGGAAAGAGACCCAGTCCAGTCCAATCCAATCCAAGCATTCCTGCCGTTCAGAATAGAATAAACCATTAAAAAAAATATCTTAGCAATTAAAAAAAAAAAAGGCCAAGGGCCTGATTGACCACATCCAACACCATCCCCACACCGATTTTCATCCGCTTCTGAACTGGTCCTGAGGAATGAAAGGTGGGCAAGTAATTTTACAAAACAACTTTGTTCGGCAAGAAATAGCTATCCAGCTATTTAAAGCCTTCCCCCTTCTCCCTTCTGTAAACGGGGATGGGGGGTGGGGGGTGTTTAAATTGAGGCACGGGAGAGAAATAGATGCCCATAACTGCAAATGTGTGAGCTAGAGGGAGCTCCATCATAAGATTATTGGGGAAAGAAAGAGGCTATGAAACCACTCTCCCGCCTTTGTCTGAATCCGAACATAAAAGAGCTGGCTTTGTAGCTGATTTTATCTGCGCCGTTCTGTGATATGAGTGTTATTGCTTGAAACAGGCTTTATCCCGTGTTCAGCCACTGCTCCTCTCACACCGGAATCTGGATCAAAACTTCCCCTTATTCCCCGCCCATCTTTCGGATAAAAAGGCTTCTCTTTATTGCCACAACAACCACGTTTAATGAAAAGCCACCATTTCAAAAGCTCCTCTCCAGATGCTGTTTAAAAATCCCTTTTTTGCGCTGCCGGAGCTGTTTAAGGTGTCAGTCCCAGCATAATCGCGGTTAAGACTTCTGTGGCTTCTACTATTTTTGTTGTGTCGGAAAACAGAGCAAGGGTTTTGACGTGGCCCTTTGGCCGACATGAAATGTATAAGTCAAATTTAAATGTTCTTCAAGAGTAATCATTAGTTCTTTCCAGTTCATTTTAGCGTCCGGCCAAAGTCCGAACAGTGTTTCCCTACAGAAATGATTCTTAGAATTAATTCCAAAATCCTGTTTCAAATTAACAGTGGAGAAGCCGTTAATAAGCAGTAATTCCCATCAAGGGGGCAGGGCAAGGCAGCAGAGGACACCGCACACCTCCATGCAATCTCATTTACAATCCTAGCCCTTCTTTGCTCACCCAAACCAACATATCCTCAATGCTGCACAGAACATAGAATCATAGGGTTGGGAGGAACCTTGCTCAACCAGGTGACCCTAGTCCATTCTGGACAACTGGCTGTCCAGTCTCTTCTTGAAAACCTCCAGTGATGGAGCATCCACAGCTTCTGGAGGCAAGCTGTTCCCTAGGCAGCTGCCTTCACCCAAGAACAGGGCAGAACCCCTTGCAGATAGAACCAGCTGGACAGCCCTTCTCAGAGGACCATTTCTGTTGGAAAGTAGTTCTTTTCCAGCTACCACCTGCAGAGTTGGCATCCATGTCTTGAGCCACCTGCCTGCTTTCCCTCAAGTCTTCCAGAGCTGGAGGGCATGCCCTTATGATTGGCTTGGGGTTTGCATGGCCTCTCATTAAAGAAGTCTCCTGGATGTCTGCAGAGGTGTTTTGTCTCACGCCTTCCCGAAAGGTTGCCTTGGTGTGCTGTGGAATGTTTGGCAAGGCCACAAGCGGACATAAAAATCTGGGTCATGTTTGGGAAGGCCAGGCTGAACAATGAAGACTTCATGAGCCCGTAGGGATGACCTGTGCAATTAAAGCTCGGGATTCTAGAAATGCTTCTTCGTATCCATGCTAGGATGTCAAACACACTTGAAGCTACTTCAGTCTCCTGAATTCTGTCTGTTATTTTTTTAATTACATTCATTAGATTTGCTCTACCAATAAAGAGGAATCATTGTAGCTCAGGGTTGAAATGATGAGCGGGTCCTTGGTGCTCGCTGAGCTGGGTTATTTTCTTGCAAACCTTTCATTACACAAAGAGGCAACATCATCAGTGCTACTCAGCCAAGCTCAGATAGCACCAAGAAATGGTCATTTTCTATACCCCCCCCCCGCTATTAAAGTTTTCAAGAGAAAATATGGTCTCTAATCGATGATAACTAACATTCTTTCGAGGGTTTAGGGTTGTCTTGTCCACCACCATCTCACTGTTCTTTTATCTCCTGGAGGTTGACTAGTTTTGAGGAACACATCTAAGGTGGCATGTCTTAAATATCAACTGGAAAAAAGCAACAGTGGAATGGGGCGCGCCCTCCTGTCCATCCACCTAACGGACCACTGCATGACCTAAGACTGAAATTAGACCTTCCTCTCTCTGATCAAGCTTCTCCAACTTCATCTGGGTGATGATGTCTGGCCTACAGGTCATCTTTGACTTGCAGCCGTAATTGGGACCACAACTTAGGAGAGACGTGAAGAGAAATTTCCTAACGGTGAGGACAATTCACCAGTGGAACAGCTTGCCTTCAGAAGTTGTGGGTGCTCCATCACTGGAGGGATTTAACAGGAGAACTGGACAGCCCCTTGTCTGAAATAGTGTAGGGTTGGACTAGAAGACCAGAAGACCTCCAAGGTCCCTTCCTATTTCTATTGTCCTCTTATTCTCTTATTGAGCTTCCATTCTCTCTTTCTACTGCTTCCCGTCTCCTTCTTTCATTGCAACTTTAATTATGAGCGAGAAATAAATCCAGAGTTCAAGACGTCCCACCACCACAATAATGACATCTGTCTCCTGACACAAACCCTAACTCTGACGGAAGCAAGGCAGAGAGCTGCAGGTTCTTAATGTAGAGCTCCCTTAAGCAGCCGGGAAGACTCATTAGCTCGAGTTGGCACGAAGGGGTTAATATAAAGAACATTCTTTTATGTGCGGATAGATCTGGGATGCGGCACCCCACCCGACTTTCATCAACTGTATCTTACCTCAAGAGTCCCTTGAAATTTAGACTGGGAGCTGTAATATATGAACTGACCTAGCTTGGCCTTAATTTCCCATCCCCTTAATCTCACCCTTTGGTCTCCTGCCTAGGTTACTTCAGCTGAGAAAAGGAGAAGAAAGAAAGGCACACAATAGCTCTCCTTCGTCTGTCGCAGAAGATTGCAACTCCTTGTCTCAGATAAAGTGTGTGTGTGGGGGGGGGGGCTAGGGGAGTATACTAGAGCTGGGTCCGTAAGCCACTATTTATGGTAGATATTTCGACTGCCACGAAACTGGCTGTTCTTGCCAATCGTGGGCAGCTCAACCGACGGTTGGCCAAGTGTTGGGTGCCAACATCGGAGCCTTAAATTGACATTGATTTGGATTTGCTACCCCCTCTCCCCAATTCAGTTGAGGAAAGGAAACTGGCCTAAATAAAACACAAGAATCTGTTAGCAAAAAATAAAGGAGGTCACACTTAGTGTTCTCCAGGAACATAAATCTAGCTTTGGCTTGGGGAACCTCTTTGGAGACTCCTTTAACAGAACATAGGATAATAAGGTTGGAAGGAACCTTGGAGGTCTAGTCCAACCCCCTGCTCAAACAGGAGACCGTACACCATTCTGGAGGAACGGCTCTTTTTGAAAACCTCCAGTGATGGAGCATCCATAACTTCTGGTGGCAAGCCGTTCCACTGGTTTATTGTTCTTACTGTCAGGAAATTTCTCCTTAGTTCTAGGCTGGACCTCCTTCTGACAAACTTCTACCCCTTTCTTCTGGTCCTGTCCTGTGCTGCTTTGGAGAATAAATCAGTCGTTTGGGTGCGATTAGCTTTTCTGCTAATAATTTAAGGCACAGTGCTGAACCTTGACCGGGCACCATCCATTTTGATACAGAGCATCAGGCTTGGAGAAATAGCTCTCCAAAAATACATGGGATTCAAGATAAATCATTTATATGTACACAAAGGTAAAAGTTTCCCTTGCCATCTCCATTGCCTATCCAAGGGTGCCAGCGTTGTCCAAAGACATTTCCCTCCTCATGCCAGCCGCTGAGGAGCACGGAACATTGTTACCTTCCCACCGAAGTGGTACCTATTTATCTGCTCTCATTTGCATGCTTTCGAACTGCTAGGAGGTCAGGAGCTGAGGAAAAATAGCAGGAGTTTTTAGCAGGAAGGGGTCGTGTCACAGGATTCTTCACCTCTTCCCTTTGAATCACACGCCAAATCTTTTGCAAAAGGGCGGGCGTTAACATGCGTGAGGCCTCGGTCTCAACGGGGCTGGGGTGGGGGGGCGAACCCACAATTTGTGTCCTTGCTAGGAGTCACGTTCTCCCGACCTTGAGCATCCTTCCTTTTGGGATTCGGTCATCTGACATCGCCAGCTCGCAGGTTGCCATGGCAACCCAGGAAAGAAACACGAGTTCGGTAATGTTGCTTTATTGGACGAGGAGGAGCATGGATGATGGGCTGGGGAGAGAGGAGGAGGAGGAGGAGGAGGAGGAGGAGGAGGAGGAGGAAGCAGGGAGGGAGGGAGAAAGTGCATCACTGCAGCTGACTTTAAGAAAGAATCAGAAACACCAGGAAGATGCGTAGGACTACAGAGCTTTGCAAAATCAGCCACATTCTTATGCAACACGATCTGAGGCTCCTTGATTCATCTAACCATCACACTGGGGCTGTCTGTGCACGCACTGCCTAGTTACTGAATCAAACCATTTTCTGGGTTTGTGAAATGTCCCGAGCTATCAGGGAACTCAGCAAGCCAAGATTCACGCCATGTGCACATAACCGCGTTTACAGGTAATCCTCAACTTGTAACTATTTATCGACTGTCCGTTCAGAGGCACCACACAAAAAAGTGACTGAGGTACAGTTCTAGCACTCATGACCATTGCAGCAAACCTGTGGGGGGTCACGTGATCGAAACCTACCCCTCATGGTGGTTTAATAAGCCACCATACAGAGAAGTTGAGGGGTCCAGTGTAGGTGCTCCCACACTGGATGTTTTTAAGAGGAGATTGGACAACCCTTTGCCTGAAATGATATAGGGTCTCCTGCTTGAGTAGGAGGTGGGTGTAGAAGACCTCCAAGGTCCCTTCCAACTCTGTTATTCTGTTAATTTCCAGGTCTCCTGGAATAGAGACACTGAGGCTATGAAGAGGACATCTCCAAATTTGGGTTGTGTGGCTAAGAACTTGTCTACACTATACTCTATATTTTTTGGGGGGGCTCCATCGCAATCTAGCGATGGATGGAAACCAGTCAAGGAGAGAACCATCCTAGAAGGAGAAATTTCTTGACAGATAGAAGAATTGATCAGTGGAACAGCTTGCCTCCAGAAGTTGTGGGTGCTCCAACATTGTTGTTGTTGTTAGCTGCGAAGTCGTGTCCGACTCATCGCTCCAACATTGGAGGTGTTGAAAAATAGACTGGACAACCACTTGTCTCAAATGGTATAGGGTCCCCTGTTTTAGGCGGAGAAGACCTCCAAGGTCCCTTTCAACACTGTTATCCTGTCCATCCAAAATGTCTTGAGAAATGAAGTGTCCTGAGAGGATGATTTGAAGTCTTCAGTTCCTCTCCTTCCCAAAATACTTTTCTCCAGAAGAGATTGGACAACCATTTGTCTGAAACTGTATAGGGTTTTTTGGAGGGGGCTGGACTAGAAGACCTCCAGGGTCCCTTCCAGATTCTATTCTATTCTATTCTATTCTGTTCTGTTCTGTTCTGTTCCGTTCCGTTCCGTTCCGTTCCGTTCCATTCCATTCCTTGAAGGAAAACTCAAATCTCCCCAACCATCTCAGTGATCCTTTTTCATTGGAAGCCAACCCTATGGGGATCCACAGACCTCCTTTGGGGCAAATATTCCAAAGCCTCAAGAGGCTGTAATTCTAACACGATCCACTTTTCTCGTCTGTTCCTTTCCTCCCCCCCTCCTTTTTTAATCGCTTTTGCATTCTCCACAGTGATTAAGACAAGGCCAAAAGGCACGGCGCAAACACCGCAGGAAGATAAATTCTTTCCTTCTTGTCATTTTTTATTAAACTGCCCATCAGCTGGCAGTTAGCAAGAGGAGAAAAAAAAAAGCTGACTCAAGAACACAACACGGTGCTTGGAGCTTCTATTGGGAGCTAGGAAGAAGAGAGCGGGGGAGGCTGCTACTATAGGAGAATATTTGTAGCACAGGGTTGAAATGAGGGGTCCCGATGATGTTACCTAGTTTGGGTAATGAAACATCTGCAAATTTTGGAGCTCTGGTCCTTCTCTGGGCCTCATGGAACACAGGCTTGGGGAAGCGTATTTTTATCAACGGTTTTAAAAAAGGGAGGGTATTCTATGACTGAATTTGGACCACATCACCTCCAGTTTGCTGTTATTGTGCAACAGAGGTACATCAGGAAGGAAGGAAGGAAGGAAGGAAGGAAGGAAGGAAGGAAGGAAGGAAGGAAGGAAGGAAGGAAGGAGAGGAAAGGAAGGAAGGATGGAAGGGGAAGTCAGGGGAAGAAAGGAAGGAAGGAAGGAATGAAGGAGAAAGAGAGAGAGAGAAAGAAAGAAAGAAAGAAAGAAAGAAAGAAAGAAAGAAAGAAAGAAAGAAAGAAAGAAAGAAAGAAAGAAAGATGGATGACAGGTATTTTTAATAGAAGAGAAGAAAGAGTGATGTTACCTGCATTTCATTTTACTCACTCTTAAATACAAATGGAAATGTACTTTAGGATTTGTCCTGTCCATATTTTTTGGGGGGTGGGGGGAGAGACACATAAATCAGACATTCCTTTTTTTTTTAAACAGCCTCTTCAGAAGGGTGAGAGTTAGCATGTTTCTCACACGTTTGTGTCGTTTTGAGATTATCAATCAGTGGTTATTTTAAAAAAAAGAAAGAAAGAAAGAAAGGAAGGAAGGAAAAAAAGAACAAGTTTCTAGTCCTTATGCCCGGAGGGAAGAGAGGCTGGGAATGCATGGTGAAAATCTCCAAAGCTGAGCGGGTCACTTTATTTCTGCTCTGCAAGCCTTCAGACAATGGGCCGAGTTACATTCCAGAGGCTTTATTCCAAAAATTCTTTTCGGTGGGTTTTCTCAGATGGTGGGATTGTATTTTTTTTTTTTTGGTCGGGGGTGGGGGGGGAAGGGGAAGAAGAGGAGGGGAGGATAATTTAATTTGAGGGCCGAAGTCTCTCTCTGTTGCGGTGTCACTCAGGGCAGGAGATTCCCAAGAATTACGAAAGTTCATAAGGTCACAGACATAGAGGGGGAAAAATAGTGACAAGGAAGGGAAAAAAAATGTGGTGGCAGCCCTTCAAAATTGTTCACGGCAGGAACCCCGGGATTGTTTCTTGACAGGCTGCCTTTCCTGCAGACGGGCTTACGAGCCTCTGCTCTCCAGGTGCTTGCCGCCGCTTGGCATTTTTGCTTCTTTCCCCGGGACGACACAGGTTTTATTCTTTGACCCGGCCGATCTGTCTCTCCTGCGCTGGAGAGATCTGGATCGGGCGAAGGATGATGGGTGGAAGAAGAAGGGGGAAAAAAAAGGGACCCGTGGATTTAGCCTTGCTGGCAATCTAGCTGGTCTTTAATTAAGAAGTTTGATTTAAAGAAAATGGTTCCCTTGGGTTGCCCTCCTTCCTTCCTTCCTTCCTTCCTTCCTTCCTTCCTTCGCATTCTTCTCCCTCCATTTCCTTCCTTCCTTCCTTCCTTCCTTCCTTCCTTCCTTCCTTCCTTCCTTCCTTCCTTCGCATTCTTCTCCCTCCATTTCCTTCCTTCCTTCCTTCCTTCCTTCCTTCCTTCCTTCGCATTCTTCTCCCTCCATTTCCTTCCTTCCTTCCTTCCTTCCTTCCTTCCTTCCTTCCTTCCTTCCTTCCTTCGCATTCTTCTCCCTCCATTTCCTTCCTTCCTTCCTTCCTTCCTTCCTTCCCATTCTCCTTCCTTCCCTCGCATTCTTCTCCCTCCATTTCCTTCCTTCCTTCCTTCCTTCCTTCCTTTTCTTCCCATTCTCCTTCCTTCCCTCGCATTCTTCTCCCTCCATTTCCTTCCTTCCTTCCTTCCTTCCTTCCTTCCTTCCTTCCTTCCTTCCTTCCTTTTCTTCCCATTCTCCTTCCTTCCCTCACATTCTTCTCCCTCCATTTCCTTCCTTCCTTCCTTCCTTCCTTCCTTCCTTCCTTCCTTCCTTCCTTCCTTCCTTCCTTTTTATTTCCTTCTCTCCCTCTCTCCCTTCTTCTTCCTCCCCACCTTCCTCCTCCTCCTTCTCTCTTTTTCTCTCTCTCTCTCTCTCTCTCTTTCTTTCTTTATCACAATCCAGACCTCCCTAGGCTTGTTTAAACACTGGAGAATGACTAGTTTTTCTTGACTGGGTCAGCAACATGTGAGCAATTCAACTGACCGGTCATAGGTCATCTCCCACCGAATGGCAGGTGAACGTAGCACAGACTGGAACGGGGCCATGGCTTTGAAAAGAGACAGCCAAGGGGGACGTTACAGATCTTTGGAAACGCCTGCGGGGACCGTCAGCCAGAAGCAATCCACAACATGTTTTCATAGGATACGGAGCAGCCGTCTTAAGTTACGAGGAGGCCGATTCCCATCAAGCGTTAGAAAACTCCCCAGCAATAAAAACAGTTTGACACTGGAGCCGATCCTCATCTTCCCAGGAGGCCTTTTGGGCAGAGGTCTCTGTCAGGGATGCTTTGATTGGAGTCCTGCGCCAGGAAGAGTTGGCCTTCACGACTTCAACAGCCTTATACGACTTGAGCATCAGAAATGCGATGGGCCGTTTAGACAGCAGATCAGAGGCAAGTCTAGAGTTACAGCCTTCGGTCCCCAGGAGCAATTATGGTTTGATGGAACCCACTTAGCTTTCAGACCATCAAAGAGAAGAGGTCCTAAATGTTTTCCCCCAAAACATTTCAAGCCTGCTGTGGAGGCTTCACAACCCAGGGAAAGTTCTGAGTAACCGGCTTCCTTGACCTTGAGTTGGGAAGCCCTCATATTTCCTTTCTCCCTGCTGCCAGTCTTGGCGTTCTCTGTACTCTGGAACAGGCCAGTTGTAACACGTCTCTGTCATCTTTCCTTCCTTCAAGCTTTGATGGGCAACGAGGCCGCCATGGCTGCTGTCACTCAAAGGGTGTCAGGAAAAGAGCTTTTTAATCCCATTAACAAGGTCTTGTCTCTTTCTCATTGCCAAGGCTAATTACGAGAGCTGAAAACATGCCGAGATGTCTCTCTCCCACAGGTTGAAGAGGAAGAACAGAACATACTTGATGCAGAGCGAAGGAGTTTGATTTTTTCCAGGGGGTCTCTTCTCTCCCCCCCCCAAATAAAAATAAAAGCATGGCACTTTTAGACTCTGATCAATTATTTATACTCTTTAATACCCCACCCCACCCCAAAAATTCGGTTGTAAACGTCTATAAAAAAGATGTTGAGACTTGAGAAGGAGTGTGAAGAATAGCAACAAAGATGATTAGGGGGCTGGAGGCTCAAACACATGAAGAACAGGAATTGGGCATGTCTAGTTTGGTGAAAAGAAGGACTAAGGGTGACCTGATAGCAGTCTTTCAATATTTGAGGGGCTGCCCCAAAGAAAAAGGAGGTCAACCTCTTCTCCAAAGCAGCTGAAGGCAGGACAAGAAGCAACGGATGGAAACTAATCCAGGAGAGAAGCAACCTGGAACTAAGGAGGAATTTCTTGACAGTGAGAACATTTAATCTTGCCTCCGGAAGTTGTGAGTGCTCCGCCACTGGAGCTTTTTACTACGCTTTTTTAAATAAGAGATTGGAAAAGAAATGGTATAGGTTGGACTAGAAGACCTCCAAGGTCCCTTTCAACTCGATTATTCTGTTATTCTGCTCAGAGATCATGTTTACATTTTTTTTTTTTTTGCAAATCCAAAGGTGCAGCAGGAAAGAGCAAACCATGCATTGGCATCCCTGAAATATTCTCATTTCTTTCCATTTTTCTTGATGAAAAAAAAAAGGTGAGTCTTTCCACGTAGGGAATTGGGGAAAAAAAAAAAGGCCTATTTTTGTTTCAGCTCAGTTCTCGTGGGCTGAAGCGGGATATCTTCTGTTTTTCTGACGTGAACTGCCTAACCCCCAGATGCAACTTTTGCGTCTTTTTTTTTCTTTCTCTTTAGCTCATCAACTGCATGCATATTTGATGACTTGGAAACAATATTGGCGAAATAAACGAGCGTTCTGCAGGGTTCCTGATGCGCTTAATTGTCTCTGTTGGCTTCACAAGAAAAGAAAGCTCTAACTCAAGGAATAGATGGGGACAGCAGGAGGGAGAAACGGTGACATTCGGAGCCACCATCCTTTTCAAACCTCCAGAAGATCCTTAAATCGGGGTTGGGGAAGCCACCTCTGGCACGGTGGGCTGCTCAAAAACTCAGAAGAGGGCTCACCCTTTTTATTCCTCCACCGCTTTTCTTTCTCCTTCTCTCCATTCTTCTTTTTCTTCTGCCCAGCCCATATATTGCTGCCCAATCTTTCCCTAGCGTATTAAACAAACAGCGTTGCCCCAGTGTCTGATTTCTTTGCTCTTCTTGGTTGCTTGGAGGACATCTCTGGCAAAAGACCAAGACCAACGCTTGCGATCCTCCGAAGAAGAACGCAAATCACAACGGCACCCAGTTCCTGGCTTTTGGGGGCAACAGGGAAGGATGCTGGAAGTGAGCAGTGAAGAGATGGTCTACTTTCATAGTCCATGTGTTGTTTATCTCTGTCCCAAATCCTCAAGTTTGGCTTCCTCGCCACAAGGACTGGGTTGCCCAACAGGCTAAGTTAAAAAAAAACAAGAAAAGCTCAGGCAATGGTTGATTCTCCATGGCATCTAAGGACCAAATAAGAAGCAACAGGAAGAGAGAGAGAGAGAGAGAGAGAGAGAGAGAGAGAGAGAGAGAGGGAGGGAGGGAGGGAGGGAGGGAGGGAGGGAGGGAGGGAGGGGGAGAGAGAGAGAGAGATAGAGAGAGAGAGAGAGAGAGAGAGAGAGAGAGAGAGAGAAGAGAGAGAGAGAGAGAGAGGAGAGAGAGAGAGGGAGGGAGGGAGGGAGGGAGGGAGGGAGGGAGAGAGAGAGAGAGAGAGAGAGAGAGAGAGAGAGAGAGAGAGAGAGAGAGAGAGAGAGAGAGAGAGACTCCTTTTTTGCCTGTGGATTAAAAAGAGGGGAAAACACAGTAACTCATTTATTGGAGTCCTTGGTATTGTCCCAGCTTGGTGGTTTTCCTGCAGATGTTTCAGTGCACTGATGATGTTACCTAGTTGGATAATGAAACGTCTGCAAATCAACACCCAATCTCTCAGAGAGCACCCAAGGACCCCACAGTCGTCTTCCTCTTCCTCCTCCTCCTCCTCCTCCTCCTCCTCCTCCTCCTTTCTAGCACTGAGGATGTTCCCTAGTTGGGTAATGAAACATCTGTCCCCTCCCCCCCCCCAAAGAGAAAGAAACCTCCACCAAGCTCAGAGAGCACCAAGGACCCCACGGTTCCAAATATCCTTCTCCATCTGTATCCCATTTATTGTTGGCCACCACAAAAATGCGTTAACGTCAGAGCCGTTTATCTTATTCCTGCCAACCGACAGGCAGAGTTCTGACTGTTGTCAAGAAATGCCCGCCGAGTGGCTTGTTAAACATGGATCCTGCCCGACGTAGTGGGCTTTGCTCATTATGCCGCAAAACTACAAGCGCCCCTATTGGTTTTTCTCGCCCTTTCTAATCTGCCGGCTTAATTGGGTGTGCGGTTATTAAATGTCACTGCCAGCCAGTTCATTTATGGACGGGTGAACAAAAGGAGGGGAGGGGGAAGGAGAAGGGGAAGCCGGAGAGAAATAAATTAATAAAACATCTTCACCCGCTTGTCTTCCGCTGGGGGGAAATGAAGAGTTTAGCAGTGAGGAAGCTGGTCCCCATCTGGTGCTTGCCTTGGCGAAGCACGGGAGGGCCTGATGGATTTATCGTGGCATTACTATGCCTGATGTGAAATAATCTAACGGCAAGGCGGTTATAGCCCTAAAGAGAGCCATCAGATGCTTAGGAGACATGGATGTTTGAAGGGATTAACTATGCTTAAATCAATACGGGTCATGAAAACAGAACTAACCAATCTTGTGGTCACTCAATTATTTAAGAGGAGCGGCTGTATTCCCAACAGGGTGGAATTAAACACATGCTTAAGGGGAACTGCCAATTAAACCCAGGCCCTTTACTGCTGAGTTAAGGGGAGAGCCGAATGGCGGTTTGAAGAAAGGCGGAATTTCCCTCGTGTCCGAAGAGCAGCATCTGGCAACATCCGGGAGGTGAGCTGGTAATCTTTGGTCCTGGATTGTTCGAGCTCTGATAGTAATAGGTGGGTAGAACAGGAGAAAACAAAGAACAGGAATTTCTACTTAGGAAACCCACATTTATGGGGAAATGCTGCAAGTGAGCCGGACACCTGTTTTCCCTACAATCTGTCAAACTGAGAGCTTAGCTCTGATAATATTACCTAGTTGGGTCATGAAACGTCTGCAAGAAAAGCCACCAAGCTCAGAGAGCCCCGAGGACTCCTCGTTCCAGCCCTGAGCTACCGATATCCTCCTTTATTTTTACCTTGGTCCTTTCTCTCCAGTTGGATAGGTTTATGTAGTAGGTAGTAGAGCTCTCCCATTTTTAGGACCTAAGAATACTAAAGAGGAATTCGTACAACCTGGAACCCTCATTAGAAGCCAGATGACAACAGAAAGATGCTAATGATAAGAACATTGGCAAAAAAACAATAATCGGGGCAGACAGCCGGCAGACGCCAATCGATTCCAGACCTTCGGAGTGGATTTACTGAAGGACACTTCAAGAAAGAGGCTTGTCTTTCCCCATTCCATGAATGGAACAATTGCACTGATGGATGGAAATGGATTGTTGACCACCCTGAGCTTGAAACCTGGTCTATAACTCATCGACGTCTCGGTTCTGATCAAATATATTGAGAGTGGATGTCCCTGGAAATACCTCCTTGATGTTTCTCTCTCTCTTCTCAGTCCTCAACTTACATCTGAGCCCAACATTTCTATCACTAAGCAAGAGAGTTAAGTGGCTTTTGTCCCATTTTACCACCTTGTCGGTAAGCGGATCACTGCCGTTCTTAAATTCACCTTTTTCAATGCGGTTATAGCTCTGAACGGTCCCTAAATGAGCGTTGTCTGCATTGTAGCATTTCAGAAGCTGACTGGTCCCTACTAC
The DNA here is from genome assembly GCF_947247035.1 of Vipera ursinii. Classification (NCBI taxonomy): domain Eukaryota; kingdom Metazoa; phylum Chordata; class Lepidosauria; order Squamata; family Viperidae; genus Vipera; species Vipera ursinii. The sequence continues at coordinate 7,591,863 of NC_139529.1, read as the reverse complement.
TAAATTCTTCATGGTTAGCTTCCCGGTACAATTAGTGGAAGATCACACTTGTAACACCAAAAGCCCTCTCTCCCTTTGCGAAGCCAATTCTGCAGCCCATTGCAGAATGTATTGGGCCCGTATACAGTCCATGCCAATGTGTTTTTCCCAGCAGCCAGGGAAAAATCCCCACACTCAATTCTCCAGAAAAGCACTGCGTGGAGTTGACTTGGCGGTAGAGCACACCAAGCAAGAATCTTCTTCCCCCACCCCCCAAGTTCTAACGGTTGGGTTGCAAAGCCAAATCTTGGCAAAGCCGATGTCGCCTTTCAGGGTGTGCCCGTTTGCTGCCTTGTTAACTAATTTAGCTACTTGTCATGTTATCTGATTTCTTTCCTGGAAGTATACAGTTCTGTGCTCTAAGGGATGACATTTGTAGCTGACACGCACCAAAGGAAGGGGTGAATTTGGATCACACTGGTGGGTTTTTTTTCTTTTTCCCTAGCTTGCGAAAAAGCAACAGCATTTAGGCTTATATACCCGCCCCATAATGCTTTACTCTTTGCACAATTTACATGTAAGTATGATTTGCACATTGTCCCCAATAACAGTCGTAGTTCGAGGACTACCTATATTAGTGGCCTTATACAATTGGAGTGGATATCTTTTTTGGAAGTGAGAGCATCACCAATAACATGAATAAACCCTAGCGGGAACCTCTCCCGCTCTCTTCAATCATCTGAATGAGAAAACATTCCTGAAGAGAAACTTTTCCCAAGACGAATATGAAAGAATACAGAATACAGCAGAGAAGAGCTGGAAGGGACCTTGGAGGTCTTCTAGTCCAACCCTCTGCTCAAGCAGGAGACCCTATCCCATTCCAGACAAATGGCGGTCCAATCTCCTCTTAAAAACCTTCAGTGATGGAGCACCCAGAACGTTTGGAAGTATGTCGTACCACTGTTCCATTGTTCTCAGGGTCGGGAAATTTCTCCTTAATTCTAGGTTGGTTTTCTCTTTGATAATCTTCCTAAATTCTCAACCTCTTTGAGAAAATGACCCACCAAAAAATCCAGAGGGCTAGAAACTTTCTGAGCAACTCAAAAGCCAATCTCACCATCACATTCAGAGAGAGAGAGAGATGAGAGAGAGAGAGGGGGGGGAGGGAGAGAGAGAGAGGGAGAGAGAGAGAGAGAGAGAGAGAGAGAGAGAGAGAGAGAGAGAGAGAGAGATGAGAGAGAGAGAGGGGGGGAGGGGGGGAGGGAGAGAGAGAGAGAGGGAGAGAGAGAGAGAGAGGGAGAGAGAGACCCTGAGCTCTTTTCTCCACCCTTTGGTTCAAGTAGCTGGCTTTTTGCGACAACATCCGGAGCTTTCCCCCACTCCGTCCTCTTAATATATTCGGGTGCATTTTTTTCTTTTTTTAAAAAAAATGACATTTCCAGCAGACTTTCTCTGAAGATTATGCTGGAGACAGCCTGCCAGGAATGAAAGGAGAATTGGGGAGGGGGTCAGAGGAGGGGTGGTGGAGGAGGAATCCAAGGTGAACATTCCAGAGCCATTACTTGGACCCGCACCTTTGCGCAGGAGATGAGACGCCTCTGGCTCTCCACGCTGCTGCGCCTTGAGGTGTAAGGATAGCCGCAAATGGCTAATCAGGATCATCTGTTGGGGTTTTCATTTTTCAGCATTATTAGTGCTTCTTGGGACATGGCTGAGGAATGTGACAGATGCTTTTGAAGTCAAGAGCCGGGGATTGGGAGGCTGGAGGCGTTTTGGTGGCGTGCCGGTGACCTTCTTCCTTCACCTCTGGGGAGTGGGTGCCAGGAGTGTGTGTGTGTTTGTGTGTGTGTGTGGGGGGCAAACCTCCCTTCTGCCTACACCGGAAAGAAAGGAGAAGAGAAGGGGGCACATGCAAAAAGCCAGATATGGATGAAAGCAGGACAGTTAAAAGGCCTTTTAAACTTGGAGCAAATAATAAATGTCTGTGAAAGTCATGAGTAGTCTGAAAAAGATGTAGAGTTGTGTTTCCCTTCCTATATCTTTCCTCCCCTCCCTTTCCTTTCCCTTTCCTTTCCAACCTCTTCTTTTCCTTTCCTTTCCTTTCCTTTCCTTTCCTTTCCTTTCCTTTCCTTTCCTTTCCTTTCCTTTCCTTTCCTTTCCTTTCCTTTCCTTTCCTTTCCTTTCCTATCCTATCCCCTTCTCTTATCCACTCTAGGCCAGCCACTGAAACTTAACATGCAGACATTCACAAGGGCTAAGCGAGATCCCTCTTTGCAGATCTAACCGCTCCTACTGGACACGGTGGTGGCCACTTGTTGGTACCGTCGTAAAAAAAAAAAAACAACACCCTGAAAGAATCCATCAAGGATTAGGCAGCCCACGAATTCTCACCTGTTCATCAGAGCCAGGCAAGCGTGTCCCTGAAGATACATTTCAATTCAGGGAGAATTCGTTGAAATGGTCCCGTTGGATCCAATCTGCCAAGATTTCTTTCTTTTTACTCACCCAATGTGAACCTGCGTCGCCCTCTCCCACGGGGTCACACAAATGCGCACATTGGCACTGAGACGGGCTGGACTGCTGGCAGTGTTCTGTACAAAGACTTGAGGCTCGCCCTCCTCATTCTGCAGAAGCCTACCTGTTGGGACACAAACAGAATCCTTCAAACCCCTTAAAATTAAAATCAAATGAACTGTTAACAGCTGTAAAAAAGCTAATATCCTTGATACCCTAGACAAACGCGTATTTCCATTAGCTGGTGGCACACTTTTTCTATCTCTTGAACACGGATCTATTTATTAGGATCTGACGAGATCGTGATGGACGGCACGTGAGTGAAACTATCCAAACATTTGAGAAACCAGGGACGTGTTAGGAAAGATTTCTCCAAAGTCTTACGCAAAAGCGTTTTCATTTTTAATAGAAAAAAAAATTCTTCCTCTAAGTGTGGGGCAACGTAGAAAGTTACTAGCTTTTGAACTCCTCTTCCACCCTCCCAGAACTTGTTTGCATTTCCTGCTCTCTCTGAAGTGGTCCACCTTCAAGCACCCTCTAAAAAGCAACAACATTACACTGGCACAGCTTAGAAGCGTAATACGGACTTCCTCGCTGTGGTTTGGCAAAATTTATCATTGGAGATTCATTCTTGAAGAACTCTCCGGCTGGGTTGGCAAGGACGCCCCTACTGGTCATACTGGTGAACTGCAGTCTTTGAGCTAAGCATTTGGTCTCCATTCCTGAATGTCTACAGAGATTCTCCATCGTCCAGGTCAGGGTTGTCCCAAAGCTGCTTTTCCAAGAGGCAGCTGGACTGTCTTGGTTTTCCCTTGAAGAGGTTTCGCTTCTCATCCACGAAGCTTCTTCGGCTCTGACTGAATAGTGGAGAAATTTCGTTTTCCCCAAAGAACAGTTGAAGGAATTGGGTAGGGCCAGGCTACCGAAAAGAAGGACCAGGGGTAAACATGATAGCAGTCTTCCAATATTTGAGGGGTTGCCACAAAGAAGAGGGGGTCAATGCACCTGAAGGCAGAACAAGAAGCAACGGGTGGGAACAATTCAAGGAGGAGAGAAGCAACCTGGAATTAAGGAGAAAATTCCTGAATGTGGGGAAAATTAACCAGTGGAACGACTTTCCTCCAGAAGTTGTGGGACCTCCGTTGCTGGAGGTTTTTTTTTACAAGAGATTGGGCAACTCTTTGTCTGAAATGGCGTAGGGTCTCCTGCACGAGCAGGGGGCTGGACTAGGAGACCTCCAGGGTCCCTTCCGACTTTGTTATTTTGTAGATCTTCTAACTAGATGGATATTTGTATAGCCTCAACTCTCCACCTATGGCAAATTTCAGGAGTATAAATATGGCCTCCCCCTCCCAATGTTTCCTTCTTCGGGGTAAATTATACAACTTGGCACTTGGTTGGGATGCCTTCCAGTGACTACTGAATATCTCTCTCTCTCTCTCTCTCTCTCTCTCTCTCTCTCTCTCTCTCTCTCTCTCTCTCCCAGGATTCCTAGGTGTGGCAGGAAGCTCCTCTACGTTGCTTAGCTTGTTTTTCTTCTCTTGCTCTTCTCTTCTCTTCTCCTTCTCCCCTTCATCTCACTGGTATGTGCATTCCTAGCAAGCATTGGTTGGACTGAACGACCATGGAGAGGGAGGGGAACATGTAGCGCCTGCAGGAGGCCTGCCGAACCGACTGTTGAGGCATGATGAAACAGTGTCTTTCTCAACCATACCTGATGTGGTTGTAATTTAATGCATCTTCTTTGCAAGGGAAAGGCTCGTGGCCTAATCCTGGGTGGTGGCTGCCTTAAGAGGCCAGGCTAGCAAGGATGGGGCTTTGAAACCATGAGATCAGCAGACAAACCGAGATAAAAAGGGAGCAGAAGATCAGCAGACAAACCACAAGCTTCTTTTCTGTCACCTAAAACATAAATACTCGGCCAATCTAGCAATCCCTCAACTCCCACGCAGCAACGGCCACTCACCATGTACTGTGAAATTCCGGTCCTCTCAGCTGAGAGATCTGAATTTTCAATCGTTTTATTTCTTTGGTGTTTTATTCTGAGTGGGGGGTGGGTGGGGTGAAGGGGGAATTTTTCAAGAAAACAGATACTGGCCACCCCTGCGTGCAAATTATTGCTCTGATCTTAAATATATTTCCATCGGGTATTGGGAATCTTACCTACGACTTTATTGGAAGAGACCGTTCGAAGGCACGCTTTGCACACAGAGTGTTGCCGTGCATAAAAGCACACGGAGCTACCCATCCTTGGCCTTCTGAAAAGCCAGTTGTCACAAATCTTTTTCTGCTCGGTTTCTGCGAGCCAGGTGATGCGTGAGCCAAGTACAAGGGTAAAATGTTCAAAGCAGAGATCCTGAAGGGTTGATAGGCTGATCTGAACGGGTTCCGGATCCTACAAGGTGCCTGCAAAAAGAAAGAAAGAAAGAAATGACAAGCTTTTTGAAGTTAGGGAGGAAAAAAAGCATTAACCGGCTCTTGTAGGCAACCCAGATGACTTCTACCGATTAGAAGGCCCTTGAGGCTTCTCACACTCACTTTTGGCAAAAACCAAAGCCCTGACTCATCCTCCAAGCCTCTGGGGGGGGGGAGGAGGAGACAAAAGAGGACACGTTCAGAAGGCACAAATCAGCTCTTTCAACCCATCCTGTGACTTGGTTTTGGGGAGACTCCAGTGGACTTGCAGAGGAAGGCGAGGATACTAAGGAAAAGTCACTATAAGAGATGACCAGACTGAGCTGAGGGAGGCGTTAAATGCATCATCAGTCTCTTTGTGCCCACAAGAGATCTAGGTCCCGCCCACATTGAACTCCGATGATTCTTCTCTGCCACCGATTTGTTTTGACCATTAGGAATTCAGATTCTATCTTTCTATCTTTCTATCTACCCATCCATCCATCCATCTATCCATCATCTACCTACCTATCTACTTACCTGTCTGTTATCTTCCATCCATCTATTCATCTATCATCTATCTACCTATCTACCTATCTATCTATCTATCTATCTATCTATCTATCTATCTATCTATCTATCTATCCATCCACACACACACACACATACATACGTATACACCAAATGCTATAAGTCTATCACAATAGGTTTTATTAATTAATTTATCTTTTCAGAGAAAATGTTACTATCCTTAGAAATGTTCAAAACACTCATGTCAAATGAATAAGGAGGTGTTTAAAAGAAAAGCGCCATTAATAAATGCACATGAACGTCGAAATCCAGATCTCCCAAAAGAAGACAATATCAAATCTGAGATCAATTTGGCTTTTCTTGAAAACGGAGTATGCTAGCCAGCCTCCCCAGCTCACTTTCTGCTCAGCAAGAACAAGGATGTGTCAATAACCTGCTTCATGATTGATTGATCACCCTCAATTTGCGCCTTCCTCTTAAAAAAAAAAGGCGAGGAATTTTACTCCTCCAAAACAAACATCTGCAGCATTGAATGTAACCCGCATTAGTGTAAATCCCACTTATGAGGCTCTTGAAAACTATGACTAATCTTATCCAGACACTGCAGAGTGACATGCAACGGTTAGCTGTCACTGGGCTAAGTAGGGTTTATTCTTACTACTGGGAGGGAAAAAGGAAGGACAGTAGATCAAATGGCTTCTACAAAATTGTCGATGTGTGGCAGGGATTAGAAATGGCCCTTTTGGGTAGGTGGAAGATGTTGGGAAGGGCACATGTGGGTGGCACCACCTTCCGACCTCATACTGCTTCCCATAGAGGTTCCTCAATCCACCCAAAAGCAAAACACACACGTCTAGACTTTCACCCATAAAAAAGGGGGGGACCCCACTCTTTCCAGTGATTTGCATGCATTTAGCAAAGGGTGGAACTCAAATCTCTTTTTTCCTTGTCAGCAAAAGTCTCTCCTTCCACCGGCAGCGTGGAGCCAACAGGCGGTAGATTCATGCATAATTACTGTAGCTGTGGAGACACCACCTCCCTGACTTCTCCTGATGAGTTGTGTGGGGTTTTTTTGTTGTTTGTTTTTTGGCTCGGATACAGATCTTCCTTTGGCGCGATGGCTGGGTGGAAGTTTGGCTAGTGGGCGGCAGGGAAGTGGCACCTTGGCTGAGATGGATATTTTCAGCTGTGTCTCTAAGAATGAGGTAGACTTCAACCAATAGTATAACCTTCTGATAGAACAGAATATTTGTAGCTCAAGGCTGAAATCTCGGGTCCTTGGTGTTCTCTGAGCTTGGTGGTTTTCTTGCAGACTTTTCAGGAGGAGGAGGAGGAGGAGGAGGAATAGGAGGAGGAGGAGGAGGTGGTGGAGAATGGCTGTGGGGTCCTTAATACTCTCTAAGCTTGGTGGTTTTCTTGCAGACTTTTCATTACCAAACCAGGTAACATCATCCATGCTAGAATCCATGTATTCTATTCTATTAGGAAATACATTAGGGGGGAGGGGAGGGGACATGACACCTTTTAGCTTGTGTGTTTGTGTGTGTGGTGTTTCTGTCTCTCTCTCTCTCTATGTGTGAATGTATAGGAGGTAGACCAAGCCTTTGGTGAGCATCTAAGGAGCTTATCCCTCAGGCTTTCCAGAACTGGCCAAGCCCAGCCGCCACCCCCACCGGCTGTTGCAGTGACTCACAGACAGGTTGTGAAGGGAACACCAGGTCTCCAACTCCTGTTCTGGCACTTTGATTTGAGAAAGTTTCTGGAGATATGCCCTGAAGGAGATTTGCTTTAAGAACTTTCTCCCCACGTGAGCTTTCCTGAGCAGAGTCCCTTCTGTTCATCCTCCTCTGAGTTTCTGCCAGGTTTCAGAGGCTGTAGCATTAGCCGACCATGGTCGCTGAACATGGTTGAAGACCATGGCTGGGTTGATGGCTCGCTATTGAATTGTCAGCCTTCCTAGGTTAGACCAGACAGTAAAACACAAGAAATGATCTTTGCATATCAATCAGACACTCACCACTGAGAGCTGAGTCTTCCTTGGGGTAAATAATGCTTTTGTCAAAAACCTGCCAATTAGCTCGAGGCAGGAAAGAGCATGAATGACAGTGACACCAACTTTAGCATCTCTCCCTACCCCTGCTCTGGGCACATGTGTTTGTGATTCTCCAGCACAGAGTGACTGTGTTGATTGACAGCAGGAACCACCCCCGCCCCGTTGGCATTTCTTTTGAAGGAACATCTGGTGGCCCCACTTCATCTTATGTTCCCATCATGTTAGATGTGGAGGGAGACCGCTTCTGCTCAAAAGGCTTGGCAGCCAACGTTCAAAAGAAGGTAATCAAGGAGATTCTCACGATGTCCACAGGAGAATCAGCTCCACCAGCACACCGTCTTTGAAAGTCCTACATCCCTCATGCCAGAGAACCGCTTGCAAAAATAGGTAAAGGCTACTGCTAAGCTTGTAAGCCGCCCTGAGTCTTCGGAGAAGGGCGGGATATAAATGGAATTAAAATAAATAAATAAATAAATAAATAAATAAATAAATAAATAAATAAACGTCTCGTCCTGCAAAGTTGCTTTACTCCTTTGAGACGCCCTCCAATGATGTCACCAAGCCTATTTTTAACTCTTGATTTCTCACCTCGATGTTCTGAATAAAACCCGATCAAACTTGATCTAGCAGATGATTTCAGGTCCCGAGCAGCTTTGACCCTCTGCTGTTTTAAACCAAGGGGTTGCTCAACTCTGCTCGAAAGCTTCCGAGCTTGAACTTCAGATGTGGCCTGCAAAGGTCTCCTGGACAGAAGCTACCCACTGTCCCTGAGCTATAAGGTTCTCCCCTCAGAGACAGACGTGATCCCATTTCTTGAGCTTTAAAACCAAAGCTTCCAAAAAGCTAGGAGAACTTCAGACACCACTCTGTGGACAGTGGACTCCTTGGGTCACTTTTTGTTGCTGTCTGCTGTTGTTTTGAAAGGTGCACACTGTAGCTCTGGCCCTTGAAAGCTTCTCTGCTTGGAGTTGCAAGACCTTTCTTTCGCAGCTTCAAAGCCAACTCAAGACGACACCACCCTTTTCTTTTACTACCAGGCTGCTTCTCCGGGGAGGGGGTGAAGGGTGGGAGAAGAGGAGATGGGGTGGGTACGCTCGATATTTTCTAATGCCAAGGAGCGAATGAATGCCATCCGGTTGAGGAAAAGGAAGAAGAGAAAAGAAAGCAGGTCACCCGCCAAGGCGGACAAAAGTCCTTTCTTTGTCCTTTTATAGCCAGCAACAAAAGACTGCTTGGAAGGCTACAGCTGGGATCAGGCCCTGAGGCTGTTCCCCCTCCCAGCCTTTTCCCACCCCTCTTGACACTCCATCCCGTCTCCATTCAGCTCAGCTGGGTGTGTGTGTCCCCAACAATAGAAGAACAAGCTACGGTCACAATAGAGGTTGATTTTGGCTGACCTTCTTGGTTGGGGTGTCACTCCTGGCTATCAATGAAGAGAGTGGGGAGGGGATCTCTTAAGGCTTTTGTGTGTCCCCCCCCCACTCCTTGCAAAGCTAAAAGGGGCACGTGTGATGCCTGGGCCTGGTGAAGAGAGGGGTCTGCAACTAGCTACCATCTTAAATCCTCCTCCTCCTCCTCACCACCATCATCAAAATGGACCAGTTGGTATTGCAAGGCCAATAGGTGTCCAGTCACCTTTTGGAAAAGCATCTCTGAATTATTCTGTGTTGTGTGTGCGTGTGCGTGTGTGTGTGTGTGCAGACAGCAAAGAAGCAATGGGTTCTGTTGTGCTGGCTGCTGCTGCTCACGCTTCCGTGTTCCTGGTCTCCTTCAGCAATTTTCCCAGTGACAAAGGGACCCTTTGAGGCCAATTCCATCTCCCTTCCGCCCAGAAGGGTTCGAACAAATGCCCTCCCGGCCTGTGGAAATTTAAGACGAAAGAAAAATAGTTTTGCCATAGGAGTGAAAATTTGTCTCAGGGGTTGGAGGTCCTGGTGACCTCGCTTATGTACCACCTAGGAGAAAGTTTTCCTGGGGCCTATTAAAGCAAACATTCGAGTTGCCGATCCAGGTCCGGCACCGTCTGGGACGCTTTCTATTTCTCTCCACGTGGTCTCCATTTGAGGCATGGGCCCTGCTCTCTTCACTCCAGAAATGAAGACAAGCCTAGAAAGATTATTTTTTAAAAAACACAGCTTCCAGGACTAAAGCCTTCGGGATACCACCCGGGCTTCCACCTGCCGTTTCTAAGTGCCGTTTTAGATTCAGCTCTCGTCTTTGCTCCAGAAGGGCTAAGTCGATTAGCACTGATGATGTGACAGTTTGATAACGAAATGTCTGCAATTAAAACATCCTCGGCCTTTTTTTTTTTTAAAGCCATTTGTCAGTTATCTCAGCATTTTTCTGGAAAGCGAACAATTCAGCAAACAAGCTACCGGAAGATCTGTTCTGGCTTCAGAAGGGCCTTTGCACGCCAACCATTTAATACAACGATACTCCTGGAGACAAACGTACTCTTCGGAGTAACAGCTGACGAGCATTTTTGGGACCTCCCCTAACACAACTTCATCTTTTTACCACCTCTCTGTGTCGATGTTTATTCTGTCATTTCTCCAAAACGTGCCCCGGATGTGCCAATTTCTGCCAGGCAGCCCAGCCAGATGGATCTGCCTGGGCATCTCCCATTGTCTTCACCAAGTAAGGGAAACAGCATCCAGTCAAGAAAAGAAAGCATCGTCAGACGTGTTTCTTTTTTGGTCTCAGTGACAAAAGCCTTGTCTGTAATTACAGAACCGCAAGGCTCAAATCTTCCCTGGGGTGTGGAGTGGGATGCCATGTCACCCGGGATGAGTGGGTTGGCAAAGACGCTTTTTTAAAACACTCTCCGTGCTCTTGGGAATCTCGGGACGTCTGCAGCGAGTCAATCAAGGATGATTAAATGGAGAGTCACAAAACCAGAAGATGTAGTGATAAGAAAGAAAGAGAGAGAGAGAGAGAGAGAGAGAAGTGTGCACATGCCGAAGGAGCTGAAATGCTTAGTGTTGTGGAAAAGCCCGTTTGACTAGAGCTTTTTGAGTATAATCAGCAGTCCATGTTTACAAGAACATGCCAGCTTTATGCCTTAGGAACTTTTCAGCTTTGGGCCAAAATGGCTCTTGAGGTGTGGCCTTCTCAAGAAGTCAGATCTCAGCAAAAGAGGTCAGTAAGTAATCTTGTGCTACGGACCTCCCTGATGCCCCATTAATTCAGGTCATTTGACAGCACCTACACATTTTATTGAACTGGTTTGAACTAGAATTGAGCATGTCTAGCCTAAGCTCTAGGGGGTGACATCATAGCCACCTTCCAATATTTGAGGGGCTGCCACAAAGAAGAGCGGGTGTGTGTCAACGTATTCTGGAAAGCCCCTGAAGGCAGGACAAGGAGCAACGGATGGAAACTAATCAAGAAGAGAAGCAACTTGGAACTAAGGAGAAATTTCCTGTCAGTGAGAACAATTAACCAGTGGAATGGCTTGCCTTCAGAAGTTCTGGATGCTCCATCAATGGGGGTTTTCAAGAAAAGATTGGACAACAATCTGACTGGGATGATATAAGTCTCCCTGAGCAGGGGGTTTGACTAGAAGACCTCCAGGGTCCCTTACAGCCTTAGGATTCTAGGTTTTATAAATGGAAATGTTGGGAGGGAATAATCCTGCGGACAGAGAGGACGGGCGGGGTTGTTGCAAGCTGTTCCAATTTGGGTTGAATTTTCCCTTTGTTGCTCTTCTCTAGATCTCTCTGAGCATGTCTGGGTAGGAAAGGCAGATGCTCACTGCGATCAATCGATAAGCGACTGGCGTGGGCTCTCCCTGCTTCAGAGCAACTCCATCTGGGCAACTGCATCATTCCTGCCGGCATCTGCAAACATCTGCAAGACTCCCCTTGTGAAGGACACAGTGGGCTTGGCTTTTCAACTGCCATCCGGCCTCTTCTTCTTCCCGATCCAAGCGTTCAAGTTTGTGCTGGGTGCTTCGCTCCCCTCCCTTCCTCAATGTACATAGTGCAAATCCTCTTTCTGAGCTTTATGAAGTTATTGCTGACAGATGAGGATTAAGGAGAAACTTCCCTCCTGGGTGTATTTATTTGTCATTATCCCTGTAATTGTCAATTACAGGGTTTTTAAAAAAACCGCCTTCGCTGATCCAGGTGTGGGGCTGCAGGTGCTCGATGCTCTGGACCAGTTGGAAGAGGCAGAATCTTTTCGGAGGAAGCTTGATCCGGAAAGGAAAGGAGAAGGCAGTTCATTTCCTGAAGTTCCGATTTCTAATTTCTGTCTTCACTCGGCTTCTCCCACTTCTCCTTACTACAATGAGCAAGAGATGCACCCGAGGCCTACTCTTTCCTTGCTTTTGCAGCAAAATGTTCCCCCCAAAATAAGACCCAACCGGAAAAATGAAGCCCTAGCACAATTGTTTCAGGATGCAACATAAATCCATTCCACTTGTCGAGCACTCGAGTTTGGATAAAACTATTGTGGGGATGCTGCAGCAACAAATGCAAATGTGAGGACTGCACAGAAGCCCCTTTTGTCAGTGCTGTTGTAAATCTGAATGGTCACAAAACAAATCACTCTAAGTCAAGGACTGTCTGTATTGTAAAGAAACGTGCCATAGGCGGCTTGCAAAACTGGCGTGTTTCTGCCACATTCCCATTGCAAGTCAGTCGGCATCAGAATGGATTTGGTTTCTTGGAACGCACTTGAGAAAACGCACAAAGAAGCAGATTTGCAGTATATGGGTCTTTAGATCTCCCCCCCCCCACCCCCAGAACACTGCATCAGGAAATACACCATACTGCTGGAGGAATAGTAGAAAATTCTCAAGCAGATGTTATGATTGATTTGCTTGCTTGCTTCTCTTTACCAAAAGGAGGTTGACAGTTTCAAAACAGTGGCTTGGTAGCCAGCAAGCTTCCCTTAAGAAGAGATGTCAAACAAAAAATGGAAACAGGCCCAAATCATTAAACAAGTTTTCAGGATCTGACAAGCCAGCTCTAGAAAACCCCAAAGTGTCAACATTTCGAACGCCAATCCCCAGATTCAGACTCACCACGGCACTAGCTGTCACAAGGAGTGTTTACACCACCGTTTCCACTGGCTAAGATCATGCACATTCTCAGAATATTTTCCCTCAAATGCTGCTTGCAAGTCGCTACCAGCCAACTTACCAGCTTTATAAGGGAGGCTTTCAAGATGGCACTACGTCAAATGGTTAATAAGAGTAATCAGCACCCTGGACAGGTCAGGGGGAAAAAAAGGGAAGGGCTTCTGTCAAGGGTCATTGAGTTTGAGAACTCTTCAGTCTCCAACTGGACAATGGAGCTCTTTAAGAGGATACCCATCTTGGCAAGTAATTAGGACTCCATCGCTTCTTCATATCAGTCAGGAAACCCATCGTTTCTGAGAAATGGCCCTCAGTATAATTCAGCTTGCAGTACGCAATTGCCATACTGTATCTTATGAAATAACCGTATGATCTAGAAGAAAGTTGAATAAATTAGTTGACTTTATTCACGGTGGGTTTCTCTGGAGAACGAGGCGCTAATTGCCCTCTGCTAGAGATAATCAAACTCCAATAAAGGAGAATATTTGTAGCTCAGGGTTGAAAGGAAGGGTCCTTGGTGCTCTCTGAGCTTGGTGATTTTCTTGCAGATGTTCGTTATCCAAGTTGGCCACATCATCAGTGCTAGAAACAAGCAGAGTTTGTGGAGAGGAGGAGGCCTGTGGGATCCTTGGTGGTTTCCTTGCAGACGTTTCAAGACCCAAACTAGGTAAAATCATCAGTGCTACCGCTGTCACCTCTTTCCATGGAATTACCTCTCCTAGCATTCATGTCTTGTGCAAGCCGGTTAATGTGTGTTATGGATTGCTCCTCAGCATTCCAGCAGCTGATTTTCCCAAAACATGCATGCCTGCTGATCCTCACTGGAGATGTTCCAAAGATCCTTACCGAGATAGCTATTGCATGCCAACTCTTTCTCACATGTCGGCTTCCCAACTCGGGTGCCAAAACTCATTCAAACCTGCTACGTATATCGTTGTCTTCTTTTAGATGGGTGGTCCGTTTGAGCATATTTTGGTATCTTAGCGCCTAACTCAGCCAATGAAACAGCAGACAGAGGAGAGGTGCCAGAAGATTTGAGAAACATGGAGGGAGGAATGAGGGCCTCCACGAGATGTTTCCGAGAAACACTTTGAAAGCCTCACAAGAACTGGGTGTGGAGGATCTGCCCGGAACAGCTTGGCTTCTGCAGGCGGTTGCCAAATGTTGCATTTCGCAGAGCGACAAAAGTATGTTTTCTGGAGGAAGGGATACGCACCACAGCTTTGGACTCTTTATTGAGGTCCCTTCCTCCCTCGCCCAATTCAAAGGCTATCTGTGATGGAGATTTGCAGCAGAAAAAAAATCACTACTTTTAAGGGTCAAATCATTCTTTGGAAAAGCAAAGCGGGAGCTTTCTTTTAATGGGCATCTTCTAAAGGAAATGCTGCATTTGGTTTCATGGAGGAAGGTTGGAAGAAATTATGCTCGCTTTCTATACGCATGTAAGGAGGGTACTGAAACTAGACACATCCAGCAGGATCAACCCTTGGCATGCCTTTGTCTTTCGGGTGAGCAACGTCTGAAGAGAATGTATCGTCTATGATTTGAAACTGGGTTAAGAATGGGGGCTGGGCCTCCCCCAAGAAAGCAACCTGGATCCCTACAGGATGAATTCAGGGCAGAATGTGAAAATTACAGGACGGCTGCCCAAGGTTTCTTAGATCAGATGGTCTCAAGGATGGGAAGTTAGAACAGGTGAGAGCCAACAGGAATCCACCCTTTCTGTAATTAGTCAAAGAGTAGCAATTAGTCTTTGCACCCAATTATAGGGTTTTCATCTTAGTTGCCTTTTCAAGGAGGGGGGGAGGGGAAGACACCTTGCCAATCTAATTGTCCCTGGTAATTGAGCAAAATAATTCCTAAACAAAGGGATGAAAATTAAGAGGTGGGTTGTCAGGAACGGTAGCAACCTCTCCAGTATAAGAAAATCGGTCGAAACGTATCATTTTCCACTGCTTTGCTTTGGAATACCTAGTACTCTTTGGTGTGATGGGATGGCAATTCCCAGAATCCCTTTGGCTACCCGGGCAGGAAATGCTAGGTGTTCTGGTCCCGGTAGATTAGAATGAAGAACACCAGATTAGAAGCTGGGTTTTAGAAGTTGGAGAAAATGGAAGGGCCTCATTTAGGAAGAGAAGACTCATCCACTTGAAGCATTCAGCTCCATGGGTCTACTTTCCAATGCGGAATGTGTCCCGTTGGCAGCGGAGAAATTGGGGCTGGGCTACTGGTGAAGTTATGAAGGAGAGGATGAAGTTATTTTCAGCCCAGGGGACAAACTACTATCCAGCATTGCTGTAAGGATAAAATGAGGGGAAACCTTTACTCAACATCCATGTTTAAACGAGATCTTTAAATCCTCCCCATTAGTCAAGGAGGCACCCATTTAAAAAGAATACTTGTGACCCGGGATTGATCTGTGGGGTCCTTCCTGCTCTCTTGAGTTGGGTGGAAGGAGATGGTGGGGTTTTCAGGGGGAGGAAGAGGAGGAGAACTGTGGGGTCTTTCGTGCTCTCTGAACTTGGCTTTCTTGCAGACATTTCATCACCAAACTAGGTAACATCCTCAGTGCTAGAAGGGAGTGGGATTTGCAGGGAAGAGGAGGAGGAGGATGACTGTGGATTTCCTGATGCTCTACAAGCCTAGTTGTTTTCTTTTGTGGAAAGGTTACAGTGTTTTGTGTACTTTGGCATACAGTCATGCAGCCACATGACCACAGAAACATCTTTGGACAATGCTGGCTCCCTCGGCTAGGAAACGGAGATGAGTAACGGCCTTAGAATCTGACACGACTGGACAGGGGAGACTTTTACCTTAACATTTTACTATGGAAGCCAGCCAGAATATTTTGGCTTGGGCAAGGTGGAAATCCCGCACTATAAAACCAACCAATAAATAAAATGACGATTCCCGTGCGAGAAACCCAGACTTCGCACTTCAGCCATCAGCCACCTTCGGAGATCTTCGCCTCCCCCGTCTTTTCCATTATGATTAGGTCGGTCGCTATGATTACAGTGTCATATCTTGATTTAAGCCGGGAGGGGTCCGCAGGCACAGTGTCGGTGGGTGTGTCCGGTTCCCTGCTGTGGTTCAATTTAGAACAAGGGGAAATGACTCAAGGCGCGCGGCCTGCCAAGGCCTTGATCGCTGCCTCTGCAGATAGAGATCGCTCAGGGCAGGTGAGAAGAAAAATGTGCACATGTGGCATGTCTCAAAAAGGCTAATCAGATCAGCGGTAACTCATTTCGGGGGTGACAAGCTGGATAGTTCCTTCTGCGAAAGAAACCCAGCTAATTGAGCTCGCTGGTGGTACAAGGTAGACATGTGTACCAAGGCAACCAGATCTTGGCTTCTCCTGTGTGTGTGTGTGTGTGTGTGTGTGTGTGTGTGTGTGTGTGTGTGAATAATCATTATCCGACATGTTCAGGCGCATCTTTTGCAGGAATGGAAGGGGGGGGGGAGGAAGACGGTGCAGAGGGTGGATGCGAAAAGAGAATG
The DNA here is from genome assembly GCF_947247035.1 of Vipera ursinii. Classification (NCBI taxonomy): domain Eukaryota; kingdom Metazoa; phylum Chordata; class Lepidosauria; order Squamata; family Viperidae; genus Vipera; species Vipera ursinii. Next base: position 7,575,811 of record NC_139529.1, on the reverse strand, counting down.
CTTTTGATGCTTGCACTCCTGGTAGTAATTACCCAGAGCTGGGAATCTCTTGCTATGGAAAACAACTCGCTTGGACAACACCGTAGCCCAGGTGTTCCTCTGCCCCGGAGCAGGATGAAAACCAGGTCAGGGGCTGGTGCACCGGTGGGAGCATGTAGCAACAGTGTGCTGCAGCTGCTGGCAGATTTCTCATCCTGGCAAGGCTGCCCGCACGGAGGGGTGGAAATGGAATTCTTTTCATGCCACAGGAAATGTGCGCCTGGCGCAAGCAGCTTCTCATATATATTTTTTAGCATGCTACTAGTTCTTATTGACTTTGATTGAACAATTTATTGCTAGGGAGAGGAGAATTTCCAATAAATGAGTGGAGCATGCAGTCCTATCTTACAGCAGACACACACACTCCCTCGATTTTTCTTTTTGCCCCTTTGTTCTGGACCCAAGACAACTTTTCTGAGCAAATGCCAAAGATTTCACTCAGTTCCCCCTACGATAAAAGGAGGTCACTTGGCAAATGTTTTTGAGAGCCCTGCCTCCATGTCTTCAGACAACGCTAGAGAAAGCAAAACAATGGTGAAATGCACATCAAAGAAAACAAAAGGGAAGTTCCCAGTTTGGTAGGGAAAGAGCCACAGCACAGGCTACTGCAGTGGCTCTCTTCCGTAGGGCCAACCAGTGGCTACTAAGCAGGGAGGAAGGGCAACCAGCAGATGACTTCATGGATACTTCTTGGCATCAAGGTGTTGCCGCTGTCTTCTTCCAGGGTGCTTTTTTCAAAATTTCCCAAGCCAGCCCACAGTGGGGAATTTCCTGATCTGCTTTCGTCAAACGTCAACCCTTATCTTTGTCAACAACAGCTGATGTCATCTGTTGTAGACTTAAAGGTCTGGCTTGAGCTCGGCATGTGGACACCTTATGGACACCTTCATGCCATTTGGAAGAAACTGTTGGAGGAAGGAGCATCATATTGACCTCTGTTGGTCTTGGAGGGAACAGTATTTTTGGAAACCTCCAATGATGGAGCACCCATAACTTCTGGAGGCAAGCCATTCCACTGATGAATTGTTCTCGTTGCCAGAAACCAAAGAGAGGCCAAACAGGGAGAAAATGTCCTCAGAATTTAGATTTATGCCCTAAAACTGATCAAGTCATCTGAATGATTAAACTGCCTATTGTCCTCACTGACAATCTGATTTGTAGCTGCTCCGAGATGTGTGTTTGTTTGTGTGTAGGATGAAGGAACAACGCTCTGGGTGCTTTCAGGAATTTTTTTTTCCCCTGATTGCCATTGCGTTTTTTTTGTTTTTACTTCTGCATTTTATGTTCATTTGCCTTCTGTTTAGTACAGCTGTAAGGTGTAAATCAGTCTTGATTTGCAACTTGGTGACACTAGAAACAGGAGGCAGGAGAGAAGAACATGAAATAAGGCGCAAGACACTGCCGATTACTCATCCTCAGGCTTGGTTTCATGCCTTGGCGGTCAAGGTGATGAGTTCTTGTGTCTCAATCGTTACTGGTGTCTCCCGACTTGAGCAAAATCCACCTGACTTGTTGTTATGCTTAGGAAAGCTATTCCCAGCTGGGAAATTAACCACCTCGGCGCCCGAGAAAAAGATTTTTTATCCCTACCTCTTCTTACAGAATAACCAATCTTCTAGTCCAACCCTCTGCTCAAGCAGGAGACCTCATATCATCCTGGACAAATGGCTGTCCAGTCTCTTCTTGAAAACAAGAAGTGACGGAGCAGCCACAAGAGGAAAAAGCACTACTTAGAACATAGGATCACGGGTGGGAAGGGACCTTCGAGGTCATCTAGTCCTGGAGACTATAGAGGATGACACCAAGGTGACCATGGCAGATCTGAAGGAGGCACTGTGAGACAGAGGGTCTTGGACGGTGCTGATTCACAGACTGACCGAGCATCAGACATGACTCAATGGTTGAGACAACCTCTGTAGAATAAGGCAAAGCTTGGCTTGATGACCTCACTATTAATTGTAATACTCTATTCTGCCTTGTTCTGTTTTTAATGTTCATTGTGCTCTGTGACTGTGATAAAGGATGGGTGGATGGGCGGATGGATGGACAGGTGGATGGATGGGTGGATGGACTGAAGGCATCTTTATCCTAAATCCTTGGGGAGAATCTGGGAATCAAATTGCCAAATCCAGCCAAAACTATCAGTTAGACTCTGTGTTAATAATGAACACCACAGGCCAGCGGTTATGAAATGTTATGCTTTAAATCTTGAGTTAAGTCTTGGGGGTCCAAGATATTTAAAGGGGGTCCGTGGGGAAGAAAAGGTTGAAAACCACTATCATAGGCATTGACAAATTCACCATTGGTCAATGGCAAAAGGCAGCTTTACCTGGAAGAGCTTATGTTCCGAGGCAATATCACCATCAAACATCCACGTCTGCCTATCCTTAGGAAAGACTTGATAGGGTGACAAAAATGGCCCAATCCAGTCTAAACCTCTGGCTGACTGTGTGATGATCAATAACAACAACATCCCATTTCATTTACAGGTTGCTTTTATTTACAAATATACTGAAGTATAACCTTCCACTCATTCAGGCCCGTGCGTGCGCGCGCGCACCCACACCCACACACTCCCACGTAGGAAAAAGAAGCAAAAAACCTGAAGTTTGAGAATCACATCGCTTGAGCCGTCCGTGGACGGCAGGGGGAGAAGAAATCAAAACGGATCAAGCCGTAAGCTGTGACCACGTGGACATGAAAGAACGAAGCCCCCCACAACACACTAATAAATAATTTAAGAAATGGCAAGTCATTAAATTAAAAGGCAGAAACGAGGCTAGGGGCCGATGGCAAAACCCAACGAATCAAAAAAAAAAAAAAACAACTCAGGGAGCATTGGGGTGAAAAAGGATATGAAGAATTATCTTTATCATCATCATCATCATGACCATCATCGTTATTTTACAAGTTAAACAAACCGGAACAGCTACAAAATACTACATTTTTGCTAACATAAATACAGAATATATAAATATACAGAGAATACAGCCGGGATTTGTGAAACAGAAACAGGGCAACGGAAGGCAGAGAAGTGAATCGGGGAGGGGGAAAAGAAATTTAAAAAATGGAGAAGAGAATGAAGGCATCTTTTGAAGTTAACCGCTCAGACAGAAACCCAACGGGAGAATTCACCAAGGATGAGATCTGACAGGGCTGATCAGCAAACGTTTTGTTTTCCCATTTGCAGGTTAAAATGGGGGGGGGGGAGAAAGGGCACCTGAAATTGAAAAGCTGGAGAGGACCTATCCTGCTGGCAAACTGGTGGAAGAGTCAAGGAAAATGGATGAGAATTACCAAATTTGGTCAGGACCAAAAGCTTCCCTGCCTGAGCTCTTGAGCTGTCTAACTTCTGTAAAGTCGGCCACATGAACGCTTATTGAAGATATTCTGAGCCAAGGAATCCTTAAAGTTCTAGAACTTGCATAAAGTTCGTGAGATGTTTCTTTGATGGCATTCTTCCCCCCCCCCCCCAAGCTTGGAGAAAAGTGGCAAAGCTAACTTTCCATTCCACGTTCCTTGCTAAGAATACGTTTGTTGACACAGACATAAATCAGAAAGGCATTTCCATTTTTTTTTTGGCATTAAGAGGCAGGCTGCCCCATCGGAGGAAAGTACCACTGTCTCCAGCAAACACTGTGTACTCCATTGCCACTTGATAGATCGATTAGAGCTTAATATTGACCATAGATCGATTCATACATTGTGAATACTTGGGAAGATGGGGGGAGGACTGATGGAAATCTCCAATTTCTGAAAATATAAGAACCAGACCGTAAGACTTGGCTTACAATGCTTACAATACTTGGCTTTTTCAGCATGGTTTCTGAACACCCTAATGAGCCATCATCCAACACGGTTCATATGCCCTGGAACACAGCATTATTAACTTTTTTGTTATGAATTGCTTCTCATTCTTGATTCAAAAATGCACTTTATTGATAGGATCCTTTCCTCTTGGTTTACAAATGCAAGGAGTTCCAGTCATCCCGGTGTAGAAATAGAGAGAAACATCCTTGCACGGAGAACTGGCTCTTCCCACCAAGCTATAGAAATGTTAATAGGGCAACTTTTTTTTTAAACTATGACATAGTTCCATTTTAATATGCAGCAATTTTGTGCTGGTTTAATTCTTGCGCCTTCCCTGAAAGAGTCCCGGGAAATATGATTAAATAAAGGTACTGAATCCTGAACTTGTTTCCAGCATTCCTTTAGAAGAACGCAACCTTAGGCATAGATGTCAATAGTGAAAGAAGAGAATATCTGTAGCTCAGGGTTGAATTGTGGGGTCCTTGGTGCTCCCTGAGCTTGGATGTTTTCTTGCAGATGTTTCATGAGCCAACTAGGTAACATCAGTGCTAGAAGGGAGTGGAGTTTGTGGAGAGGAGGAGGAAGAGGGGAGGAGAATGGCGGTAGTGTCCTTAGATCTCTCTGAGCTTGGATGTTTTCTTGCAGATGTTTCATGACCCAACTTGGTAACATCACCAATGCACTGATGCACTCTTGATGTTACCTAGTTTGGTCATGAAACGTCTGCAAGAAAACCACCAAGCTCAGAGAGCACCAAGGTCCCCATAGATCTCAATAGTCAATGAGAATATCTAAGTGGTAAAACATTACATCAATAGCATTACTGAACAGATTGACTATGTGTTTGGAAGTAGCAAAATTCCTCATTCTCTTAACATCCCCTTTGAAATAAGTGATTTACATTCATTTTGGAAGAATTTCTGAGGACAATTCCTTCCTTCCACCCCCTTTACTAACTGCACTATAGACGTGGCAGCCTGGCCAATCATATATATATATATATATATATATATATATATATATATATATATATATATATATATATATATATATATATATATATATATATAATATTCTACTGTAAATTACCCATTTCAGCCTGTTCTTTGCTTACTGGACCAAACATGATTAAAAGACTGGAAGGCAGTGTGTGTCGACAGAGACAAGCCATGCAAAGGGACAAATAATCTGCTTATAATGGCCATCTGATGTCCCACACAGGCTGCCATTCCACGGGCTTCAACCCAACTTGTCAAAGAAGGTTTTATCCATCTTATCCACCTAAGACATCAGCAGACATTCCTACCTGTTTTTGCTTTCTTGTCTGCTTGAGTGGCATCTCTCCTGAGAATGCAAGAGTAAGCCTGAAGTCAAGAGAAGGTCAAGAGCTTTCAGCCCTTTGACCCTGGAGTCCCAGGTTAAAACCATACAACCAGCAGATTCCTGAGAGCAATCATCCATGCCACACATTAGAGTGACATTGATTTCTGCCAGGATACCAGGGGGAAGGAGAAGCAAGTTTGAATAGCTTGGCTGGGCCTTTCAATCTGGGCTCACTCTCAGCGGAATGGGACAAATCGCCGTAGCCAGCTCACCATGGCCAGCTTACCACTGCCAACTTGCTGTGGGACAACTGCACAATTCAATTCAATTATTTAAAACAAATGAACAATTGTTTCTTTTGTGTGTGTGTCATTCATGTTTCGTTGTCTCCCTCCTTTTATTGTTCTTTCTTTAACGATTCTATGCCACCATTTTTTTTGTATTAGTGTGTAGCTCCTGTCCTGCAGCGAGTTGCGCATGGCGTGTTGGCCACGATGAGTTGGCCGTGGCAGCCTTTACTGGTGTTGGAGGGGAAAGATTACAATTCAATTACATCACAATTTGGAGGACAACTATCTCTATGGAAAAGGCAGAAGGTCTTTCCTAAGTTCTCCGTGTCGTCCTATTCGCAGAGGACAGAAGATGGAACTTTGAACTTCTGCCTTCTCAACAGAACTTTCAGTTGGGGATGAGACAAGGCAAACGGCATCCTTGGGTGAGTTTGAAGAATTAATAATCAGGGTTAATTATTAAAAGGGGTCTCTTTCTGCAGTTCCACTGGGAAGTTGCAGACCTGTTCTTCTGAACCATGTCCTCCTTTGGTGGCCTGTGGAAATTGGTTTCCAGATCCACTTGATAAGCCCTCCTGGGATTCTGCTTTCAGATTCAGAAGACATCCTTGCATATGGGGGAAAGCAGAACGTAAGACCTGCTTCTCTTCAGATATTCATGCCATAAAGGAAGTGAACAAACAGGGTGTTCACACGTGGTTCAAATGCAGAACCGCTCAACTGCCAGAGGACTTGGTTTCAGAAGACATCGTATTTTAATTTCTTTTGTCAAAGAGGGTCTTGCTTTGGGCATTTATTCTTTATTTTTATTTTTATTTTAAAAAACAGCCAATCTCTTACCTGAAGTCATTTAAGAAGGCAGTTGATGTAGGCAGCCATTTCAAGACACTGGAAAAGATGTACATTTTCACACATTGTTAACTTCCAGAATGTATTAATACGATTGTGGGGGGAAAGACTAACTTAGATGCTTATAAGGAGAATCGCTTGTGGATGGTAGCCTTATCCTGGATCCCATTGGATCTGGCAGGAGATAATAAGGAGAAGGTACCATCTGTCAGATCTAATATCAGTTGGAATCCAATAGGGACAACTGAGTTGGCGGGGTTTTGTTTTTTTTTGGCTTGGCCCTTAAATTATGAGAAATAAATATTGAAAAGACCTAAAGGAACTTAGTTAATCTTCAACAGCTGATCAAAATTGGGACAGGAACTTCCCTTGGTAAGTGAGGTGGTTGATAAGTGAGTCAAGCCCAATTTTACGCTCTTTTTTTGTCGTGGCCTTTAAGCAAATCGCACCATTGCTAAGCTAATCTGGCTTCCACCACTGACTTCGCTTTTTGAAAGTTGCCAATGGCCTGAGCCCAGGAGACTGCAACCTCGTAAGTACATGCCAGTCGCCATGTGCCCACATTTTGGTCACGTAACTGTGGGGAATGCTGGAAAAGTCATAAGTGCAATGGCTAGTTGCAAGCCGTTTTTCCCAGCAGCGTTATAACTTTAAACCATCATTAAACGAAGTCAAGAACTACCTGTAAATCTTATTCCTCGAATTCTTCCGCTTTCAAAAACTTGAGGCTACCATCAATCTAAAATGACCCTAAAAGAAGAGACAGACAGTGAGAGGATAATGGCTTGTATAGCCTTTCTCTAGCTTGCGGACTGAACTTGCCAACAAATACTCAAAATAAGTCTGTAAGTCAGCTTCTCCCAGGCTAGAAGTGCTTGAGACCTCAGGGTCTTGATTCCCAACCTTCTCAGCAATGGCTATGTTGGCTACGGAATTGCAGCAACTAAACTCTGTTTTCTCCCTAATTCAGCCTTTCTCGGATCTGGATACCATTAAGGTGTGTGGAATTCAACACTCAGCAATGGCTATCCCAGGGGTAGGCAACCTCGGCTCTTTTATGACTCATGGACTTCAACTCCCAGAATTCCTGAGTCAGCTATGCTGGCTCAGGAATTTTGGAAGTTGAAGTCCATGAGTCATAAAAGAGCCGAGGTTGCCTACCCCTGGGCTATCCGAATTGGAGGATCCTAGGAATTTAAAATCCACACATCTTGACAGACTCCAAAATTGACAAAGGTTGATCACTCAAGGTGAAGCTAAACTCTACTTTGCCAACTTGTTTTATGAACATTAAAACACACACACACACACACACACACACACACATTCTATCACAATTCTGCAGAACCTGGGGTCCATCTAGTCTATCCCCAAGGGAGCTGAGCAGATAGTTCTAGAAATCCATAAGCAAGCCATGAGGTCAAGAGTAGTCTCCAGTTTATGTTTCCCAACAATAGCTAATAAAAGATATAATAAAATCAAGCATGGAATTTGAGGTCAGTCACACCTGGTGGGAGCTTGGACTAAGCTACCTGAGGTTGCTGGGATACATAGACCAAAACATCTGGAACTCAAGTTTGGGGAACAAAGGACAATGCAGTGATGGAAAAATGGTGGACCCAGAATAGTCTGGAAGATCCCAAAGACTTGATGATGGCCTTCTGCTTAAGCTTTCACCCACTCCAATTTTAATGTGGCAGAAGTGAAATGCAAAATATGTGGGAAGCCATGATATTTAATCCACTAACTTGTTTCTTAAAAAAATAAAATTTAAATAAAATCAAACCACAGCCCCAGATCCATCCCCTTTTTGGAGCAGGACCCCCAGAAACTTCGTAAAAGGCTCCATGTTAGCTTACCATGTGATCTAACTAGTCACAAAATGTGGAATTTCCTGGACTTTCTTAGTGGCAAGCACCATAAAACATGTTTCGCATCTTCACATCTGCAAAAGGCTTAATTTCTACTAGCAACTGGTCCACGTGCATTGGGAATAACTGAACTGCTTTGGAAAAAGAATACCATCAATGCTTGCAGTTTGCAATTATATGAAGGATAAAGGGAGGGAAAGGGTTTTTTTTTCCCCCATTGAGGAAAAAGATCCAAATGAAAGCCGTCTCTAATTAATGCGTCTTGCAGCAAGGAACTGTGGGGTATCGCTGCCAAATCAGTATAAACAAATGGGAATCACCAACAGATGACTGTCAATCAAGGCTAGCAGAGCTAGGGGTGAAAACATCAAATTTGGCACTGAATTATTTCATCGTGGTTTGTTTTTTTTTTAAAAAAAAGTTTTAACACACCCAGAATGGAGAACAACCTGAAATAAATTCAGATGCTCCAGAATGTCTCTCGCCCTACTTTTTATAAAATCGCTTTTTCAGGTAAAGTTGTCATGAACAGCTCGTCTAAATTTGCCTCCCCTGTTCAGCATCTTTTTTTTTTACTCTTTCTCTTCCTCTCCAAGAAACGTCATAAAATTATGACGACGTGGCCCTGATTTCGCCTTGCGTTCATTATTTTCTCTTCCCCCCCCCTCTCCCTCCTCTCCTCCATTCCCACTCCCCCATTTCCAGGCAGTAGAGCGACTCTAACTTAATGCCCCCAGAAGTGACCAGTTTGGCTTCCGTTTGGTTTGATGGAGAGGAAAAGAAAGACAAAGAAAAGTCGAGGGGGAAACAGGGAATGTTCCTCTAGGAACCACAGCTTGGTCAATATGTCTCACAGTCCTGAGGCGGGAAGATGGAACATACAGAACAAAATTGGGACAGTCCTCTCCAATTTCTTCCTTCAGCTTGACCAACTTTTGCATCGTGGGCAGCCGGGAGAAAACGCCACACCGTGGAAAGAGATCTCTCAAAGCAATGCACGTGGGAAGCGTTTGCATCCATCACGATGGGGTTCGAGAAGAAACTAACGGCGTCTCTTGGTCCAGCCTTGGTGACCTTGTGGTGTTTTGGGGGGGGGGGTTGAGAATGATGTGTGGTCCTTTGGTCATTCTGACTGAGGATTCCTTGCCTGTCTTAATGCTCCTGTCATCCCAGGTGACCAATATCAGGTTGGAGAAAAAGAAGAAAAATATGGCTGTATGAGTTTGGGGGTTTTTGTGTTTTTTTTTTGTTGTTGTTTTGTTTTTCAGCTGGAAAACAGGAAGGAGTTCCTTGCAACGTTGGTTCAGGAGAGAAGTTCAAAAGAGCCGGCTGGTTTACCCCAGTTGCTTTTCATGAAGCAAAGTAGGAACTCTGCATAGAATACAGCCTATCGATGGGGTTTCCTATCCTGGCTTGCATGGAGTTTACTTCCGAGGAAGCCAAGAAACAGTCACTCAAACTCGTTAGAGAAGTGTCGCTGTCAATGTCGTGAAAAATGGAGTCGTTTCCTGATGGGTGATGGAGAGAAGAAAAAAGCAAAAAACAGACAGAATATAGACGTGTTAATAGGCTGGGATGACTGCTCTAGAGTGCTATAATCTTCTGAGATGATCTGATATGTCCCAAAGGTGTTTTTTTTTCAAAGGCAACTTGACTTTTTGTTTTTCCTTGAAGACATTTTGCTTCTCATCCAAGTTCTGAAGGAGCTTCTTGAATGAGAAGCGAAAGGTCTTCAAGGAAAAACAAAGTCCAGTTGCCATTGGGGGGGGGGGAAAGCACCTTTGGGATAACCATGACCTAGATGACTGAGAATCTCCATAGATGCGATCCATATATGGTTTCACCCATGCAAGGAATTCACAGGACCGCAGCGTTCCCAGCACACCCATGTCCATCAGCGTTAAACTCTTCCCGTACAACGGAGGTGTACCGTGATATGGTTCTTTTCAGAAGGTAGGAGGAGATGCTCACGAGGTAAGCTTGGGATTTTGCCACCCAACAAACGTTGGCCTCATTCTCAGTACATGAGAATCCTTTTTGAATGCAAAGTATTCTGACTGCTGGTGGGGAAACCGGCCATTGACAATATGTGCTGTGGTCTCATTTTCCCAGATGGACAGGAGTGTGTCTGGTTTAATGAAAAGAAGGATTAGAGGTCCCATTTGTGTTGAGGGTACCATATATAAAGCCCTCCCAGATTGAAAGGAGAGCAGTATCCCAATGTTTGAGGGGCTACCACAAAAAGAGGCGGTCAACCTCTACTCCAAAGCACCTGAAAGCAGAACAAGAAGGAATGGATGGAAACTAACCAAGGAGAAGCAACCTAGAACCAAGGAGGAATTTCCTAACTGGGGGAGCCATCAATTAATGGAATAGCTTGCCTCCAGAAGTTGTGGGTGATCCATCACTGGAGGTTTTTAAGAAGAGACTGGACAAGGGTTGGTCTGAAATGGTAGAGAGTCTCCTGCTTGAGCAGGGGGTTGGACTAGAAGACCTCCCAACTCTGGAAGTCCCTTCCAACTCTGTCATTCTGTTACAACCGGGAGAAGGTTAATGAGACCGATTCTTCTTCCTGTTCTAACTTCATTTCTCCTCCTTCTCTTTCTCCATCTGTGAACTTGCATCTACACTGAACTTGCAAATGGCATACTCTAGGCAAACTCGATTCATAGGATTTTGGCAATATCAGAAATCTAGTAATATCTGGGGAGCTGGAAATATTCCTGCTTCAATTTTTGCATCACTGCAAACCTGGATTGACGTAGCCAACTTTTGGTTAAGGCCTTTACTAGCTGCAGTGTAGGATTTGTGGACCCAAGAGGAATTTCTTCACATGATTCCCACATCTGGATATACTTCTGTTCCAAAGAACAACCGCGAATAGCAAACTAAAGCATTGGAGAATTTTTTTAAAGAAGCCTATCTTAAATCTCCAGGGTGTTGGGTTTCTGGGAATAATAAGGACAACAATAACAATAATACTACTCAGATGCCCTGGGTGCATTTTGAGCTGTCATAGTCTTTTGGAAGGCTGTGCTTTCTCTTCAGCTGCGTTGATCTTCTCTGCTGAAAAATCAAACTAATTTGCACTTGAAGAATCAGATGAAAAGGAAAAAAAAAGCAGGCTTGGCTCTTTGCTGGAGCTTTTAATGGTACTATGATAGCATCATTGGGCGGGATGTAAGAAATGGTTGGGCTCTCTGCCAGTAAATTGTTTGCTTTGCAGTCTACAGCATCTCAAAAGAGTTTGAAGAGACAGAGAAACAGGGAGAAAGAGAGTTAGATAAAGAGAGGGGGGGAAGAAAAAGAGAGGGAAAGAGCAAGAAAGAGAGAGAGAGAGAGGTAGAAAGAGAGAGAGAGAGAGAAAGACTGGGAAAGATTCTTTTTTATCTGAGGCACAAAGGCTGGCAAAAGAAAAAAAGATCCTGCATTCCATCAGGGGAAACTGTGGCTTTGAGGAATGTCAGGATCGGGATCGTGACAGTGCCAATAAAAGTTGCCACTGGAAGGAAAATGGAGAGGGATTGCAAGCAGGAAGAGGAGAAACCCAGTGTTGGGGGGGGGGGGGAAAGGTGGGGTTTTTCTTCTTCCATTTTTCACCTCTTCCCCCAATGCAAACTTGGCTAGACTCCCGAAGGCGCGTTCTGTTGATCCCCAAGGAGGAGGACTCTTAAAACAGTCAAGGATAGTTCCCAAAGCAGAATAGACCCGGTTAGTATCATTTTTTTAAAAAATTCCATTTATATCCCGCCCTTCTCCGAAGACTCAGGGCGGCTTACAAGCTTAGCAGTAGCCTTCATTCTATGTATATGCCTGCTTATTAGGGCTTTCACACACCCCCAAGCGGCATTATTACAAAGTCAGCTTAATTGCCCCCAACAATCTGGGTCCTCATTTTACCTACCTCGGAAGGATGGAAGGCTGAGTCAACCTTGAGCCTGGTGGGACTCGAACCTGCACTAATTGCAGGCAGCTGGTGTTACTTAAGGAGGCATCAGCCCACTGCTCCACCAAGGCTCTTGCCTCCCGAGACAGAGCATCCAAACGAATGTGGCGGACTACAAGTCCCATCCTTCCCTAGTCAGGTAAGGTGCACGACTGAAAGAGGCTGACGGAGGGAGTTGCAAGTGGGTTGGAAGAGGACTTGAGCAATTCCACAGGGGGCCTTGGAGGACTGCTGGCCCTCGGCGCCCTTTGCGACAACTTGGAAAGGAAGCAGAAAGATTTGGTCAGCTCTGCTCAGAACTCTACAAGTTCTTCCTTCCAGCCCCAACGACCATCCTTGTTCTTCTCCTTTAGGTCTGTTACAACGCTGGAGGACGGGTCCTTGGCTCTGCTTTTTTTTTTCCTTCTCCTCACCACTGCCTTTTCCTTGTGGGTTGTTTCTTCGACCTGCATTCCTGCCATTCAGGGCGGCAAACATCACGCCGGGTTGGAGGCAGCGAGGAGGTTTTTCCATTCTTAGAAAACGCTGCCTAGAAGTCTGATGCAAAGCTATAAATCACAAGGACTAGATCCCTGAAATGATAACTTTACACTGTTGCAACAGGGCCTTTGGAAACTGCAACCGTTGCAAAACTAGGGAAGAAACCTTGCTACCTGCTGTTCAATTCTTAGATCAACAATACAGCCTTTTCATTCTTTTTTTTTTCTTTTCTTCCTGGAACCTCATCTTTCTCTTTTCGAAGAGGATCCAGAAAGATCCCCGTTGTTGAGCGGCTACAAAATACGGAAGCTGTTTTGAGATGGGAAGGAGGGGATCGGGAATAAGTGAAGACCTTTTCAGCGGAGAAAACTGATCGTGGGGTGTTTTTTTGGGGGGGTTATTTTTTTGCAGACAAGAGTTGCTTTGGGGAAACCCATCCAGGCGACCAATGTCAAACCTGAATGTGGCCATGATGTCAGTTGATGTTAAAACGAGCAATAATAACTAGATCTTCCAGATCTCCAAACGTCATCCTGCTCAAGAGAAGGACCTAGTTCTTTGATCTGCTCCAGGAACGTGGTGGGCTTGACAGAGAAAGCTTGACTCAATATTAGACCTCTGAAATTATTCAAGGCAGGCACGCAGCAAGATCTCATGTGAGACACGACTTGATGGCTGAAGGGTAAAATATGAGTAGCAGAACCTCACCCAGCCACAGAGTGTCCCTTTCAATTTTTCCATGCCACCCATCTGGTGCCCCCAGTTTGGGAATCTAGGCATTCCAGCCCACATACCATTGTTGTGAGTGCGATAAGAGCTGTTATCAATTTGCATACTAAAAAGCTCTGGATGCAAGAGGGTAAACCAGCTTTGTGCCAAACCACATCTGATGCAGCCTTCTCACTGATGTGGTCGTGAAAAGACAGGTCTTGGGATTGCAAGCCCCCCCCCTACTTTCTCCAGTTCCAGGCCTCCTTAAAATAAGAAGCACATAACTAGAATAATGCGGTGGTTTAACTCTTCACGGCTCTTTCTTTCCCTGGCTTCATAATAGATACATACTGTATATAGAATAACAGAGTGGGAAGGGACCTTGGAGGTCTTCTAGTCCAACCCCCTGCTAAGGCAGGAGACCCTATACCCTTTGAGATAAGCGGCTGTCCAGTCTCTTCTTGAAAACCTCCAATGATGGAGCACCCAGCACTTCTGGAGGCAGGTCGTTCCACTGGTTAATTGTCCTCACTGTTAGGAAATTTCTTCTTAGCTCTAGGTTGCTTCTCTCCTTGGTGAGTTTCCATGCGTTGCTTCTTGTCCTGCCTTCAGCTGCTTTGGAAAATAGGTTGTCCTCCCCCCCTCTTCTTTGTGGTAGCCCCTCAAATGTTGGAGCACTGCTATCCTGTCTCCCCTTCCTTTCACTAGACTAGACACACACCCAATTCCTGCATGTGTTTCAACCTCAAAACAAAACAATGGCCAAGCTGGGATTTTCACTGAGGGCAGCTGATCAGCTATGGAACCCATCTGAGATCTGGTAGACCAAGATCCACACCTAACACTGCACAAGTGCGAGAGATTTCTTCAAGAGGTCAATGGTTGAAATCAGTAGCCAAAGCGGGAGAAGCAATTGTTCCCCACACCCTTTGGGCTCCACTGATTCATTTATTTACGTCTCCCCTCCTCTTCTTCCTTGGCATGTGGGAGGGTGATGGCAATCCAAGGAAAAACAGCCTTAGGAAATGCCAATTGCCCTGAAGGCGATAGCAGGGCTCTCTCGAGTGCTATGGCTGCTCCAGGAAATGAAAGAGAAGCTAATTTAATCCCGACATTGGCCAATGGGGCGTGGAGATCTGGAGGAACAAGTGGAGGGAAGGAAGGAGGAAGAACAGAAGAAGCTTTCAAATCCTATAACACTCTCACTACCACTGACTAGTCTACTGTGTCTTCAGGTCCTTTTGGGGAATGGGTGGGATTAAGACGGGGTCACTGATGAATACAGAAATAGGAGGCGTTTGACCTGTCCATTCCTAGGAGCTCTGTTTTGTCAAATCCATCTGGAGGCAAGTAAGCAAGGAGAAAAGGATTCTAATAGATAGGATATTGGAATTTAGATTTCTATCCTGCTTTGTTTTTAGGAGATAAAAGCAGCTTAGATAGCATTTCTCCCATTTTTCTCTCTCTACAACCTTCCTTGCAAAGTTGGGCGGGCTGAAAGCAAGCATCGAGTCTAAAAACACCCAGCGAGTTTCAGCGGCCAAGAGTGGACAGACAGGTGTTTCTGGAGTTATTTAAGCATTGCACTCTATGGGCTCTCTGGACACTTTAGCGCCCTTCCAGATGTTAACAGGAGACCTCAGAGTTTCAACAGAGGTCCTGAAGGTCTTACATGACAATGGCAGTTGGTTCCCAGGGAGTCTTACCATAAGGATTCATGTGGTCACCTGGCATTTGTGGCGGGGTGAGACCTTGCTGGAACGGATCGGTGGCATAAGTGCTCTGCTCCATTGCTACAATCTGTTGTTGCGGTGGGGCAAGGGGTGTGTACGATGTCATTATCCCTTCCATCCGATTGGACATTACTTCTGTAGGACAACAACAAAACAACTTCAACTAATGCTTGCCTTGCCGTCAACCTACCAGAACTATTTATTATTATTGTTCGTCGCACCGTCAGCCAGATGTTCAGATTGGATCCAGCATTTTTGTCCAGCTACCAAATTCTTCCCAAGGACCTGGGATAGGCAGATGTGAATGTGTGTTAAAGGCATCATCACAGGATGTAAGCTGTCATGAATAAAGTTGCCTTTTGCAGTTGACTGATGGGGATTGTGTCAATGCCAGTGGTTATTATTGTTGTGGTTTGCAAATTCAGCCAGACGTTTAGACTGGATTGGCATGTTTATCCTTCTGTTAAGTCCTTCCCAAGGACCTGAGATAGGCAGATGTGGAGGTATTCAAGGTACCATCACAGGATGTAAGCTGTCAATTGCCTTTTGCAATTGACTGATGGGGATTGTATCAATGCCAATGATGTTAACTATTATTATTATTTATTAAATTTATAGGCAGCCCAGCTCACAGCTGCAGAGATTCTGGGCAGCAAACGGCACTGTTTTCAACCTTAAAAAAATAACCATATTTGTTAGGACTCAACAGCCTCTTCATACATCCCAAGAGGCAACTGGACTTTCTTGTTTTTCTTTGAAGACGTTTCACTTCTCCTCCAAGAAGCTTCTTCAGCTCTGACTGGAGGGTGGGGGATGGGAGGATCCAGTCAGAGCTGAAGAAGCTCCTCGGAGGAGAAGGGTGATTTGAAAACAGTGATTCATTCCTGCAAAGATGGAGAGAGAAGTTGCCAGCTCTTCTCTTCGCCTCCACTCCCACGGCTCCCTCTGACGTTGGGCAATGCCTGTCTGAGGATGGTTGCTGCCTCTCTCATCCATATGCAAGAGTCGGTGTTGCGTCCTCACACGAAGGATTTTGCAAACTGGGTAGGGCAGAGGCCCGGTGTTTGTCCAGTCTTTCTCCTGCAGCATTTTGCCAGCCCTGACTGGCGCCTGATGGTGCCAGCACGGCCCAAAGCAGACAGGGTGAACTGAATGCCAATTATTGTCAGGGTGCAAGAGCTGAAAATATGCCAAGACATATTCTCAGAAAGCTACCTACCCTCCCTTGGGAAGTCCAGCCCAATATTTATTCTGGTGGAACATACAGGATCTGGGCAGTTACGCTGCTTTTAAAATGGGGGGTGGGGGGCAAGTGGCAACCCCTGGGCATTTTCAGCCCTGATGTCCATTTTTCTAAAATAGGTTAACTTTCTGTCATGGGCTGCGAGAACAACCTTGGGAGGCAGGAGGAAGAGCTACTTATCAGGGTATTGGTGGCTGGCTGCAGGGCAAGCTATGAGGAGCAAACTCTGCCCTTCCTACTAGCACTGATGATGTTACCTAGTTGGGTCAAGAAACGTCTACAAGAAAACAACCAAGTTCAGAGTGCACCAAGGACCCAACAGTCCTCCTCCTCCCCCTCCTCCTCCTCACAAACCCCTCTCCCTTCTAGCACTGATGATGTCCCCTAGCTGGGTCACGAAACATCTGCGAGGAAACCCCCCAGCTCAGAGAGCACCAAAGACCTCACAGTTCGAGCCGGAGCTGCAGATATTCCATTTTATCAATGAATCACCAACCCCAAAGCTTTTCAAAACAGCTGCAGGGATGGCTTTACCTTGGCCAAGCCGCTGGGAATTTTGCTGTTCCTGCTGCTGCTGATGCCGCCGCGCCAGTTTTTTCATCTGCGAAAAGGAGAGAGGGTCAAAATCAGTTTCGTTTCTCTCCTGCGTCCTCCGTGGGCGCAAGCGCGGCTTCGAGGGCCGTGTTGAGGTCTTACCTTCGCTCTCTGATTCTGAAACCAGACTTGGACTACGCGAACGCTGAGGCCTGTTTCAGCCGCCAGAGTCTCCCTCACCTGCAAAAAAGAAGCCAAATAGAGAAAATCAAAATTGCCACCAAAGATCCTCCAAAGATCCTCCCTCTGGGACGGTTTGGTCCTGATTGCCAAGAAATTAGAAGGGGCGTGCAAAGAATAAAAAAAAAAAAAGCTTCTGCATCATCTTCATTTCCCAAAGCATAGACCGTCCTCGGCTTACGGCCACAACTTAGGCAGACGTTTCTGTCGCTAAGTGAAGCAGTGGTTACATGGGTTTCGCCCCATTTTATGACCTGGCTTGCCAGAGCTGCTAAGTGAACCGCGGCACTTGTTAAGTTAGTAACATGGTTGTTAAGTGAATCTGGCTGTCCCCATTGGCTCTGCAGTGTCTCTGTCGCGGGACACTGCACCCGTCGTAAGTATGAGTCAGTTGCAAGCATCTGAATTTTGAGCAGGTGAGCAGGAGAGAGCTGCGACGGTCCTAAAGTGAGAAAAACGGGCTTCAGTCCATTTTTTTCAGTGCCGCTGGAAATTTCAACGGTCGCTAAACGAACTGCCGTAAGTTGAGGACTACACGTCTGAAAGGCATCTGGAGTCTGCGACTGAAACCTTCCAAGGCTGCAAGATCGATTTTATTCTTCAGTGTGTTTGCCAACTTCTGAACCAGAAAGCTCGGCTTAGTCTTGGCTAACACCAGCTTCTGTCTACTCACGTAGGTACAAACATTGAGACTTGACCGTGCTTGTTGTTGGGAAGCATTACAACATTACAACACCGACTGAGCGAGCTAGTGAGCTCTACAACACTATTCCGTCTACTCAGGGAATGTAGAAGTTGAGATTGTCCTGAAATTTGCCAACTGGCTACTGGGAGAAATGGGGAAGGAAGTCCATTTTAATTAGGATTCGAAGCTAGGATACGACTTGGGGTGGTCAGCTAAGGGTGAGGTGATAGAAATGTTCCAATATTTATTTATTTATTTTATTAATTTAATTTGTATACCGCCCTTCTCCCGAAGGACTCAGGGCGGTGAACAGGGCAATACATAATAAAAACAAGATACAAAAATTAAAAATTATTAAAAAGTAATTAAATAGCAATATTTCAGGGGCTGCCCCAAAGAAGGGGGTCAACCTATTCTCCAAAGCCACAGAAGGCAGGACATGAAGCCATGGATGGAAACTAGTCAAGGAGAGAAGCAACCTGGAACTAAGGAGAAACTTCCTGACAGTGAGAACAATTAACCAGTGGAACTCCTTGCCTCCAGAAGTGGTGAATGCTCCAACACTGGAAGTTTTTAAGAAGAGACTGGACAGTCATTTGTCTGAAATGGTATAGGGTTTCCTGCCTGAGCAGGGGGTTGGACTAGATGACCTCCAAGGTCCCTTCCCACTCTGGTATTCTATACTCTGCTGTAAGCTGAGAAACAACCCTGATGCCAAATGAACCAGCTGTCTTGGTGGTGACAGCAAATTGGAGGACTGCACAAAAATGGCCTAATCCAGGTTTTCATCCTGCTAATTCCAGCTCAGTGGATTCCAATGAATCAGTTGGTCCTTCTATTAATCAGACTTCCTTTTCTTCTTTCAGCCTTCTAAGTATTCCAGGAAAATCCTTTACAATTCCAGCTGCAGATGTCCTCCTTGTCCGAGATAGGGAATTTATACTTTTATCTTCCACTAACAAACTGGATATCTGGAGGGCCACAAATCCAAGGGAAATAGCTGTCAACTACAGTGGGATGCCTGCCAATTTTTACCACCCTACTGAAGGATCGTAGGAGAAATGGCAATTGCAGGACAAGAGAGGATGGGGGGGTGGGGGGCATCAAGCTGGACACATAAGCAATGTGTCTAAATGATCCCAGTTGTGCCTGGGATGGCGTTAAAGACCTTCCGTGTGCAAAGCAGGCGTTTTTGTCAAAGAGTAGCTGCACCAATGATTAATAGCCAAGATTGGACGGATGAAGGAGAAACTTACCTTCCTACAAGGCTTGGAAGATACTTCGAAGGAGGCCTTGAAAGCTCTTCTCTGCTGGGTTGTGAGGATTGTCCGTGGCCTTTTAGGTCTTCTTGGGTCTTTCCCGTCATCACCGCCCTTCCCGGGGGTCATCTGTCCCTTAGCTGGTTTGATGTCCCCATCCTCATCGTCACTTTTCACTGTTGATATATCATGCAAATATGGGAGAGGATGGATTCACACACCGCACGGAGCTACGCTTGGCTTGGTTAAAGAACATAACCTCCGGAGTCCCTTCCAACCCTATTATTCTGTTCTGTTATTCAGGTGTATCCATCCCATCAAACCCAAAGGACGTCTGGAATGGTGTAAGATCTCCTGCCACTGGGAGAGGGTTTTACCTTATATGAAAAATGTCATCGCAAATGTTAATAAGAAATGCCCCGAGCTCAGAGCTAGGCAAAGGTCCGTCTGCTCCAGCATTTTGCACCCCTCGTTGGCCAACCGGACACATTTTTGGAAGCCCACCAAGCAAAGAAGGCCCATTTCAGAAGGGGCCCTCACCTGAATCGGAGTCATCCGGACTGACGGAGCTGAGCAGATCTTTCTCCTTCTCGTAGTCGCTTTTACAGAGGAGCTGGCCTTCCTTCAAGACGAACTCGTCCCCTTTGCGCAGTTGCCGCTCGCAGACACAGCAACAAAAGCAGCCCAAGTGGTAAACGCACTCCAGCGCCCGCATGACGAATTCTGTGGGGGCAATTTTTTCCATGCACCCACTACATTTGGCAGCAAACAGTCTGTGGGAGAGGGAAGAAGCAACCAAAGAGAGACGTGTCAGGTCCTTCTGCACCGGGGGAGGGCGGGGTGGGGTGGGGAAACAAACCACACACACACACACACACACACACCATTTCCTGAGGGTCTAGGTAGGACAACTCGCAGTGGGACTGTTCAATGCCGTATTAATCGTTTTGTTCAGGCTTGCCGCTGGCTGATATTGAAATTATTTATTAATTTTATAGACCGTCTTGAGTTGGGCAACCTCTTCATTGTGCGATAAACAAAGCAAGCAACTTATTTCACTGGAAAAAAAATATCTAACCGGTCAGGGAGAGAAAAGAAGAAACAGATCAATGATGGGGGAGTTTTGTTTTTTTTCAGGCAAGAGAAAAACATTCTATTAACCAGGAGGCTGAGAGTTCTAGTCCTGCTTTAAGCGCAAAACCAGGGGGGTGACTGTGGGCCAGCCGTTCTGTCCCAGCCCTAGGAAGGAGTCAAGAACTTCTGGAGAAACCTCGCCAAGAAAAGCAGCCTTGTCTAGTGTATCGAAGAGAAGGATTGTGGGGGAGGGGACAAGATAACCGTCTTCCAACACTTGAGGGGCTGTCGCAGAGAAGAGGGAATCGAGCACCAGAGAGAAGGACAAGGGGCAATGGACGGGAGTTTGTGAAAGAGAGACCCAACCTAGAATTAAGGAGAAATTTAATAGAATAACAGAGCTGGAAGGGACCTCCGAGGTCTTCTAGTCTGGCCCCCTGCTCAAGTAGGAGACCCTAGACTATATCAGACAAATGGTGGTCCAATCTCTTTTTTTCAAAGCCTTCCATTAATCAGTGGGACGGCTTGCCTTCCGAAGTTGTGGGTGCTCCATCCAAGAAAAGATGGGGGCACCATTTGCCCCGAGTGGTGTAAGGTCTCCTGCCTTGGACAAGGGGTTGGACTAGAAGGCCTCGGAGGTCCCTTCCAGCCCGAGGATTCCAGGTTGGAAAAAAGCTAGCTCGTCTCTCTGGCTGACCCAGCAGCAGGAGAGTGCCCTTGGCATGGTCTGCGGTGCCAGGATTCAAGCCATCTGGCCACGTTATATCATGTCCCTGATTTATTGCCTTCTGGTTCCTTATCTCGCTTTTAAATCCACCCTGCTCTGCCTCCCTCCCAATCCTCCTCGGCGGCTGTTTACTCTTATAATCAAGCCCTAACAACTAACCTTTACCGTTTCAATCGCCTCACCCTGGTTTTTAATTTCCTCCTGTTTGTGGGGCAAATAGATTGTTAACGGTTGTGTTATAGCTCACCGGCTGAGATAAGCACGGTTTGCCATCCGCATTAAGCAAGGTTCAAGAGACTGGCTAAACAGGAGGAGGTTGTAAAGGCAGGAAGAACTGGGTGCCTCTCTGCTTCTTCGATGTATCCGTATCATGGGACGAATTAATCAATTGGGGGTGTTAATTGATCGATGCCGCCTGGGAAATGAAATCACGTTTTCTCTTCTTGATGTTATTTTCCAGTTCACAGACAGAAAACTTAGGGTAACTTGATAGGAAAAAAACCTCTACCAACACCACAGTGGCAGGTTTCCCACTGCAAACAGCCACAATCCTTTTTCCTCTTACGGTGGTGGCGCGGCTTATCTCTTTAATCATTATTGATTTATGGCCAGAATTTCGGTGCTAAGTCAGTGCTGTCGTAAGTCGAGTCACCAGGAGACCAGACTTGATTTTACAATCATTTTTTGACGGCAGTCGTTGAGTCGTGTGGTCATTAAGCATATTGCACGGTCCCCAACAAACCTTTTTTTTTGCTGGAAATCGTCAAAAAAAAAGGTTGCAAATTGTGATCAGATGACCACAGGACAAGGCAACGAGTGGGTTGCCAAGCTCCTGAACTGTGATCGTGTAATTGTGGGGTTGGAGGAATGGAGGAAGTTAAGAAGCATCTCCGTCCATTATTATTCCATTTTTTTTTTAAAGTTTGGGAAGGTACAGAGAGATGGGACTGTATCTCCAAACCCCTCCAAGCCTGAGACAAAACAATCTTGAGACTTTTGGGAGAATGTCTCCCATGTCCTGGTCTGGAGACTCCAAAACAAAAGCAAAAGCAGAAGCCTTAACTGAGTGATCACCTACTTTGCATGGAGAAGGCTCCATATCTACCTGCCAACCTCTCCGCAAATAGGACTAGGAAGCCTTCTTGCCTTGGGGCTCTTCCCCACAAAGCCTTGGCACCACTCCTGGATCAATAGTGATCGCAACCCCGGTTCTCCGCGAGTACCTCAGCCAGTTTTCTTCTGGCTCAGCTGCAGCGTGGTTCCCATTGGCGAAAATCTGTTTTGCGATTTGAGATTCTGGAGCTAGGCAGAGTTTGGGGTGGGTGGGAGGTGGACTGGTTCCCCACCAGCAGGCACCCACGCCAACCCTTCTTGCCTTCCAGACCCATAGCTTTCTCCCCTGCCCGCAGCTGCAAAACCTCTCAGGGGCTATTTTGTAGACAAGTCAGCTTTTGTCACTTCCTTGCTGGCGATGCAAACATGACAAGGCAAGGATGGGAGATTGTGGGTGGGGCAGGGTGCTGGCTGGGGCCTGTTTTTGGCCACCCTGGTTAACTGGCTGGGCTTCTTCTCCTAATACCTGCAGTGAGGACAACTGGAGGATTTGGAAAATGTTTGTGGAATCCTAGCGGGGGAGGGGGGCTGTATCAAATTGCCTTTGGGCTAGCCCAGGGGTAGGCAACCTCGGCTCTTTTATGACTCATGGACTTCAACTCCCAG
This sequence comes from Vipera ursinii, assembly GCF_947247035.1. Taxonomy (NCBI): domain Eukaryota; kingdom Metazoa; phylum Chordata; class Lepidosauria; order Squamata; family Viperidae; genus Vipera; species Vipera ursinii. The sequence goes on along the minus strand of NC_139529.1, from coordinate 7,553,278 downwards.
AATTCCTGAGTCAGCTATGCTGACTTAGGAATTCTGGGAGTTGAAGTCCATGAGTCATAAAAGAGCCGAGGTTGCCTACCCCTGGGCTAGGCAGCGCTTCAAATTGGGGACTCTCTCATTTTGATATAGAATCCAGGGCTGTCGTGGCTAACAGCTTATTCCCCACTTCAGATGAAAGATTATCAAAGAGAGGTCCAACCTAGAATTAAGGAGAAATGTCCCTAACCATGAGAACCACTAATCAACGGAACGGCTTGCTTCCAGAAGTTGTGGATACGCCATCGCTGGAGATTTTCAAGAAGAGATTGGACAGCCATTTCTCCAGAATGGTATAAGGTCTCCTGCTTGAGCAGGGGGCTCGACTAGACGACCTCCAAGGTCCCTTCCAGCTCTGTTATTCTGTAAATATATCACAGAACGGACTCTATATACAGTTATAGTCCTATCCTGCCCAACGGTGAGAACAATCAACCACCTAAAACTTGGAGATGGCTCCCCACACCCAAATGAGGGGTTTCTCCAAAAGGGTCATCCCAAACTTGCAACCCAACAAATCACAAATTCTGGTCAATGATCTGTCTCCAGTGGAGGTGGGCATGTTTTTCACTATGTCTTCCTCTAGCTTGGCAACCACGCCATCTCACCCCACCAGCCGTGGGAGGAACATCCTTTGGAAAGCTGTCATTCACGCAGGGGAGTGTGACGTAGGAAACTTAAAGCTGCCAAAGTTCACCAACCACGGTTGCTATTTCCGCTGCTCAGGGACTGCCTTCGGTGCAATTCCAGCGGCGTTCATAGCTCCCGATGGCTTTTATTTATTTATTTTCAGTGTGTTGCATCTTGAAGGTTGGTACGGTGGGGTTTGGCTGGCAAGAATGAGTTAGAGGATGCAAGGATAATGGCCCTTTTCTTTCCAAAAGGGGAACATTAAGTAGAGAGGAGGGGGTTGCGGATCCAGCCAGAGGCTGGCATAAAACGACACAATAACTTGCTACGTGGCCTTTGCCGAGATGCTACGCAGGCGATCCTCGTGCCTGGAGTCCATCAGGAAAACCGTTTAGTTGCTGATTTGCAAGGTAGAAATTTCACTGTCCTGCGGTGTTAATGTTTGTTTTTTTCCAGCGGGGGGTCCCTTGCCAAATTCCGAACTCATCAACACAATCTTTTATTAATAACCCTCTGAAAAGCTTCTGCGGTGGCGTTATTGCAGAAGGCACGCAAGGCTGGGAGGTGACATCCATTATCGAGATTGCAATGGGGGGGCGGGAGAGGAGGGTGTCCTCAGGGGTGGGAGGAGAGGAGGGCGAGATAAAGCAAACACACTGGCGTTTTATAAACAAAATGTTTCATGTGTTACAGCTCCTCGCCTCCCCCTCCCCCTTCTTCCCGGGGAAACAGTGGGGTGCAGGTTAAAAAACAACAACGAAACCCACTGGCAAAGATGTGCCGTTGCCAGTGGAAAACCCTCCTTCCGTCTTTTGATTTGCTGCTGTTGGGGGGAGAAAGAAGCATTTTCTCTCTTCCTTCCCCCCCCCCACTCACCCGCACTCCATTTCCTAGGTCTCCAACAAGCTTTAGCTTTCCTCTGTCCATGTGGGCTCACTCTGGGATCCTTTCACAAGATGGCACAGGCCATTTTGGATTGTGAGGGTGAGAAGGTAAGCCTGTGAGGTCCTCGTTGCTCTCTGAGCTTGGTGGTTTTCTTGCAGACGTCTCGTTACCAGACGAGGTAACGTCATCGGTGGAGTGAGGATGTTACCTAGTTTGGTAATGAAACCTCTGCAAGAAAACCACCAAGGCCAGAGCTACTGCATATGGACAGACAGCAAGTCACACTGATGATGTTACCTAGTTGGGTCATAAAGTGTCTGCAAGAAAACAAAAACCAAGCTCAGAGAGCACCAAGGACTCCACAGGCCAACCCTGAGCTACAAATATTCTCTTTTAGCGAAATATAAATTTGGATAATGATGGCAAGGGTTGACCAGGGACCTGTGGACTAGATTTGAGTATCTTGATACTGCCCCATTGCTGAAGTCACTGTTTATGTTATGCTTCCTAGAAGCCCTGGCGGCGCAGTGGTTAGAATGCGGTATTGCAGGCTAATTCTGCCGACTGCCAGGAGTTCAATCCTGACCAGCTCAAGGTTGACTCAGCCTTCCGTCCTTCCGAGGTGGGTAAAATGAGGACCCAGATTGTTGGGGGACAATGTGCTGACGGTGTAAACCGCTTAGAGAGGGCTGTAAAGCACTGTGAAGCGGTATATAAGTCTAAGGGCTATTGCTATTGCTTTAACAACATTTTATATCCACCCCTTCCTCTGGAGGGAGCTCACCAACTCATCCTTACCATTTCTGCCACCCAAATCACAGATTTTATACTGGATTTAGGATAACGTGCCTGATTTTAAATCTTGGAAAGTACTAAATCCAGCTTGAAAAATAGAGAAACCATGGGACCTAGAAGCCTTAAACTGCTCACCTGCTTCGAGGTTCCCCTGTTAGGGTGTGAAGAATATTGTTGTGGGCAGTTCTTAATTAATTTAATTCAGATCTTTAATGAAATGTTGATCTATATTTCCATTTAATTAAATCAGGTAATGTTTTTCTCCTGGCCCCACCCAGCATGCACTCAAAGACAAACCCCTTCTTCTGAAAATAGTTCGGCACTATACTTACTTACATCTATACATATCCAAGTCACCCATGCCCCTTTAAAGTACACCTTTTCTACTTTAAATTATACACCAAACGATAATGTTTATAGCTCAGGGTTGAAATGCGGGGTCCTTGATGCTCTCTGAGCTTGGTGGTTTTCTTGCAGATGTTTCATGACCCAAACTAGAAACGTCTGCAAGAAAACAAACAAGCTCAGAACACCACCATCTCCTCCTCCTCCTCCTCCTCCTCCTCCTCCTCCTCCTAGCACACCCCACTCCCTTCTATCACTGATGACGTTACCTAGCAGGGTAATGAAATGTCTGCAAGAAAACAATTTCAGAGAGCACCAAGGACCCCACATTCCCATGGATATCCATTAGATCCAAGAAGTTAGTCTGTCTCCCTCACCCTTTGTGGAGATTTGGGGTGAGAAAGGAGCAAACTGTAAACAGCTGAGAACTAGGGCTTGCTATATTTGAGCAATGCACCCCAAAGAAATAAAGAAGAAGAAAAAGAAACGGGGGGAAAAAAACAAGGATGCAAAAGGACTTATGAAACTGGGACCACCGCTTCTTGCAAATGAAAGTCCAAGCAGATCGTGCTTCAAGTATTATTCCTTGCACTAATCAACACTAAAGGACGAAGAACAACCAGGCTTTTTTTCATCCTCTCAACATCTGTGTTTGCTCTGGAGATTTAGCGAATTGGACACTCTGCACCTGTATTTGCAGATTTACCGATAAGCCAGAAGATTTTAAAGTCAGCCAGTGCACCTTTCACGTAAAACATCAATATTGGCTTTAAACAGCCCTTCCATTGCTGGATCACAGAACACAGACTGAACGAAAATCCAAAGCTTTGGCAGTTACTACAAAATCAACGTTTAAAACAGATTCGCCTTTCTTTTACTCCGAAACAGAACTGCCTGAAAATCACCCACTTCTATAAAAGCACAGCTCTCCTAACAAACCAGAGCACCCAGATATCCTGCATTTGGCTAGGAATTTTCCCTGGAGCAAAAACATAAACCTTTATGATACTGTGTACCAGGAATTTCCCATCGAGTAGTCTACTGCCGTTGTCCCAACGCAGCTGGGATGGAAGCTACGTTTAATAAACACAAATCTGTTCCTGGTGGAATTTGCTCCTTCCTAGCAATGGCACCACTAATGACAAACTGATACACTATGTCCCAATATGGACTGATATGTGTGTGTATTGTGTTAGCTTGGATAAGGACATAAAACCAGCTTCGTTGGACTTGGCTAAAAGTCCTTATAGCTCCCCACTCTCTGGTTGGGGCTGATCAGCTGCATTCCAGAAGCTCACAAACGTGCAGAAAAGATCCCTCCCTAACAGCTGGTATGGAAGTGCTCGGAATTCAGAAAATGGCAACAGGATTTAGAACTAAGAGGTGCTGATAAACTAATCTTGGCAAGGAAGTTGTGGGTGCTCCATCACTGGAGATTTTCCAGAAGAGATTGGACAACCGTTTGTCTGAAATGGTATAGTCTCCTGCCTGAGCAGGGGGCTGGACTAGAAGACCTCCAAGGCCCCTTCCAATTCTGTCGTTATATTGCAATATTGGTATAGGTGATCCAGGAACATGGAATTCCCCCATCTCAAATCTTATGAGAAATGAGGAAGTGAAACTCCATTTTCACCATTTTTCCATTTGGATGGTAGCTTTTTTCAACCTCTGAAACAATCATCAGGAAGGTTGTCCCCCATCTTAACTAGACTTAACATGTCTTGATTTTTCCCCCTTCCCTTCCCTTCCCTTCCCTTCCCTTTCTTTTCTCTTCCCTTCCCTTCCCTTCCCATCCCTTCCCTTCCCTTCCTTTCCTGTTCTGCCAAATTCCATACAACAGGGCTCCTACCCTGTAATTTTAATTTCTTACACCCGCCCCCCCCTCCCAAAAAAACCCTGGATACCTTCTTTGAACAGTTCTATGGCCTTACTCATGTGTGACGAACATCTTAAGCTTTTGGCCACATGCCTTGGCCAAAGCTCTTCCTTCTTGTCTCTGAACTGACCATAAGACCCAGAATCCCCCAAGAGAAAGGAACAAAGGCCAGGATCGCGCCCCATCTTCCATCTCCCTAAGCTGACGGTGGGCAGTCACTCTTGCTTTGACAAAGTACCTCCTCCACCTCCAAATCCTTATCATTAAAGGCTTAAGCAGCTTTTTTTCTCCCCCGCCTCCTTTTGGAGACAAAAAGAATACTGTTAATGGGGCACCCTACGAGAAAACCATCAGTAAACAGTCACTTTGATGAAGGACTGGGGGCGAATCGGGGTGCCTTGGGGCACATACTCACTGCGTTGGTCATGAAAGGAAGAAGGTAAGGTGTCTGCTGGGTCAGGAGACAGATCAGAAAGACAGGGGGATGAACCTCTCAAAAGACCTCAGGCTTTCCCCCTTACAATTTTCAAACAACTGTCCAGCCCGATGCATTCTTGAAAAAAAACATTCTCTCTGATGTGATTTTTCACACCCAAGGGAAGTTTCGTTCAAGCGCTCTTGCGGAGCTTAGCAGCAAGATGTGAAGGATTCAGTGTTGGAGCATTCACAACTTCTGGAGGCAGGCTCTTCCACTGATTCATTGTTCTAGCTGTCAGGAACTAAGGAGGAATTTCCTGACGGTTAGGACAATGAATCCGTGGGACAACCTGCCTCCAGAAGTTGTGAGTGCTCCAACACTGGAAGTTTTTAAGAAGAGACTGGACAACCATTTGTCTGAAATGTCTCCTGCCTGAGCAGGGGGTTGGACTAGAAGACCTCCGAGTTCTCTTCCAACTCTGTTATTATTCCAGGGGAAGACAAACAAATCCGTTGGTAGCCACGACAAGTTTCATCCCACCAAGCCACCTACTCATGGAAGATGGCTGCCTAGGGGATCCTGTAAAAAAATTTGCATTGCAATCTTGGGTTGACCCTGTGCTTTTTAGTGGGGAGGCTGGATAGTCAAGAGAAGACTGAAGGGAACTGCCTGGATTTCTAGCTCCATTTCAAGAGGACAAACCAACATCGGATTGGGATTATGAAGGTGAATCCTCACTTATCCCAGAGACATGGAGTCTTCAGTCTCCAAGTACATAAGGACCTCAGTTACCCACAACATGATTTACTTATGTTTGTTATCTAGTAGTAGGGGTGCACCTCTACCTTTTCAAGGACAATGTCTTCTGTGAAGGATCATCAGCAGATGGTCCTTTCTGGGTTGGGTTGCCCAACCTGTTGACTGACAGGCTGAAGAATCCTGATAAAGAAAGCAACTTTTGGAGTTTCCTATCCACCCTTTAAGCAAACAGTTCTCCTTATCAATCTTCCTCAACGCGGTGAGATGCATTTGATTCCTGTTTCGATCATGGCCACTCCTTCCACCTAGCCCTCTAAACAAGCTCATGCAAGCTTGACCCAGATCCACCATCTTCCTTGCCATCTAGGTCACCTACATTTTCCTGAGGACCCATAAGGTTGTCCATGCTTAGTACACGCAATGTTGGAAGTAGGGCAGGTAGTTTGTCTATACACGGAAGAACTGTGTATCGACAGAATTGTTGACCAGAGGAATGACTTCATGAGATGTTCCCAAGGTGCTTTTCCAAAAGTCAACCTGACTTTCTTGGATTTTTCTTTGAAAACATTTCCCTTGTCATCCAAGTAGCTTCTTCAGTTCTGCTTCTTGGATGAGAAGCGAAACATTTTCAAGGAGGAAAACCCAAGAAAGTCCAGTTGCCTTTTGGGAAACACCTTTGGGACAACCACGACCTGGATGATGGAGAACCTCCGTAGAGATTTTGTGAGAGGCTTCCTGTTTTCCTGCTAGGCATCAACCATTTCCCCGATACTTCATCTTTACCACGGCTGTGGCATTTCTTACTCATTATTCCTGCCCTTCATCCACAGAGTTTAAGACAACATTAATGTCCCCAACGATTCATTTCACGCTCGCAACAAACCATGGAGCAGTGAAGCAATGAACTCAAGGATTTGCCCTGCTATGACACTCCGACCATTAAACCACAGGAGCTCTCCAAAAGGAGTTGAGATCTTCTGCTTCAGATGCTTGTTGAGCAATTTGGATAAACCCAGCTCTGCTGGGATTGCAAGCTTGCCTCTTCCACGCTCGGCCCCGGATTCCCAGGAGTCTCAACCGTGCATCCGAGATAATTTATTCCCATTTAAAGGGACTTCCTTGCCTCTCGTCTCATAAAACTCTTTGCCCCAACATCGCCAGCTTCATCTTTGTTGTCACTCTGATGACTTTATAAACTTATTCACGTGATCTATCAGGGGAAAGCAGAAGAGACAGGACCCAATTTATGGGCCCATATAAAAGGCGTCTTATATTTAACAACTGCATTTAGCTGTGTTAACTGCAAGTCACAGTAATAAAGTCCCGGCACGTTTCGGTGCTAAATTAAAAAACGAGGGAGGGAAAAGAGGAGGGAGAGAGGGAGGGAGAGAGGAGAAAACTTCTGCTACTCAATAATACATAGACACTCGTGTTTTTTATTACTCTTTAATATCATGATTTCCATTTAGTTTATAAATAATTGTAGCTAACTAATGAAACGGAATCAAAAACGGCCTCCAACCTATTCCCCCAGGGCAAACTAAATTCCCCTTTTTAAAGCTTCTTAATCGCAGCCCAGTTCCTACAAAATTAGCATAGTAATCAGCTTTAAATTGAGCCTCTTTGTTTTTTAATTAAGCTCCCAGCAGGTAAAAATAAAACAGATTATTGAAGAATCTGCCAACCTTAATAGCCTAGAGCGCTTTTGACAATTAAAAAGATCATCGCACAGGGTTAACCCTTTGAAGGAGAGAAAACGCCCGCCAGCCATCCTTAGCCATTTTCCTGGGTTTGGCTCCTGCCAAACTCAGGATAATTGCTGGGGTCGGCAATGTCCTGACCATCCAGCCAACCCCATCCATTTGTCCACCAGAAAAAGATCTCAAACCTTCCTCTGATCTCAAAGGGCCAAGAAACTGTCAGTGATTGCATTACTTCTAGCCATTTTGGCAAGCAATGCAATATTGATCATTACTGACATGGGGTTGTCAAGAGCTTCAGACAGATTAAAGACTGGAACTAGATTTGACATCCTTTTGAACAGTTTTGGAATCCCCAAGATGGATTCTTCCATCTTCTCGTTTTATTTTGAAGCTCTGTTGTTGTTGTTGTTGTTGACATCCTTTCGAACAATCTTGGAATCCCCAAGATAGATTTTTCAATCTTCTCGTTTTATTTTGAAGCTCTGTTGTTGTTGTTGTTGTTGTTATTATTATTATTATTATTGTTGTTGTTGTTGTTGTTGTTGTTGTTATTATTATTATTATTATTATTATTATTATTATTATTATTATTATTATTATTATTCCAATGTTGAACTTACTGTCCTGGAGTTGACTGTGTCCAACCAGCTGCTTATTTCAAACATGGCGCCAGAGTCTGGATGGGTTTCGTCTCTGTTTTGGACAGTACGGAAATTAACCCTAACCCTCTTCAAAAAAAAAAAAGCCATTTTGGCTGTGAAAGCTGTGAGTGCAAAAGACTTCTGCCACCAGAAACTATAACTGCCTGCAGCCAGATACAACCTAGTTATCAATCTGGATTTCACTGACAGCGTACTTATTTCCACACACAGCTCATGCCTACATAATTAGGAGGAAAGGAAAGGAAAGGAAAGGAAAGGAAAGGAAAGGAAAGGAAAGGAAAGGAAAGGAAAGGAAAGGAAAGGAAAGGAAAGGAAAGGAAAGGGAGAGGAGAAGAAAGGAAAGGATTTTACTAAGTGCCTTCCTTTCATTATATCAACTGAAACCACGTCTTCATGGATTTTCAAGTAAGATTATCCTTTCCCTCAACAGACAAATGCTGCCAAGAAAACTCTCCCAAATTTTGAGGAGGGGTCTTCCTTAAGCCCTCTTACTGCTCCACAAGATTTATCTTTGCCTCGGGGGTCAGCCTGAGGTTGCTAGGGAAAACAGCTAACTAGCCTTCAGCTATGTTTGGGACTCTCCAAACTGCATTCAAGCTGGCTTGGCAGATACTTCAAATTAAGTGTCCGAGGACCGAGATGTTCCTTTCAGCTTGCTGACTCTTGGCATTCCACCGTCGTCCGGCTGAGGGATTGTACAAAATGCTGCTGAGAGTCCAAGCAGCTCTTGCCAAACAGAGGAGGTATGAAAGAGATGGGGTCTGGGTGCGAAGAAAGGAAATCATCTTCATTGTCTGGACCACTGTTTGCTAAATCAAGTTCCCTTCCCACTTTCTCTCCACAAAGCCAAGCCAGAAGATGTAGATAGACTGGACTACAACATCCATCAGCTCCTGCCAGCAGTGCTATTGGGCATGCTAATTGAGAATTGTCATCATCCAACCTACGTGGAAAGGAATTAGACCATGGAGGAGGAGGAGGAGGAGGAGGAGGAGGAGGAGGAGGAGGAGGAGGAGGAGGAGGAGGAGGAGGAGGAGGAGGAGGAGGAGGAGGAGGAGGAGAAAGATTCTGACAGAGAGAAGTTCCCTGAGGACGGGCAATCTAAATTGGATCCTGCAACTTTATCCATGGACACGTATATTTTACCTTTGTTCGTTATGAGTCCCTATTCATGGTCCAGAGTTTAGCAATCTAGGTCATTTTTTGGATTACAGCTTCCATGATTTCTCAGTGTTGGCCACAGATCATCACTAGGCAGAGGGATGTGACCCAACATAGCAGCCATACTAAGTTTCATATAGAAAGAAAGGCTAGAGGGAAAAGCTTTGATGGTTTTCCAATGAATTTGCTCAACTCCTTAGATTCAAGAGAGGCAGAATTGGATTCGACCCAATCGCCTATGACATCAATGTTTTCCGAGCCATGTTTTAGAGAACCAGGGAATTTCTCTGGAAGATGCTCAAGGATTTCTCCCCGAGAAGATTAATCAAGACAGTCCAATTTTTATTGAAGCCAGACACATATTTAGGAGCGAAAGAGAAGTTACAGCTCAATACAGAAGCTGTGCCGTATTCAAATCCCATCTATGCACAAGGGGATGAAGTCCTCCTGTTCGAAATCTTAAAATCTCTAACTTTGGGCCAGTCCTTCTCATTCAGGCCTGGGAAGAAGAAGGCAAAGGCAAAACCCATCCCGTAAATCTTGCCAAGAAAGCTGCATGGAGTTGTCGATGTAGTCTCAGGATGAACTCAAAAGACACACATACACAAAAGTCTGAAGTTAGAATCACGCAAACACACGGAGCCACAAGAAGGCCGTTAAACACAGTAGGAACGTGGCAGCTCTTGTGTTTATTTCATCCGGGTTTAAGGTTTAAGAAGGACTAGGAGTGACACAATAGCTGTGTTTGAGGGGCTGCCCCAAAGAAGAGGGGGTCAACCTCTTTTCCAAAGCATCTGAAGGGCAGGACAAGAAGCCACGGATGGAAATGGATCAAGGAGAGAAGCAACCTGGAACTAAGGAGGAACTTCTGTTATTCTATTTCGCAGTGGTGTAGGGGGCTGCTTCCTTGCGTCTCTGCTCAGAGCAAAGTTGGTTTTCTCTGACTGGATGCAGAGGCCTCGAGAGGCGAGGCGCGCATTCGGCTGAGCACTTTGCCATCTCTATGGCAACATTCACAAGCCTTGTAGCCAGCCGGCTGGCTGCCAAGAGATGGCACCCTTCAAAATGGACACTGCAGCTGTCCAAACAGTATCTTGTGTACCTGAGGTGGGAGAGGCCTCCTTGTTTACTCCGATCTAACAGAAGATACAATGCCGATTCTTCCCAATTTCATCGCCTGTGCTGCCGCATTCAACCCCTGTGAAAATCCCAAGGCAGCTGTGGAAAAGTATTGTTGGCCCAAACCAGTAAGCTGTCAACTCGCCGTCAGGGACAGGATCCACCTGAAATCTCCACCTCTTGGGCTTCTGTCACTGTCATTACCATATCCCAGCTCTTTGGGACTCTAAGTCGCAACCGTCACAATAGCTTTGAGAAAAAACTAGTCTGGGGAGGCTGGAATTATTCTGGCAGAGTTGGAAGGGAGCTTGGAGGTCTTCAAGTCCATCCCGCTGCTCAAGCAGGAGACACTATACCATTCCAGACAAATGAGTTGTCCAATCTCTTCTTAAATGCTTCTGGTGTTGCAGCATCCACAACTTCTGGAGGGAAACTCTTCCATTGATCAATTGTTCCCACTGTCAGGAAATTTCTCCTTAGTTTCTCAATCTCACCTTGATTAGTTTCTACAACTTCTGGAGGGAAGCCGTTCCACTGATTGATTGTTCTCGCCATCAGGAAATTTCCCCTTAGTTCTAAAGTTGGTTCTCTCCTTGTCTTGTCACACATCCCAGAATGTGTAGACAAGCTTCCTGCAAAACCCATCCAGAGGGTTGTACAAATCAGCTCAGCGGTGATGAAATCGGTGCAAACTAAGGCACAGGGATGTTGTAAGGCAGAGGTTGGTCAACTTTAGGATTCTCAAAAACCACACAGCCTAGAAATACTGGGAATCCCGCAATACCTGGGAAAGCTCTTCTATGTGACAAGAAAGTATCCAGAGTTGGATCCCTTTTTTTTATTTATCTAAAATCAGCCATGCACAACAGGTAGGTGTGTACACTCATACCTTGGTACTTGACTGCTTTTATGCTCATTGAATTTGGTACTTGACACATTTCAATGCCAAAATTTCGTCCTGATTTTTGTCATTTGTTTGGTGCTCTATGCACAAACTAGAACTTGTCACTGTCGGTTGCCTTGTGACTCGCTACCCTTTCCGGCCGAAACAAAGAGTCATGCGTCAATCACACAATATCTCTTGCCCTGTGCACATCCCCTTGCGGCCTTATCTTCGCTTCTGTGGTCGCTTTGTGTGTTTTTTTGCGCATTAAATTTATTTATGGGAAAAATCTGTTCGGTACTCATCACTTTTGGATGCTCTTCCCAGAACCAATTAACGAGAAGTACCGAGGTATCACTGTATGTGGTTTTGCACAAATGCAAATAATAATAATAATAATAATAATAATAATAATAATAATAATAATAATAATAATAGTCACCTTATTATGATTATTTTTAAGATCTTAGGAATAAGCTTTCCTTTCCTTCTAGACTGAGCATGCTCAGTGGGAAAGCAATCTATCGGTGGAAATGCGTGAACGAGACAACAGGCAACACTTTATTACTGAACCATTTGTCCTATATAAAAAAATCATCAAGCATCAGGGCAGGTGGGTAAGAAAAAAGGAAGAGCTTTGGGAGAGAACAATCAAATTAAGTTCTGCTGCGGATTTTTGGGATCACGTCCAAACAGTAGTAGCAAAAAAAAAATTCAGGGTCCTCTGAGTAGAGAAACCTTCTTAGCATCATTCTGGGCACAAATGATAACCAATTTGGCAGACTTGCTGATGAATGTGTCGGCAATGTTTTGTGCCATTATTCTCAGCAATGTAATAAAATATATCGTGTGTCAATGATAGGGCCTTCCTTTCGGAGAAGATGCCTATTAATCTACGCACATAGCTTAAAGCCACGCAGGGCCATCTATTCAACAGGATCAGCCTCCAGGGCTTCTGGTCAGGTCACAGCAAGAATGTCTTGAAAACGAGAGGCAAGAAACGCGAGCGTGGAGCTTCTCCTCCCGAGTCAGTGAAGTTAAGGAAACACAGGCAGAACCTATGGACTCATCCCAACACCTCAAGAAAAATGAAGATGAAACCATTTGTCTACTGATAGTTGTCCTGCGAAATAAATATACGTTTCCTCAACACACATAAAACTCTTAAATATGCAACTACCATAGGCCTTCAAGCTAGATGAAATCTTTGGGTTGCTTCTATATTTTTCCCCCCAGTTAACCACCAGTATTAAAAACACGATAGCTTTAATGTAAAACATATTCACAAAGGTCTTTAAGTGGGTAGGATGTGAGGAAGAAAGAGATTTTTCCTTTCTTCTTCCCTGCCAATTTTTCTTTCTTCTTTAGCCTGCTCACCAGCTCATCAAAATAATTTTCTGAAAGCCTTTTATTCCTTGACCAAAAAAATGTTTTTTTTGGTTCAGCCAGCCAACTGTAGGTTGCGCGATTCCGTCCCCCGCAATATTATTTTATCCACGCGCCTTCATTCTTCCCAGTTTTATTTGGCTGGCAGTTCCATCAGCTGTAAGTTACTGGTAAATTCAAAATCTAGATGCAGAGATACCTCCCACATGTAACTGATTGTAAATCCTTGTGACCAGGTAATAACCTACGGATCTGATGTAGGACGCTCGCTCCATCCAACTCAATTTAAAATGAGAAAGACCAGAGGCGGGACAATCAATTGCTACATATTTGTGGAAAGATTTTTTTTAACTATTGTTTCCTTTAGGGGAAGGGGGAAAAAAAACCCTTGCCTTGCTTAATCGCTGTCAGATGGGTTAAGATGTCTGACGAAGCTAAACTGCTTTAAACCAGGAATCTCACATTCGTATCTCCACCAATGATGTGATGAGGATGATGATGATTCGTTGCACGGTCAGATTTGGTGTTTTTACCCCCCCAATTCACTCCTTCCCATGGACCAGGGACAGACAGAAGTTCCCCTTTGATAATGTGAAAGTCATCCTAGCAGGATGTAAGCTGCTCCGAGTGAAGCTGCTTCCTGAAATTGACTGATGGAGACTTTGTCAATGTCAGGGGTGTTCAAAAGGTGCTCCAGATGTTTTGGGATGGCACCCAAGGTGTCTTATCGCCATCACTATCAGGCCCCTGCTTTGTTTTCTCACAGTCATTCTATTTAATAAATTTAATAGACTTCAACAAGAATACAGAGAAGAGCAAGAAAGATGGTTAGGGGGCTGGAGGCTAAAACATCCAAAGAAGGGCTGCAGGAATTGGGTAGGTCTAGTTTAATGAAAAGAAGGACCGGAGGTGATGTGACAGCAGTGTTGCAATATCTGAGGGGCTGCCCCAAAGAAGACGGGGGTCAACCTCTTCTCCAAAGCAGTTGAAGGCAGGACAAGATGGAAACTAATCTAGGAGAGAAGCAACCTGGAACTAAGGAGACATTTCCTGACCGTGAGGACAATCAACCAGTGCAAAATGGAAGTTGCCTCCAGAGGAGGTTTTTAAGAAGAGAATGGGCAGCCATTTGTCTAAAATGATGTAAGATTTTCTGCTTGATCAGGGAGATGGACTAGAAGACCCCCAAGGTCCCTTCCAACTCCGTTATTCTGTTATTTGCAGGTCTTTGGTGATTCTTCTTGAGTTCTTTCTCTTGACTTCTGCGGTCTCCAGGCATTGCCACGTCCACTATCAAGACTTTTTGTGTGCGTCTTTCTTACGGTTATTATTATTATTATGAGTTGGTATTTATTTATTTATTATTTATTTATTAATTTAATTTATATACCGCCCTTCTCTCAAGAGACTCAGGGCGGTGAACAGGGCAATTTGAAAGAGGTTAACAAAAACGTATGGACAGCAATAAAAACAAAGGGAGGGCAGAATAAGGATCTCTCTCTCTCTCTCTCTCTCTGATGAATAAAAAAATAGCTTCTCAATTTTCTTCGTTTTCATCCTGCCATAAATAAATACCTCACATCTGTTTCTTTCAAGGGTGGAACAAGACTCCTGGCTGAGAATACCGATCTGGAGCTTAAAAGCATCAATCGAACGTGGATATTAACTCAGGGCTGGCCAGTGCTCTGCCTGGCGGAGACCTCTTTATCTCAATGAAAAGTCCCGTCTCCCAGCCATGTTATTTGACTTAACTGTGCCTCTAAAGAGGAATCAAAGCCTTCTTCCCCCACCCCTCCCCGTTGCTCCTTCCCTCTGAGGTGTAATTAAACAGAAGCAATAGATAATCCCACTTCCAAAAAGCTGGGGTCGGCCTCGCAGCTAAAGTGGACGCCGCTTAATCAAAAAAGGACTGTCCATTCTTTGCAACATGCCTTCTTGAGCAGTGTTGGACACCTCTTTGCTCCTTTGCCCCCTCCCCTTTCTCTACTGGGGTCTCGGGTCCCCCAGATGCGGCTTCTTGTTCTTCAAGATTAGTTTGACACCTCTGGTAGGACAATACCAGGAGCCGAGCTGCTGGTTAAAGAAGAATTCTACTTGGGGGGTGGGTGGGGGAACCAGCCCCATGTCCATTACCGTTTGCTTGTATTTGCTCTAAGGAAAATCAGAATTATTTCTTCTTTCTTCTTCTTCTTCTTTCTTTCTTTCTTTCTTTCTTTCTTTCTTTCTTTCCTTCTTTCTTTCCTTCTTCTTCTTCTTCTTCTTCTTCTTCTTCTTCTTCTTCTTCTTCTTCTTCTTCTTCTTCTTCTTCTTCTTCTTCTCCTTCTCCTTCTCCTCCTCCTCCTTCCTTTGCTTGTGTTATTGGCCCAGAAAGGATGTTTTGACAGGATTTAATTAGCTGGATTCAAGCACAGGATTACTATACGAGTTATTTACTCAGCAAAGCTCCGTGTCTGAGCCGGGGTGGGTGGGTTGCTCACAATGAGTCTGAGTCAGAAAATGAAGGAAGGACCTCGCTTTGTTCTTAGAGGGGTCCTTGGGAGGCTGATCTTATGGAAGGCACCTCCAGACCTGATGGGAATTTGGAGTTGGAGTTGGAGTTGTTAAGGGAGGGGGGATATGACTTTGTCTATGGGGGATGTGGAATGAATGGGGTGGAGGAGTTAACTTTGTCTCAATACCTACTGAGCTTGAATAAGAGAGTTGGAAGGGCTGGACAACCATTTGACTGGCAATTTGAAATTTCACGGTATCTCGATTCTATCGCTCTGTTAATGCAGCCTTGAATTGCATTGGCTCTTTTGGCAGCTGCAGCACACGGCCGGCTCATCTTTAAAATGACTCTCCACCCAGACTCTACCGGTAAGATCTGCCGCCTTGAGGGGGTTGGACTGGAAGACCTCCAAGGTCCCTTCTAGTCCTATGATTCTATATGTAGGCCCTGGTGGCTTGTTGAACTCCCCCTTGTGAATTTATATGCAGCTTACCCCAGGGAGCATTAAAGCAGAACTTCTCCAAAATATTTATTCTTGAATCAAGAGGAACAAGCCATTTGGTCAGAAGTGGTCCTCTCGGTGCAATTTTTCTAAAAACGATGACGACAATGACAACAACAACAGAGTGCCAAAAGATGAACCTTCTTTCAGATCATGCCACGCTGCAGATAACCTGAGGGGACACAAGGGCAGTGCATTCAACCTGCCACTAGCAAATTGCCCTAGCAGAGTTTCCCCTGCTCGGTACGATTGTTTTCAATGAATGTTACTCCGTACGGAATGAGCGGCTTTGCTGAAAAGTTTGCTAGGAAAGTTCCCGGAGACGCTGGTTGCTAGGGGATTGCTATCAAGCTATCAGTTGCCTAAGCGCTACCTGGCGCACCAACAAAGGGAGCAAACAGGACCATGTTTAACGCATGCGTGTTGCAGCCGCTCCTTCCTTCTTCCCACTGCTGGGGAACCAAATGCTCTGTTTGTTTTATGTTCGAGAAAAAAACAAGCCATGTCATTTTTTTTATAACAACTAATGCTGTATAGTTAAAGGTAAAGGTTCCCCCGCACATGCGTGCTAGTCGTTTCTGACTCTAGGGGCCGGTGCTCATCTCTGTTTCAAAGCCGAAGAGCCAGCGCTTGTCCGAGGACGTCTCCGTGGTCATGTGGCCACCATGACTAGACGCCAAAGGCGCACGGAACGCTGTTACCTTCCCACCGGAGTGGTCCCTATTTTTCTACTTGCATTTTTACGTGCTTTCGAACTGCTAGGTTGGCAGAAGCTGGGACGTGTAACAGGCGCTCACTCTGCTACGCGGCACTCGGGATTCGACCCGTCAAACTGCCGACGATCTGATCGACAAGCTCAGCGTCCTAACCCACTGAGCCACCACGTCCCTTGCTGTATAGTTAGATCTCGCCTATCCATAGATTGTGGGATTTAAAAAAAAAGAGGTTTTGGATCGACTCCTGTCTTGGTCTGGCCACTTCTGCAAACCAAATTGCAAAATTCAAGGAGAAGATTATTCTCTGTAAATCAGGCATTTGATGTAACTCGAGTGGAAATCTGGAAATTCTTTTGGATATTGGGAGAAGGACTTATGAGAAAGAATTGAATAGTGTACCATTTTGTCTTTCTTTTTCATAGCGATCGGGACTGTGAAGACCTAGATCATTTTTGGCTTTGACTTGGGGATAAGATACTTGAAGTGCCATTTTTTCTGCTCAGCATTAGACAACATTCCAAGCAAACCTTTGCAAACTATAATGGGTTTACTAAATAGGCTTTCAGGCTGGCCGTGTTCAAAATTCTTGACTGCTTTCTTGAAATTATTTCAGTGCCTGGCATGTTATCAATTTCTTGACTGTTTGTTTTCCCCCCCCACCCAATATGTTGATCTTATGTGAATTCACCAGCTGCTTTTAAACAGCGGTTTTATTTTGCGTAGATCTTGTGTTTCTATTTTCATTTGCATAATTCTACTTTCAGCTTTTCATTGGCAGGCAAGCACTATTCCATCTTTTAAAAGAGCAGCTTGGAAAACAAATTGCGATAATACGCCCAGTTTTTGAACATAACTTCACAAACACCTCTATGGTACCTCTCTCCAGAGAGAACACAAACATATGGAAACCACCCACCAAGCCATGGTTTAATTTCCCAAGCTAAACTGTTTCCTTCTCCTTCCTGCCCTCTTGGTTCCGTGAAAGATAGGAGGACAGACAGGTGGGCTGCAAATAAATTTAAGAAACAGACAAAATAAAAGACATCGTGACAAATACGAAGAGGGAAAGGGGGGGACAGAAAATGGCGGTCGGTTGAATCTCCCTTCGGCTTCACAGCCAAAGGAAAACCTACTTAACCCCAGAGCATGAAATACCCATCGTTCTCCAAATTACAACGGAGATTAGTGAAGAGGGGAAAAAAAATATTTGAATTTCTGATCAGCAGGAGGTTTGGAAAGGGACAAAGTAGAGATCGGCAGGTGTTAGGAACTCTGATTTCCTTGCTCTCCACCACCATCCCCTCAAAAAGAGAGAGAGAGAGAGAGAGAGAGAGAGAAAGGGCCAAGAGATTGAGCTTTTGTGGCCTTAAAATTGTGCCAGAAAAACAAATACGTCTTTCACTTTGAAGAAGTTGGAAAGAATTTGCCACCATTGCTATGGCAACCCACTAGGCCTCATAACTCCAGAGCCTACCGTGGAAGACTAAAAGGGGCTTAGAGCTGTTGTTTCTTGTCTTCTCTTTTGCATGAATCTCAGCCCTGGGCAAAGGAGAACAATGTTGAGTGCATTTGACTCTCTCCCTCTCTCTCTCTCTCTCTCTCTCTCTCTCTTTCTGTGATAAAACATGGAACTTAAAAGGCCAGATTTTGACCAGAAGGAAGCATTTAAACCTTTAGGACGCTGAGCTTGTCGATCAGAAGGTCGGCAGTTTGGCGGGTCGAATCCCGAGTGCCGCGTAACAGAGTGAGCGCCCGTTACTCGTCCCAGCTTCTGCCAACCTAGCAGTTCGAAAGCATGTAAAAATGCAAGTAGAAAAATAGGGACCGCTCCGGTGGGAAGGTAACAGCGTTCCGTGCGCCTTTGGCGTCTAGTCATGCCGGCCACATGACCACGGAGATGTCCTCGGACAAGCGCTGGCTCTTCGGCTTTGAAACGGAGATGAGCACCAGTCCCTAGAGTCGGAAACGACTAGTACGCATGTGCGGGGGAACCTTTAGCTTTACCTTTAACAGGAAAAAAACACCCCAGTTGTCGTGACTCAACTACCAGCCAACTCTACCTGGACCACCAAGCTGAAAGAGCACCAAGGACCCTTGCCGTTCAATCCTGTGCTACAAATATCTCTTCTATCAACTCACTGTTTGGCTCCTAAGTGATACCCCAAAGAGATTGACTGTTAAGATTCATCCCCGTACGTCCACGTTTTCTTCTAAGCTTTGCCCTTTGGTTTCAAACCAAGTCTTCAAATCAACCCCAACAAAATTACTTGCAACACGAGAACAAAAAGACTGTTTCACACCGTACATCCTATTTTGTGCAGTCAAAAATTTCAGAGTTTCAGACCTCGCTCCCTTGGAAACAGAGCCACTAGAGGTTCATGGCATCTCTATACTCTGCAAATCTTGTAAGATTCAGAGAGTTGAGAGTGACCCAGAACCCTGTTGCCCAAGAGATCTAGGAGTAGTTGTTATGGTTTTGCATTTTCTGCAGGATAAAGAATCGAGGCTCTGCTTCCTTCCTCAGATGTAGCTCTAGCATAAGTTGCAACAGAATAACAAGAGATAGAGGGGACTTTGGAGGCCTTCTAGTCCAGCCCCCTGCTCAAGCAGGACAACCATCCAATGGTTGGACAAGAGATTGGGCAAGAGATTGGACAACCATCCAATGGTTGTCCAATCTCTTCTTGAAAACCTCCAATGATGGAGCACCCACAACTTCTAGAGGCAGGTTGTTCCACTGATTAATTATTCTAAATGTCAGAAAATTCCTCCTTAATTCTAGGTTGCTTCTCTCCTCGGTTAGTTTCCATCCGTTGTTTCTCGTCTTGCCTTCAGGAGCTTTGGAGAAGAGGTTGACCCTCCCCTCTTCTTTGTGGCAGCCCCTCAGATTTTTTTATTTTTTTTATTTTATTTTTTATTTTATTTTAATTCCATTTATATCCCGCCCTTCTCCGAAGACTCAGGGCGGCTTACAAGCTTAGCAGATATTGGAAGACTGCCATCACGTCACCTCTGGTAGCACAGATTGTCCTACTAGATCTAACACAAGTTAAGAGATGGTGGGCTGAAAAAGGATCCTTACTTCAAACCCATTAATTGTGAGCGTACTGACCAGGGAACCACCGAGAGCATTATTAAAGCTCCGTGAAAAGAGCTACCACCAAGGAACAAATGAGAAGATGGAACGAAAATAGTCTACCTGCTCCAACATGCTTGCTGTGCCTTAGATCTCAGGTTAGCTTCCCATCGCCTAAGAATACAAACTTCCTACTTTTCATGTTCTGCTCCCTGAGAATGTGAATCAAAGTATGCGTTTTGCCCCCGAGAAATCTGGCAAAAAAAAAAGAAGACTCAATGCTTCTTCTGCCCCCCCTTCTTCTTCTTTTTCTTTTCTTTTTTTTTGGGGGGGGAGGGGAAAGACTTATTAGAGATGGTTGTGAAAAGGTGCATCTGATTCACCCTTATGAAACTGGTTCCACAATATTCGATGACGACAAAAAAAGGCAAGCGCCTTCAGCTGAAACAATGACCGGATTCAACTTTCCTTCCCAACCAGGAGAGCTAACCTGGAATCATCCATGTGTAAAGGAAGAAAGAGGAGAAAAGGAAGGGGTGGGGAAAGGAGAGGGAGGGACAGGACAGGACAGGACGGGAAGGGAAGGGACAGGAAGGGAAGGGAAGTAGGGAGGGGGGCCAGAAAAATGGGAAGGGAAGGGAGAGAAACGGAAAGAGAAAGGGAGGGGAGGGAAGGGAAGGGTGGAGGAAGAGCAGGAGGAAGAAGAGAAAAGGAGGATGAAAGGGAAGAGAAAGAAAGAGAATGAATGAATGAATGAAAGAAAGAAAGAGAGAGAGAGAGTTGAATCGCTCTCTAATTATCTCATGCCTCCCTTTTCAAAATAACCAGAAAATGCTGCGGCAGAAAAATGCAAACAAAACGCTTGTTTTCAAACGGTAATCTGAGAAATATGCTTCCCGTGAGCCAAGGCATTCTTCAATATAGAAAGCATATCCAGATAATTGGGGGGGGGAGGGAAGGAGGGGAGGGGGGAGCGAGGGTTGGATTATCTTCAGCTCTTTCTCCTGGGCTGCTGGAAAACTTTCTGAGAAAAGGCACCCAGCAGCCTTTGGGTGAGACGGAGGAAGCAAATGAAGGGCGAAGCAGCCCCTCCTTGCATCCCACCCCCCCACCCCAACACTCCGGAGCCTCCCACCCTGTTTACATTCTCCCCACCCCCACCCCCCAATCTTTTGAAACCGATTCAAATTCCTCTCCGGATCCAAAGATAAATCAGACATAGCAAAGGGGTCAAAGGCGAGGAAGGAAAGGAAGCCATCCTCCCCGTGTCCTTCTTTCTTGGCTGACACCTTCAACAAAGTGGCCTGGGTGAAACGGGGCCGAAATCAAATTCAAACCAGGCTGGCGAAGAAACAAAGGGCCGGATGGAAAAAGAGAGAGAAAGAGAAAGAGAGAGAGAGAAAGAGAGAGAGAGAGAGAGAGAGAGAGAGAGAGATGAGAGAGAGAGAGAGAGAGAGAGAGAGAGAAAGAGAGAGAGAGAGAGAGAGAGAGAGAGAGAGAGAGAGAGAGAGAAAGAGAGAGAGAGAGAGAGAGAGAGATTGATTTTGGGAAGGGGGGGGCTTTGCTGTCATCTTGGTCTCTCCCCCCCAAAAAAAAAACCATACACACACACACACACCCCATCCTCAACTCTTCCTCTCTCTTCTATGCAAAGCAGCAGCTGAAGACCTGGAAAGACGAGCGAGCGGGTGGCCCACCTCTTCCCAGCCCTGAATTTATTATCAGCGATGTCACGCCTCCACAATGGATTTATTGTTGATTCATTAGGTAATTTCCCTTGAAGACCAGCTGTTTGGGAGCACCCGGCCGGATGAATAATGGAGATGATGTTCGATACTGCAGGCTGCCACCGGCAAGCCAGCGAGCGAGGGGCGCGGCCCTGGCCCCCCAACTCGCCTCCCGTTGGCCTAAGGCACCAGCTCCACATCAAGGGGGGGTAGGAGACCCCTCCGGGATCCCTTTCCTAACCCAGAGCTGCCCAGGTGTCAAACGGGCTATGGGGGGGGCAGGTTCCTGGCTAATACCTACAATAGAAATCTGAAGTTCCCCCCACCCACCCACTCGTGACCCGTCTGCCTAGAGCAAGTTGTCATCTTTTATTTCCCTGATGAGCAGTGGGATGCCCCCCACCCAGGCAGCTGAATCCCCAGGTGTTTTGTTCTGCCTGGCCTGCCGCCCCCCCACCCCCCGCCCCCGGTCAAACAGAGAACCCCCAAAATATGAGAGACAAAAGGAAGGCATCCCCATCAGTTGTGCTCCGGGCCAGTTTTTTGGGGGGTGGGGTGGGGGGAAAGGGAATTCAATTTTCCAGAAGGGTCTTCCCTGTTCTTTTAACCCAGCTCAATGGAGAGAGAGGGGGGGGGGGCGAGGGGAAAAAAATTCATTATTAAGCCTGTAATTTAGTACAGGCAGAGTTGGCTTCCTTCCCTTCCTCAAGATGTCGTTCCTCATTCAAATAATCCCTCGGAGAGTAACATTTCCATCACATAAGTAAGGCTGCAATTAAAGCGTGTTTGAAGGGGGTGGGGGGGGGGAAAGAAAGGCGAAGGGGAAGAAGAAAGAACGATCTCCCAATAAAAGAGACAAGTGCCATGTGGTTTTGGACTGACCTTCACGAAGTTCTGGAGACCAACGCTAACCCGTTTGTCAAAGTTATGCCTCTGGAAAGGAGGCAGAGGAGGAGGAGGAAGAGGAAGAAGAAGAAGAACAGTTTGACAACAACCGAGAAAGGACAGGGCTGGCTTGCTTAGGAGGACTAACTGAATTTGACCAAGAGCGGAATGAGAAAGCTTTCAAGGTTTTGTCCTTCTTTAGGTTCAAGAGGGAGTTGGGGGGCGGGAGGGTGAAGGGGATAATTTATGGTCTCAGCTCTAGGGAAGAGGGTCAAAGGGACAAATGGATCACTAGAGAACGGGTACCCACCTGCTGATATATGGAATGTTTTTTAATTTGACATCAGAAAAGGAAGGAAGGAAGGAAGGGAGGGAGGAAGGAAGGAAGGAAGGAAGGAAGGAAGGAAGGAAGGAAGGAAGGAAGGAAGGAAGATTAGATTTATTAGATTTATATACCGCCCTTTCCCGAAGGACTCAGGGCAGTTTACAGGGCATTTTAAAATCATATCAATATAAGGAAGGAAGGAAGGAAGGAAGGAAGGAAGGAAGGAAGGAAGGAAGGAAGGAAGGAAGGAAGGAAGGAATTATTTCTGGCAAAGAACATGTGCGTTTCCAGCCTTCTTCACGTGTGGGACAATGACTCCTGCAACTGTGCAGAGGGTTCTAAGTTGGGGAAGGCCAAGAATGGCAGTCCCTGGCATCTTCATTTAGAACTGCGGAAGGAAAGAACCTAGAGGTCTGTATCACCTCCTCGCCAACAAGCATGGACTACATTTCGTTGGATGCGCAAATGTCCCACCTTCTTAGGAGGCAGGCTTTCGAGCTTCCACTTCGCCCTCTAACGTCAAAACCAAGCAAACCACATCCTGGTTTATGTCTTGGCTAAGCCAAGCAACTCCAACCATCTATCTATCCCCAAAATGTCAACGCTAACTGGCAGAGTGTCTCTGCTGGATTTCAAGCAGGACTTTTACCTACCAAGGACTGAAGAGGTGTGCAAACATCCCTGTGCTCACAATTCCACGACGAAACGTGGCATAATTTCACAACAAAGAGCGGTAAGAGTTCAAGCGGAACCGACTGAATCCGTGCTAATGTATGGAAGGAGACTTCATGTGAGCTTGGAATTATGCCATCACACCCAAACACCCCTACCAAAATATTCTGCCACAGCTAAAATAAAGAGATCAGCTCTACACTGTGTGCTGATTCATGCTTGTATTATTTGTCCCTCAAACGCACGGAATTGGGTAAAGGTAAAGGTAAAGGTAAAGGTAAAGGTTCCCCCGCACATGCGTGCTAGTCGTTTCCGACTCTAGGGGCCGGTGCTCATCTCCGTTTCAAAGCCAAAGAGCCAACGCTTGTCCGAGGACGTCTCCGTGGTCACGTGGCCGGCATGACTAGACGCCAAAGGCGCACGGAACGCTGTTACCTTCCCACCAGAGTGGTCCCTATTTTTCTACTTGCATTTTTACGTGCTTTCGAACTGCTAGGTTGGCAGAAGCTGGGATGAGTAACAGGCGCTCGCTCTGCTACGCGGCACTCGGGATTCGATCTGCCAAACTGCCGCTCTTCTGATCGACAAGCTCAGCGTCCTAACCCACTGAGCCACCGCGTCCCTACAGAATTGGAGATTCCCTCAATTCCTTTGATTTTTCTCCCAACACGCCTGGTAGAAGGAATTGTCTATGGAGATGCTCAGTCATTCAGGTCCTGGTTGTCCCAAAGGTGCTTTTTCAAGAGGCAACTGGACTTTCCTGTTTTTTTTTCCTTGAAGAGGTTTCGCTTCTCGTCCAAGAGCTGAAGAAGCTTCTTGGATGAGAAGCGAAACCTCCTCAAGGAGAAACAAAGGAAGTCCAGTTGCCTCTTGAAAAATCAGACCAGTAGAAGGAAGAAGCCGCATGGGTGAATCCAGAACTCCATTAACTCAGATCAACATTCAAGGTGACCTAGGCGAAAGAGAGGTGATCTTTTATCCCTCTCAAGAAGAAGGATATTCAGTTAAGTAAGAACAGAATATACAAGAATGGAGCAAAGTCCGCTCGGATGATTACACAATGTGCTGATGGGCTTTCTTAGTTCTTTCCAGATCACATGGGGAGGAAGACTTGTCTGTTGTTGTTGTTTTTGACCTTGGGGTTCCAGAACCAGACCCTCATTTGGGGAGATGGTCCTGAGCTGGTCTGGATTTAAGAACTTCCACAGGAGTGTCCTCACCTTCACTGGCTTTCCCAAAGCTGAGAATCTCACACCGCGTTCAAAATAATTGTTTCCATCTTCCCCAAGCACATCTCGAGAGCACCTAGGCCTGGAAGACATTGTCTCCCTTTGCCCCGAACAGCAATTATGGCCCTGCACCCACCCAACCACCCCTGGGTTTTGTTTTTTTCCCCCTGCATCTCAGTTTGATAATCCGATTATTGGCCCCGCATTCATCTTAAGCAAAGGGGCTGACAGATAACTGTAAAGTAATGTGATAAAAACCATTTATAACGCCAGCTCTTTCCAGCTCCAGCTCCCTAACTAGTTATGACAAGGCAATAATGCCAGTTATGCATTTGTCTGCCTTTAAATTGGTTACTTAAAACAATGATGGATGGGGAGGACCAGCCCCTTTTGTATCCTTGAAGAGCCACTCTTGATTTCTGATCTCATTTTCACCGCTAATGAATTATATCTAATTAGCAGATCCCAAATCTAATTGAGAGGTTGAAATGGTGACCTGTGGAAAGGATGAATCCTATTCGGGGGAAAATGGGGCTCAATCCATGTTTTCTTTTGTTTGTTTTAACCAAAAAAAGAACACCCAACCCCCCCCCCCCCAAACCCAGAGAGACAAGAGAAAGTTTGGGATGTCCTTCTGCTGAAGATGGAATCAATTTGACAATTTGCCCGCCTGTTTTGGTTACAATTTTAATGAAACTCATCTTAACAGATGTATCCTTTCCATTGGGAATGTAAATACCCGCCATTAAAACTGTATTATTATTTTTCTCGCAAAAAACACGGGGCCGATATTATGCTTTCGCTGGAATCAAATCAGACTATAGGCAAATGCTGCTGCCCCTCCCCCGCCCCGGTCATCCAAAACAATGGAAGGATGAAAATGCAGCTCAGAAAGGTCTTCCCTGCTCTGAAAACTAAGAGTCTTCCATCAAACATGGAAGCAGGTTCAAGCGGCAAATAAAGACGTCTTGATTGGAGTGGTGAGCAGTCTTTATAGCCAATGGGCAGCCATGGCATGAGGCACGTAGAGTTTGTTGCCACTCCTAGATAGTTGGGTACGTCTACCCTTAGAAGAGAACACATCTGTCGCTCAGGAGTTAAACTGTGGGGTCCCTGAGCTGGGTTGTTCTCTTGGAGACGTTTCATGACCCAACTAGGGAACATCATTGATGCTAGTCCCGATGGTAGCACCGATGTTTTTACCTAGTTTGGTACAGCAATGTCTGCCAGAAAACCACCAAGCTCAGAGAGCGCCGAGGACCCCACACTTCTACCCAATTCTGATGCCGCAAATATAATTTTATAAATGGCCCAAGGTTTGCCCCCAAAGATCTTAGCAGCTAAAACCATCTCCAGCCTTTCAAAAGGTTTTCAACCAATTGCTCAGGGTGACAGAACAGAAGGCCTCTTTCATCAAATTCGCCCAGGAGAAAATAGAAAGGGTGGGTGGGGGAAAATCTAACAGTTTCCAGGTAGAAATACTTTTGAGTCTCAAAAATCTGACTCTCTCTTAGAGACTTTCCATAACCAGAGGTGTTATGCCTTGCAGGAAAATCAAGCGAGGTCCTTGATGTTCTCTGAACCACCAAGCTAAGAGAGCATCAAGGGACCTCATTGGTCAACCTGAGCTACAACTCAAATGATTTGGCTTTTTCAGTGGATCTCAAAGGAAAAAAAAAGCTTTCCTGCTTAATCATGGAAATGAAGAGGGCAGCTGGGTGGGTGGCTGTTCTACAGCGAAGCAAACCCCAGATATAATAGCGGAGCAGAAGTCTTGACATCATCTGCTTCAAGTTGGCAGGACTTCCTACGGGGATCAATCAACCTTTTAAATTAAAGGAACCTTTTTTTTTAAAAAAAAATAACAAAGTCAGGTGCAGCAGCAGCATAAAAGGAGCGCCAAGAAAATTTTCAGGGTCAGGTGATGACAGCAGATCTAGCCTGTTTTGGACTCTGGCTATCTCAGATTAATCCAAACCAGTGCCAGCTGGAAACATTTCAAAGATGGGGGGAAACAATTGGGGAGGGGGGGGGGGAAAGAGGGTTAAAATTTTCTGTGGAATGTTTTTCACTCCCGCCCCATTTGGCAGTTTCAAAGTTGTAAGGTGTTAGCTTTTCAGGCAGCTATTGTAAAAGATGAATATATATATATATATATATATATATATATATATATATATATATATATATATATATATGTATGTATGTATGTATGTATGTATGTATGTATGTATGTATGTATGTATGTATGTATGTTAAATGTTTGTTAAGCATTCAGAATACACTTGCTTGGTCCCAGACACGGGACAAATCTTATTTCCTGTTTCAGCCTAGCGCAAGGCCATCTACAGGCAGTAGCCACAGCAGTGGCAGCTCATATTTGTGTAAATGTTTTGGCTTCCTAACAAAGAATAAAGGGAGACAGATAAGATCATTTCAAACTCATTTGTTCTCATCAGTCAGCCATACCCTTCTGAGATGTATGTATGTATGTTCAAACTTCACAAAACAAGCTAGGTCTCATTTCTTTTTCTCCCTGTATCAAATAATGTAGCCCAAGCTCTGGACAGATATTGAGTCGAGTATGCTAATTCAAATCCTAATGCGTTGCTCAGGAACATTTCCCAATATAAACATTGCCCCCAAATCCTTATCTCATTGCATTGTGGGATCTTTGTTCTCAGAACCTGGCTGTTTATGGTTCACTACCCAACTAGGTAAGATCATCAGTGCTTCGGTAGTTGGGTCATGAAATATTTGTAAGAAAACCACCACATTCAGAGAGCACCGAGGACCCCACAGTACAACCCTGAGCTACAAATACTCTGCTTTATTGGAACCTCACCAGTGCAAGAGAGTGTGGAGTCGATACAGTAGCTACATAAAGTTCCTGATGATGTTCCCTAGCTGGGTAATGAAACATCTCCAAGAAAACAATCCAGAGACTATCAAGGACCCCACAGTCGTCCCCCTCCTTCATTCCAGACACCCCCCCTCCCTTCTAGCACTGATGATCTTACCTAGTTGGGTCATGAAAGGTCTGCCAGAAAACCACCAGCTCAGAGAGCACCAAGGATCCCACAGTTCAACCCTGAGCTACAAATATTCTCGAACTGGAACAGGAGGTCTTTGACGCTCTGCAACAAGGAAGTTTGGAGGGCCTCTTGCAACCTCTTATTTCCTCTCGCAACCTTCTCTTTGTCTTCTCACCTGGCATTCCTGCTTGGAGGGAAGAATTTCCTCTCCGCCCAGGAAGTGAGTTTCAAATCCAGGCCCTTTTGAGAAGGGGTGAGGGTGGTGGTGGACTGAAGGTCCGAATAGAGAGATCCACAAGCTCCTTCGTTTGCTTGCCTGCTGTGATCCTCCATCTATCTCCCTTCTCAAAAAGTCCTCTGCTCACAGACCTAAGCCTGAAAATACACATTTCCTGATCCTGCTCACTCCCCAGGGAACTAGTAGTTCCCCATCACTAGCCTCTAAATGAAGATCAGTGCCACGCTGAGGGAGCTGTGTGTGTGTAATCATGTTCCTTAGTCTTTATTATTTTTTAGCGACATACAACCAGCCAACCTATTACCATAAAAAGACTAAATGACAACTGATTCTTTGTCAAGCTGTAACTAAACTGTGCTTCCCCCCCCCCCCCGCCCCAAAGCTGCCTCTTTCTCTTCCTTTCCTACAATGGGTGAGTGCCTTGGGCAATGCTGGAAGAAGAAAAAAACCCGTCACCTCTTTCATCAAGGTTATCCACTGGATCTAACGTTACCACAGCTCATCCATCATGGGCTTCTATTTGTTACAAATCACTCAAGCCCATCCAAGCTGCTTTAAGCTCAAATTGCCTCTGGCTCTGGATACTCAATGGGGCAAATGATCCTAACATTTATGCAACGTCCCAGAGAAGCATCTTGCATTCTGCCACCGAGCCAGTTTTTTTTTTTATTACCCTAGAAAAGTCTGGCAACCGAAACGTTGCAAAGGTCCATTTCATTGGCGTTTCCAGCTTCGTCAACTGAAGAATACACTCAGTTGTATGTCCCACCCACCGATCCCCTACAATAAGTTGATTCTAAATGAATTCGTGGGCTTCTAGGTTTCACTAGGCCCGGGGAGCAATCGATGGAAGTTGCATTCGTAAATGTCCAGAATAAGCCAGACCCAGTTATGGCAAAATAGATTTTGTCTCCGAATAGTAAACAGAAAGACAACACTCACTCTTACATATATGAAGATTTTCTTTGCTGGAGAATATTTTCTGACCTTTGGGATGTAGACACCCTGGGTAATTTTTATGGCCATTTACCTTGTTGGCCAGGTGTTATAACAGTTAAAGTTAAAGCTCTTTTAAGGAAACACTCAATAAGCAGCGAAGAAAAGACAAATGTGTGTAATATTTTTATAGCCACTGCCTAGCCCTAGAGTAGGTAGGATGCTAAGTGTTCTAGCAACTGGTTTCAACTCTTTGTGGTGATGCTTCCGCTTTATGGACCTGGTGTGCCCCATCCGCTGCCCTCCTGTGCAAATAAATGGACCTTGCTTTTTAATTCTAACCTGAAATCCAAAACCAGAATATATATCAATTAATGTTGTTACGAAAAACCAGTTGACCGAATATGACAACCCCTTGTATTCACTTGTCTTACAAACCCCATTTGTTAAATGTTGGCGATCTGCGCAGAACCCAAATACAGTAGTCAGGACATTTACAAACCCAGCAACTGTGCTGCACAACTAGCTAATTTTGTGTAGACTGTTGTGATTTAGTGCAAGGTGTGAGCTTTAAACCTCTCCTCAAGTTACTCTAGAGAAAAGAAGGACTGGGGGGGGGACATGATAGCAGTGTTCCAATATCTAGGGGGCTGGCACAAAGAAGAAGGGGTCAACTTATTTTCCAAAGCACCAGAAGGCAAAACAAGAAGCAATGGATGGAAACTAATCAAGGAGAGAAGCAACCTGGACTTAAGGAGAAACATCCTAATGATATCACCTCATTAATATACTTCGGAGGGATGGAGAAAATTTAAACGAGATATCCAGTGGAACGGCTTGCCTTCGGAAGTTATGGGTGCTTCATCATTGGAGGTTTTTAAGAAGAGACTGGACAGCAGCTTTTATCAAATTGTATAGGGTTTCCTGCTTGAGAAGGGGGTTGGACTAGAAGACCTCCAAGGTCCCATCCAGCTCTATTCTGACTGAAGGTTTTGAGCATGCCTAGATAATAGCTCAGTTCTGCCAGGAAATTAAAGCAAGTGATGTGAACACAGCTACTTTCACGTTCAGCAGAGATGTGTGTGTTTGAGCTATTTGTGCAATTGCCAATAAATGTTACACAGCTTCATAAATTCTACCAATGTTGCCAAAGGTGGCTTCCTCAAAGATCTGTTGTTGTTTTGTTTTTTTTAAAAAAAAGCTTCTAGTCCTTATGAGGATAGGCTTCACTGCCGAGACAAATGCCCCAGAATGACATGGATTTTCGTTGCTTTGTCTGAGAATTTTACCCCTTGTGTGTCTTATTACGCCTGTACATAAACGAACAAGCAAAACTCATTAACAATTATGAAAGAATTCAATTTGGACTGCTTTATCCAGGAAAAAAAAAGGAACCAGTCTCGGATATTGTGGTGTTTTGTTACCATAAATCACCAGCAAACACAAAGAAACAAAAACACAAAGAAGATTTCAAGCTGGATAAAAAACAAGTGGCTTAAACCTGGCCCAGTCTCCTCCTTTCCGTCTGGTCTTTCCGTTGCAAGACTGGAGCCACATTCTGCCTTTAGTTTAGCCACATGGATGCATCACCCTTTGAAGAAACACCCTCAGCTTTTAGCTCAAAATCTCTCATATTTGTGGGAATACAGTCTGGCTCAGACCAGCTCAGTCAAGCAGTAGCAATTACGGGATAATAAGAGTTATCCTCTGGTGATTGATAGAGAGGGGAGAGAAATAAACAGAAACTCGTCGTTAGGCTAATAGTTGGACAAGGTGCCCCACTCAAGAATGAAGGATTGCATCTTATCTGGAGAGAGATAAGGGTCAAGGCTTCCAGGTGACAAGACACCTTCTTCTTGCCTGGAAGGATTTTGTAGGAAAAGACAAGAAAAATGGTGTCCAGCCCACCCCCAATTTAATATTCAACACGGAGTAGATTATTTCAATAAAATCAACTGAAGGAGAGGAGAAGAGAGAAGAAAGAAGGGAGGAGAAAGGGGAGAGGAGAGGAGAGAGAAGAGAGAGGAGAGGAGAGGAGGGATGGGGGAGAGGAGAGGAGAGAGAAGAGAGAGGAGGAGGAGAGGAGAGGAAAGGAGGGATGGGAGGAGAGGCGAGGAGAGAGGATGGGAGGAGAGGAGAGAGGAGAAAGAATAGAGGAGGAGAGGAGAGGAGAGAGGACGGGAGGAGAGGAGAGAGAAGAGAGAGGAGAGGAGAGGAGGGATGGGGGAGAGGAGAGGAGAGAGAAGAGAGAGGAGGAGGAGAGGAGAGGAAGGGATGGGAGGAGAGGCGAGGAGAGAGAAGAGAGGATGGGAGGAGAGGAGAGAGGAGAGAGAAGATAGAGGAGAGGAGAGGAGAGAGGAGAGGAGACAGGTGGGGAGGAGAAGAGATTTCCCAGCAATATCAGAAGTTGTGAAGAGGAAGTTTTCAACCAACAAAGGGTTGGTATCACTGATATTGGAGGAATTTCCCAGTATGGAGGCATCACTTCAGTTGGAACCACAATAAGAGAAAAAGGAAGGGAGGGGAGAAAGGAGATAGAAGGAACACGGGTTCTAAAATACGTTTTCCTAATTCATGAAATTGAGCTACCATTCCAATCATTTGTCTCATTTTTGAAAGGATGGGGGCGGGGTGGGGGAAGACTGGCAAGTTCTCTCTGTGCTCCAGCATCACGGGGTCCGTGGTCGGCCCAATTACTTATAATAAACAATTCCGTTTATCTTTATCAGAATCATTACCTAAATTGGCTACATGACACATACGGTTTCCTTAACGGCGCCCTTGGGAGAAAGCCCGCGATAAAAATCTGCGATTCTGTACTTCGTAATTATCCCTCCATGGGCCATAAACCATTACACTTGTGTTTAAAATAGGTGGATGCTCATGGCTTCTGCCACACAGAAACCCAGAAAAGAGAAAAATGATTTGGGGGTGGGGGAGGGGGAGGGAAGGGAAGGAATTTATTTTATTTTTTATTTTATTTAGATTTATATACCGCCCTTTCCCGAAGGACTCAGGAATGAATGGACGAAGGACGAAGGAATGAAAAGTTAGGTGCTACTGAGACCTTAAGGTGCGTGCCTTCCTTTCTCAAGGCAGTTGATTGGAAAGGGAACACAAAAGGAGTAATCTTGTTCCATAAGTATCTCCTTCCCCCTTTTTTCTCCTTCTCATCTTTTTCCTCCTCCTTGCCTATCTTCCTTTTCCTTTCTCCACCTCTTCCTTCTCCTTCTTGTTCTCTTTTTCCCCCTTCTCCATCTCTTCCTTCCTTTCCTCCTTCTCCAACTCATCTCCCTTCTCCTTCTCTCACACAATTAGGGTCCTTTGCGGTAGTGTACGTATGAGGTAGGAAATGACCTTAGCAACCTTGAGAAATTATTCCCCCCCCCTCCTTTACAGCTTTGATCCCTGCGGACTGTTGACTGTTGTTCAATTCTACCTGTAGTAGCACATGGTTGGGAGTTTTTATGGAGCTAAAGTGAAAGGCTTTCAAGGTGTCCTTGCTTAAGGACTGAAGGCAGTCTCCCTTAAAAGGTCATCTGAAGGACTTTTTTAAAAAACCCAACCAAAATGGCACCCGGCCATGGCCTCTCCATTCAAAGAGTTAATAGAAGCCTGGAGGCCCAGAGTGAAGAATGTTCTGGCAATTCAGCCAAGCAGCTAGCAAGGTTTTGACCTGTCCTCCTCCTCCTCCTCCTCCTCCTCCATAAAGTAGGAAGAGGAGAGAAACGAAGAGGCTGGCATTCATGGGCTATAATGCTGAGCTAAGAAGGTCAACTGGCCACAGGCCTCACCTTCCCCAAACAACCTTGCTGCGTCGTCGAGTCAAACAGCTAAAGGTCCCTCCACTCCCCGGCTCCAGTTAATTTCCTCTCCTTGGAATCCTCCGTGTTTCCTGTTATCAGAGTCCCCAAAACTTGCTGGCCTGGTTCTTCTCATCCTTTGCTGACTCCTGTTTTTCCAAGCTGTTTTGAGAAAGCCCTCCTTTAAGTAAGGGTTGCAAAGCCCGACTCACGCAGGGCCGGGCCAGCCCTGCTCCCTCTGATTAAAACAAAACACTCGGGTTTCTCAAAGACCAAAAGAGGCCCCGGGCTCCCGTCTTGCGTGCTGCAAGATGTTCCCGCTACCCACCCACCCACCCCCACCTCCTCACCGCCGCCTCTCTCTTTTGAGCTGACTTGACGCTCTCTCCGAAGATGGAGGGGTGGGCGGCTCGGCCACTTTTCATACACTGACATGTTTTCCTACTGTCCGGTTCCATGGCTGGGGAGGGGTCACCAGGGCTGGTGGTGGTAGGGGGAGAGAGAGAGAGAGACAAGGGGATTGGGTTACACGAAGAACAAGGAGAGAGAGAAAAGAAAAAACAGAGGAGCGGGGGTGGTTTCAGCTATCCGAATGTATATTATCCGTGTCTATCAGGCCTTGCAGACCCGTACGGAGTTCAGAGCCTGCTCACTCCTTGGAAGAGCTTTGATCCTGCCAGCAAGCGAAGCGACGGATCCAGGTCCTGCTCCTGAAGTGGCTGGGAGAGTTTGGCGTGTGGCTTACGGTTTCTGGAGGGGTGCCAGCTTCTCCTTGCCCAGTTGAAGAGAGGAACCTCTCTCGGGTGATACTCTGACAAGTGGAGGGCAAGCTCTACCCCAGGCTTCCTGGGAGCCAATCGACTAGGTTGGACTTCAGCTGCCCTAATCTGCTCTCGGATCAGGTCAAAGCTCAACTGCGGGGTCCTTGGTGCTCTCTGGGCTTGATGGTTTTCTCGCAGAGATGTTTCATTACCCAGCTGGGTAACATCGTCAGTGCTAGAAGAGGGTGGCACTTGTGGAGAGGAGGAGGAGGAGGAGGACTGCGGGGTCCTTCTTGCAGATGTTTCATGATCCAACTAGGTAACATCGTCAGGAGCTTGATGACAGCAAACCCCACTCCCTACTACTGTAAGGAAAGCACCAAGTTCAGAGAGCACCCAGGACCCCACAGTACAATCCTGAATTCTAAATATTCTCTCCTACCAAGATTCATCTTCCTCCAGAAGGCAATGAGATGCCTTGGAGAGGCTGACAAGCAAGAGATGGAGACATAACCGTCTCCTGTTGAGGCTTGAAAGTAATGCTGCTCACCAACTCAGGAGTAATGTGGAGTCTACATGACTAATAGTTTTTAACAGAATCATCCTTCATGAATTCCCTCCCCCCCCCCACCCCAACGCAAGCCCCAGCCAACACAATATGATGTTCAAGAAATTGATTGGAGCAACTCTTCAAGTTTTAGATAACAATGCTAGATAGAGCACTCACCCCACCCTTTTTGTACGTATTATTCAACACTAACCACAACTGCCAAATCTTGGCGATGATGAGTTTCCTGCCATGTTGAGGCAGGAAATCCCAAATAAATTTAATGTAATATTAAAAAAAAATCTCCCATGAATCTATGAAAAGCAGAAATCTCTGCCCTTTCTTTCTTTCTTTCTTTCTTTCTTTCTTTCT
This sequence comes from Vipera ursinii, assembly GCF_947247035.1. NCBI lineage: Eukaryota > Metazoa > Chordata > Lepidosauria > Squamata > Viperidae > Vipera > Vipera ursinii. Next base: position 7,519,305 of record NC_139529.1, on the reverse strand, counting down.
TTCTTTCTTTCTTTCTTTCCTTCTTTCTTTCTTTCTTTCTTTCTTTCTTTCTTTCTTTCTCTTTCTTTCTTTCTTTCTTTCTCTTTTTCTTTCTTTCTCTTTCTTTTCTTTCTTTCTTTGTTTCTCATTCTTTCTTTCCTTCTTTCTTTCCTTTCTCCCTTCCCTTCTCTTCAGCATCTTACAATCTTCCTTCTTCCTTCCTTCCCTGTCTTCCTTCCTTTACTTGCTTCCTCTTCCTTCTTCCTTCCTTCTCTTCGGTACCTTATAGTCCTTCCTTCCCTCCCTCCCTCCCTCCCTTACAAACTCCTTTCAAGCCTAAAATTCTCCTCCTGATTGTTTGAAACCAAGCCCCTTTGAACCATCCCATCCGGGGAACCAGGCATCAGGCCAACCAGGCATCGGAGCTTTCCCTTATCAATTCTGACATTTGTTGAAATAGCCATTTCGGGCCTTTCGGGCCAAGCATCGATGATACCAATTAAAATCAAGTTCCAACCCATCCCTTTGATAACCCCATTACGGCATCCCTCCCACCCTCCACCTCCACGGGACATTCTTTCTCCCTGGATGTAGCTGAGAAGCATCAGCTTAAAGTCATTTTTCAAGAAGCTGCGGCGTTATTGCCTTAGCAATTTTCTACTGCGTTAGGCAGTTACAAGCTAGTCTGTCTTCAGCCGCCTGTTAAGAACAGCAGGAATTGGGGGGAGGTGGGGGGAGGTTGGAGGCATTAAAGACGGGTGGAAAAAAAAGGGGTTTCACATTAGCAAAAAAAAAAGAGTATGTTAATAAAATAAACAACTGTGATCCCAAGGTCAGATTAAAAGACTGGGACTTTTCTCCGCTCGTTTTTTTTTTTTTTTTTTTTGCTCAAAGCGTTATTTCATTATCCTCTGTGAATATGAACTAAGAAGCAAAACTCGAAACACTCTAAGAATACTCTCTGATTTGGGAGATGCTTTTCAGGTCAAAAAATAAACTCCTGTTCCTCCACATTTCTGTCTAGCAAGGCGGAGGGGATATCTTCCCAAATATTCATGGCATTCCCAATGTTGCAGGGAAAAGAATGTTCATGAAAATCAACCTCCATCGAACGGATCGGTCTTGGAAAAGCTACTTGAAGTCTTCAGAGTTAGGAAACGTGGTGTCTTCCAAAACTCTTGGATTTTAATTTAATTCTAGCCAAGAGAGGAAAGCTTATAGAAATTGTAGTCCGAAGATTTTTTTTTATGGGAATTCTAACCAAACAAGTTCTCCGTTTTTCCCTAGAATATCTGTATTTAATTTGGTGCCGGGATAATTTTATTTTATTCTAGTTTTAGTTCCCTGATTTCTTTTTTTTTAAAATTATGGTATCTTCAACTGGGTTGAAAAGATATGGATTTAAATTTTAAATCAAGTCAACCCGACAGAAGTTACGGTTTGCTGGAGGGAAAATGCCATCTCTGAACCCCCAAAAACTGTTCCGGTCTAAGATCATAGTCTCTATTCTAGCAACTGCTCTTCACACACCCAAATGGCACGCTCTGGATCCAGATTTGGGATACACTGTCTCCCAGCTCCAATTGCTTGCGAAACTTTTCCCCCACACGGCTCTTTTATCTCTCTATCCCACCAGCTTCATCCCTGGCATGGTGCGCCAATCCCCTCTTCGTTCCATGTTACACAAAAAAGCAAAACTCTAAAGCTGCTGGCAAGGGCCACCAGGCTTGCAGTGTGCTTCACATCTGTTTTGAGTTTGGTGGCTGCGAAGTGCTCTGGTTAGGAAGAAGGAAGGGGTGTTTCTGTGTGTAAGGTCATGTGTGTGTTCTGCTCAGCTTCAAAGTCTTGTCACCTTCCCTCTTAGGAAGGCGAATTAACCTGACCCTTTTGCACAAGGTCAAGAAAACAGAGGTTGTCTACTGGAACGGTAGAGCTCCAGAAAGAACCTGACAGCCTTGTTGAATTCACGGAAGTACTGATGGATCTGGATCAAGGATCCATAGTGCCCAACACTTTGCTTTCCACAAGGAATAACAAGAGGCCACCAAGTAGGTGACAACGGAAGGAATCATCTTATTGCCACCAATGGTTCAACCATGGCTGAAGGTCACAGCGTGCCCTTCTGAACTTCACCATGACCCCATCAATTTTCTGCCCTTTGCTTCATCTACTTAAGCCATCTGATTTAATGGCCATTGCATTTTCTGCCCAGGGTTCCATAAGCCTGTACTTCTGAAATATATAGTTTTCAATATATTTCCCTTTAAAATAAGGTCCAGCCGTCCATCCATCCATCCATCCATCCATCCATCCATCTTCTATTTTCTATTCTATCTATCTATCTATCTATCTATCTATCTATCTATCTATCTATCTATCTATCCACAGTTAGCAGGGGATACATACCAGGCTAAGGCGCACACTACAGTTTGCACACTACAGTATACACTTTCATATTTATAATCAGAATTTTAGGAGGAGCAGACTGAGCTGGGGATGGAGTTAAATGGGTCATCAGTTTGGAATCCTTGCACTGCCACAAGAGATGCAAGCCCAGCCAGCCTCAGATTTCTTATCTAGTGCCAATTTAGTGCTCTCCCTTAGCTGACCAGATTCTTGTGTATAGGCTTGAGTAAATTGCCCATGCTGCAACCTTATGAATGGTCCCGATTTTCCGTGCCAAACAAATTTCAACACCCAAGCTGGATGAAAAGATCAGAAAGAGATGGGAAAAAGCCAGAAGATGACTTCTCAAAAAGGGATGAGGAGAAGGGTGAAGAGCGAGTGACAAAGCAAAACTTGGATGAACGGCTCGCATTAACAAAAGAATGGAAATTATGCCTGCATGGAAATTGTAGTCTGCTGCGTATAATTAAATTACACAGATCAAACTAAATTTGATTCTCCCTTTTCACTTCACTTTCCCCTGCCAGTTGGCCAAGATGAATAGAAAATAAGGAGCATAAAATGGGAAGAAATTGCTGGACCAAATCCATTTGACCTTCAAGAGAAACTTACTTCTTTCTACATGTGGATCTTGAAGTATGAGGGCTGCATAGAAAAAGGGGCGTATGGAATAAATACACAACAGACAATCAATCTAGTCCTTTGTGGGTGTGTCTGGCTGGATGAGAATTGTAGGGATTTTCATCTGACGACATCCGAAGCACACCAAAGTGCAAAGGTGAGCTACAAGTGTGGTAACATCAAGCTTGATTCCTTGGTGTCTTCAGGGGTAGTCCAATTTGGTGTCTTCAGGGGTAGTCCTTTTAGGGGTAGTCCAATTTCACAGCCTAGCCTTCACGCTAGGCTTTCCTGGTGGTGTCTCACCCAGGAATGAACAGTCACTGAGCTAATGCAGAAGTGGGGAACCTCTGACCCATGAGTTCAGTGTTTCTCAACCTTGGCAACTTGAAGATGTGTTGGACTTCAGCTCCCAGGATTCCCCAGCCAGCAGAGGAGTTGAAGCCCAGACTGCTTCAAGTTGCCAAGGTTGAGAAACATTGCTCTAGAGCAGGGCTCTTCAAACTTGGCAGCTTGAAGATTTGTGGACTTCAGCTTCCCGAATTCCTCAGCCAGCCAGGTCACTGAGATAATCAGTCCCAGCACCTTATTTATCACAGTAGGGGGAGACCCACTGAGGGTATAGGAAGCTGTTTTCTTTCTTAAGTGGAACATCAGGTTACACAAGTCTTATTTCCCTGCAAACGGCCGCCATCCACTTAACATCTTGACAGATATTTGACGCAAATGTTGCCAGCCGAGTGGCATCGCTGAGTGAAAAGCCAGATCCATCCATCATCCACTAACAGATCCCTGGAAGGGTGACAGAGGCACCTGCCCGTCAGAACTGGATCACTTTCCTAACTCTGTTGCCCGCTCTCAACCCAAGAGCAGGGATGGGAGAACGGAACAAAAAGTAGTAGTTTACACAATCCAGGCACGGCACAAGGAACACTAAAATCATATCCCTGGGGAAGGATTGCCCACTTATGCCTTACAGAAAAGAACACACGAAACCACAATATTTGTCTTATTTGTCAATATTTGTCTTATTGCCCTGCAGTCTCCTAATTACTCCCACTTTCCAATCCTGTCTCAATTTCACACAAAGTCTACATCAAACATGAGTGGAACAAGCCATTTCAAAACCTTTGTTTCTTTCTCCCACTTTCCAAAATGACCACGGTAAGAAAACACGTCGATCCTACATTCCGATTTGCTAAAAATCAGATTTCCCCCCTCCCCCTTCCCTCTAGTCTACACCTCTTTTTTCTTTATTTCGGTTTCAAAGAATTCTGACGTACGGCTGGCTCCTCTTAAGAATCCATGCAGCTTCACGATTCGCATTAATATCATTAGGGTGGGTGGGTGGGGGAAAGGGCGGGGAGAAAGGCAGAAATTATCCCGAGAAATCAAATCTTCCCGTGGCATCCTGACGCCATTAAAATGCCAGACAATAAACGACCAGCCTGCAAATTAGATCAGCAAGAAAATATCAAACGCATCGCAGGGGGTGCTCCAAAATCCATAATTGCATTTAACACCAAGGTCTCCTGGAGGAGCAGCTGCTAAAGATCACGGCGTTCTGGATGAGATGATGCTATTGACGGAACAATAAAAATGGACAGGCTGGCCAAATCAACCCAGGATCGGGCCTTCATTAAACATTCAGAATGTGAAAATTGAAGGGGGAGGGCTGAGGAGAGGGAGGGGGGGACACGCACTTTCCATCAATCCCTCCCTTCTTAAGACAAACCACCCACCCCCAATTCCGCAACACTGTGGGTTTTGGCATGTACATCAATAGCAGTGGATTGCGCCGGAGGGATCTACCGAGTTCGTAGGGACAGAAGAGAGAAGAAAGAGAAAGCAAGCAAGTGAAAGGTGCCCACTCCTCCAAGAAACTACTTTGGACCTTCTTCCCCCCCCCCCCTGCAAGAAATGATCAATGCTTGCAGTGTGTGGATGGCCTTTGGGAAGGAGAGGTGGAGATGCTGCAATGGGAGAAGGGAGGCAGGAGCCTCGAGGTCAGAGGAAGGACTCAGCCCTAAAGACTCAAGCAGCTAAAAGGGAAGGTGGGAAGTTTTGCATTTATAAACATATGGAAGCGCTGCCCCGTTTGATTCGATGGTCATAGACGTGCATCAAGACGTAGCAATTGAGGTCTGTCAAGGTCAGGGATTCAGCTCTTGCTGACAATGGCAGACCCCTAACTCCCAGCCTTCCTCTTGTCTCTCTCTCTCTCTCTCTCCTTCCTTCCTTCCTTCCTTCCTTCCTTCCTTCCTCCCTCCCTCTTCTCTTCCCATATCCTTCCTTCCTTCTTTCCTCCCTCCCTCCCCCTCTTTTTAGAGATGCTAACAAAACCATCGGAAAGAACGGGGGTGGGGGGAAACAAACTCTTGGGCCCAAAAGCAGCCGGATATGTGTGTGCCTTGCACACACATGTGCACACGGATGTGTCTCTGGCCGTGGGGGAAGAACAAAGTCTATGCAAATGGCCAATGACAGCGTTATTGTACGAGGAATATCAATGGAGTAATTACAGCAACATCGCTCCTGCCTCAGCCGATCCACGGCCCGAGCTGGTGTTAATTTTTCACACCAGCTCCCCCGGGAAAGATCCGAGTGTGCTCCAAACAGCAGAGCTAATAACTGGGGGCCCCCAGAGCCCCCACTGCGGAAAATCGCCCAAGGTGTTCTGAGCAGACTGCTAAACGCTGGCTGTCTCCCCGGAGTGGAAAAGAAGAAAGATAAAATGATTAAAAACTGCCAGATTGCCTTGGCAATCACTCGATTTGACTGTCAGCCAAAAGACAAGATAAATCTCAGCAACTCTGTGTGTCCCCATTCCTCCATGCCCCCCCCCTCCATGATGTGCCGTTGGGATGACACAAAACAAACCCACCCCGGACAGGCAGATGGAGCATCCTAGCCTAGCAGAGAGCTGAGGACATCCCCAAATCTTTGCCTATCAGAAAGTTGGTCCTACGCATTATCTACGTGGGAGCTGAATCCCAAATTGAATTATCACTAATATTCCAGCTTCTTAATTGTAAGCCGAGGAGTCCTTGGTGCTCTCTGAGCTTGGTTGCTTTCTTTCAGACATTTCATGACCCAACATAATCCGTGCCAGAAGGGAGTGGGGTGTGTTAGGAGGAGGAGGAAGAGGAGGAGGAGGAGTATTCAGTAGCCCAGATGGAAAAATGCAGGAAAATCCTCTCTTCTGAGCTGGCTGAACCCATATGTGTCAGGGATATTGGGATTTGGGGTGCCATGCCAAAGGTTGACCGATTCAAGTTGCAACAGCTTCTGCAGAGGCAGCCATCAAATAGTGAAAAAGCCCACTTGGAAATTTGATTTCTAGGCAAGTATGAGTAAAATTAGGTCTGCTTATATCTCATAACACGTGCAGAGAAATGTTGCCTGGAGAAAGAAAGAAAGAAAGAAAGAAAGAAAGAAAGAAAGAAAGAAAGAAAGAAAGAAAGAAAGAAAGAAAGAAAGAAAGAAAGAAAGGAAGGGAGAAAGGAAGGAAGGAAGGAAGGAAGGAAGGAAGGAAGGAAGGAAGGAAGGAAGGAAGGAAGGAAAAAAAGTACAAAGGAAGAGGAGGGAAGGAGGGAGGAATGAAGCAAGTCCCCCACGTTATTGCTGCTTTGTTTTTTGCAAGTGTTCTCCTATCTTTTTAAAGAACATATTTCATGCAATTTAACAATAGCTCTATTTCCCCCCCCTCTGCTGGACTCTGCTGTACATTAATTGAGACGCTGACTAAGTATTTACCACTCAGGAAAGCAAGGCCAAGATTGAGACTCAGCAACAGCAAAAAGAGAATTCTAATTGACCCATTTAGAGGAATTATTTCGCTTTCTCACTTATTAAAAAGTTGTTAAGAATGTCTGATAGAAACCAGGTATTTCATTTGGAGTCGCTTTATTCAATTATTTCATAGACCTGGAAGGCCTTTCAGATGTCTGAGCCAGCTTGGCGACATTAAATAAAGCCAAAATGACCTAAAGACGAGAAAATGAGGATGTTCTGCACTGGGGCCAGAATATTTCCTTTATTTTGATAAGTTCTGAATCACATTTGCGAGTCAAATTGAGAAGGCAAAAAAAAGGTGGTGCAAATCAAGCAGAATTCACTCAAATCAGGGTTGCAATTCAGAAAATCATTGGCTCCGTCCAGAAAACCGATCGGGTGCAGTATGAATGCGCCACGCAAATTATTCCATTGGGTTGAGTCTCTTTGGGAAAAGCAGTTCCTGGGCACGTACAGAAGCATCCGAATTGAGCCTGAATTGAATCAACGGTGTTGACGTTCTAGTCCCATTGATTTCACCTTTCAGATCAAACTGAGTGTATGTACAACCCAGCTCAGCCAGTCAATAAGCTTTATTGGGGTCACAGACCAGAGTCTGTGATTCATTGCTTTGCTTTAGACATCCAGACCAAGTAAGAGATAAATGATCTCCATCACATTTCAGGCAATCAATATCAAAGAAAGTGATATACAGTAATAAAGACCTCGGCACATTCTCCTCCTTTGCAACCTGCCTTCACTGTTTTTTTAGAAATAACTCAAGGTAGCAAACATCTCCAACAAGCCCTCCTCCTCTTGGTTTCTGCACAACAATCCTGTGAGGTGGGTTGAGATTAGCTTTCATGGCTAAGGCGGGACTACAACTCACCATCTCCTAGTGATTGGGCCAAAGTCACCCAGCTGGCTTTTGTGCCTAAGGTGGGACTAGAATTCATTGCCTCTTGATTTCTAGCCTGGTTCCTTAACCACTAGATCAAACTGTAACCATGCTGATAGCATGCTAAACTAATTCCTCATGTTGTTTTAAAAAGCGCTTTTCCAAAACTTGGCGGATATTATCTATGTCTGGAATGTTATTAATCAATTTGTTTGTGACCAATTTGCTTGGTTTTTTAAAAAAAAATATTATTTACATCCTTTGCTTCAAAACCCCCCCCCTCTCCACCTCCAAAAGCATCTTCCCAGGGAGCTGCACAATATGACAATAATAAATTAAACACAGGGATAAATTAAAACAAGACAGGCAATTAAATGCATCAAAACCACTCATGCAAATTAAGCCGGCAAACTGAGAAAGGGAGAATGAAAGAAGAAGCAAAGTTTGAAATAGTGAACAGGTCTCGCAGTCTTTCCATGCCAGAAGAAGCAGAAGTGGAAAAAAAAAATAGCCATTTTCAGAGGACTTGAGTGATGAGTCTGAGTAAATTCTGAGATTTTTAGGGTCTAGAGATTTCATATTTTTTGCTTCTTTGCTGCTTGTTCCATTTGTTGTTGTTATTGTTGTTGTTGTTTGACAGATTATGAAATATATTGGCTCTGCTTGTGACATTCAAAAAATCTCCTCCGTAACATCGGAGGGATCATGGGCTGGAGCTTTGCAAATTGGCCTACGTGCATTTATCAGAGCTGGAGGTATCTGCCCTTCGGATTTTGCCAAATGACAACAGTCAGCAGCCAGGACCAGCAAGTGGACCACAGCAGGAGTGGAATTCAGCAACTTCTAAAGAGATTAATTACACCAGAAATCTCCAAATCCCTGCACTGGGCCTAAAACAAATTACATGATTCCTCCCCCAATAAGATCTGAATTCTGCATAAATAGTCTGTGTTTTCATAGGTAGGAGAAAGGTCTCCTCCGTTCAGGAGCAAACCTTATTTAGATATTTCTCCAGCTCCAGAGACGCCTCTAGTCATGATCCATGAGGCTTCCAAGCACATTTAGAAGTCCGCTCTCTTGTAACGCAAAGGTGCTTTTCGAAAGGCAACTTGACTTCCTTGTGGGTTTTTTAAAAAAAAAAAAATTTCACTTCTCATCCAAGGAGCTTCTTCAGTCCTGACTGAATTGTGAGGAACAGAAGGATTTATATTCTTTGCGGTTGTCTGGTCGTTAACGCAAAGAATATAAATCCATTCAGTCAGGACTGAAGAAGCTTCTTGGAGAAGTGTTTTCGAGGAAAACACACAAGAAGGTCCATCTGCCTTTCGAAAAGCATCTTTGGGACAACCTGGGTGACTGAGACTCTTCAAGGACACCCAAAGCTGCTAACCTTTTCGGGGACTGATGTCTCTATTCAGTGGTTGTTCCAGCTGCTACCAAACATAACATCCATCTTGCTTAGATAGTTAGCATTGGATTATATGCTCATAGCTGCCATCTTTGGAAGAATTTCTAGGTATTCTTGATCCAGCACCATGGCTCCATCTATTCAGTAGCTCTCCTGGGCCCATTTCTGCATGGTGGTCTATCACCCAACCTTTCCTACCAGATGCCACCAGGGTCTCAACTGTTTGCAAGCACAGCTGCAGCCCAGAAAGGGCTGGCTGTTACTCCTTCTGGGGCTAGAAGGGTGCCAGCTGGCATGAGCAGGGCAGTAAATGCAGACGATGAAAAGGCAGCTTTGGCACCAGCTAGCTGGAGTCATGCCACCAAGGGTGAAAAACAGGGTACAACTCTGCATGGAATAATCAAGGCTCCTGCCATGCGTTGGGCAGGGTGGTTCAGGGTAACATGCCAGGGTCAGAAAGAGATTCCATTTCGGAGGGGTGTTTTATAAAAAAAAAAGGGAGTTTGGTTTATTTGTAGGTTCTGAAGGACCTGGCTACAAAGAGGAAAGGAGGAAGGGAAGGAAGGAGAAAGAGAGATGGAGAAAGAGAAGAAGGAGAAAGTGAGAGAAGGAAGGAAGGAAGGAAGGAAGGAAGGAAGGAAGGAAGGAAGGAAGGAAGGAAGGAAGATATCTAAGTGATCAATTCTGAAAGACTGTGCATTCATTCATATAGATGGATGGATAAATAAGATAACGCTGCATCTCCTGAGAAAGTTCTTCTTCAGAGAATAGAAAATTAAGACTGGGGTACAATTCAAGTCTCTACAACTTGGATACCAAGGTTCAGTCACAGGGCAACCAAAGTAATAAGAAAGCTGGTGCCTAAACATGCATGCGCCAATTGCTCAAGGACTCGGAGCAGAGAACTGCTTGCAAAAATCTGAATGGACTCGTTTGCTGTCTGGTTCTCCTATCACTGCAACTTTCCACCTTGGGAGGCTGTCTCCCTTAGAACGGGTCTGAGCAAGTCTCCTTGGGAAGTTAACACATGGTTTGGGGTCCTCTGAGAACTTGGTAGAAACCTCTGCGGTCTTCCTGTGAGGTTGTCTTTAGGAAATGTTGACTCGTGTTGCCCCTGTTGCAACACCGGGAAAGGCTAGTTGCTACCACGAACTGGACAGGAATTGGGGAAAGGTGCTTTTTTAATATTAAAAACTTTGTGAAGGAAGCAATGGTGAGCAAAGAGAATTACTTGGACCCCTTGAGAGGGGTCCACAACCCAATGGGAGATCATCGATATGGCAGTAGAGTCTCCCCTAAGATCTCACCTCCATTCGAAGTTGATGGGTTGACTTCGGTTAGTCACACGAGTCTGCTTTTGCGGAAACAAAAGCAGCATGGACTTTATTCGCCTATTATTATGGTGGATTGCACAGCCAACCAGATGTTGAGACTGGATTTGGCATTTTTAGCCACCTATCGAGTCCTTCCCAAGGACCTGGGACAGGCAGATGATAATCGGGGTGGTTTTTTATGGATTTTAACATTGGAGCTCCGAGTGACAGCCCTCGGCCCAAGAAGAAGCCGAAAAAAATCACAAACCCATTGTCTGACTCCTTTCTCCCCACCCAGGTTCAAGGTTCGCTTCTCTTGTCAGGGCTCCAAGCTGGCTTCTCTTAGAAGCTTCCAGAGCCTTTTGAGACAACCACAGGGATTCATTGGGGTGGAGAAGGTCAGCAGGTTGTCCACCCCTGTATTGAGAAGGACCACCTTAAGCTCAAAGAAGTGGGTTAGCCCAGTCAAGAACAAAACAACATCTACATTCCCCCCCCCGCCCCAAAGAATCAGGCAGAGAATGGAAGGACACCCTAATGATAAGCAGAAAGTCCATCTTCCCCACTCAGGCGGGATAGACAGAGCTTGTTTATCAAAAGAGCTGGACCCCGTCCAAGAAAACAGCAGAACTTTGTGCTGTGGTTAAGCAAAACTTGACTGGAAACAGGTTTCTACGGTAAACGTTGTGGTTGTAAGAGCTATTTCCCTTCCCAAACCTCTCCCCAGTTTCAGAAAGGGCCTATTTTGTACCAGAAACCCTTTTTTTGGGGATTAATTGAAGGCACTATCAAGAATAAAATAGCCTTAAAAATGTAGAAGAAATAAATCCAGCATGCGGTAAAGCTAAACAGCCAGATGCGATTTGTGCCCATAAGCTAAGATAATGCCTTTCCCCCCCCTTCTCTTTCTGTATTTCTCCCCCCACCCCAAATTGCTGCCCACCCCCACCCCCAAATCGTTTGCAGTGGACCTACTTGGAAGCTTTTCTAACCCATCTTCGAACACGGAAGACAGCCAGAGCCGAAGATAGCTTGAAAAAGACACTGGGAAAGAGAAAACATCTGGTCTGAAGCGTGATACCAAAGTCATATTTTATGCATGACTTTGGAGAACGCTAATAAAGATTGCAAACATACTTCACCCGAGTTACAATCAGTTGGAGCTGTGTAATTAATTGTTCTTCTTTAGACCTCAGGTTGGTTACACTAGGTCACCAAAGGGAAGGAGATGGACCGGACAAGGTCAAACATCTGCGACAGACAGGTGAAAGAGCTTTCAGGATTCAGCAAACACAGGATGTTCAGATGCAAGAAGTCAGAGAAGGCATGCAATTCATTCCATAGCTTGGAAGCAGCTCGCCCTGATTTCAGATGATGCTTTTTCAAATGTTTCTGTAGCTGAAACATTTGTAAGTTAAATTTAGGGCACCTTCTATGTAATATTTGGCAGGCTTTACAAGGGGAGTCCTAGAGGAGATCAACCCTGACTGCTCTTTAGAAGGCCAGATCCTGAAGTTGAAACTCAAATACTTTGGCCACCTAACGAGAAGGAAGGACTCACTGGAGAAGAGCCTCATGCTGGGAAAGGTTGAGGGCAAGAGAAGAAGGGGACGACAGAGAATGAGGTGGCTGGATGGAGTCACTGAAGTGGTGGGCGTGGGCTTGAATGGACTTCAGGGGATGGTGGAGGACAGGAAGGCCTGGAGGAACGTTGTCCATAGGGTCACGATGGGTCGGACACGACTTCACAACTAACAACAACAACAACAACAACGGGAGGAACTCTTAGAAAGCTTGAAGAAGAACCAGAGGCAGAACATTACTCCACGGTGTATTTTTCAGCTTCTCATCCAGGATGGGAGGGGGCAGTTTTTACATCACCATCACCATCTTCTTCCTACATTTTGCACAGCATGACTCTTTCAGTAACAGAAAACTCCAGCAGAAGGGAGATAGGTCTCTTCAAAGACTCACTCCTAGCTACTGATCTTCACCAAAGCATCCACGACTGGCCTAACCCGATCAGCACGGTGGCGCAGCGGCTTAATAATGCTGGAGCTGCCGCTCAGAAATGATCTGCAGGTCAACAGTTCGAGCCCAGCTCCGCTCCCACCTCTCGCTCCCCGGCTCCTGCCCAGCCAGCAGTTCAAAAGCATGCAATACTGCAAGTAGATAAATGGGTACCACTTGGGCGGGGAAAAACCTAGCTGCATTTGTGTGTGCAGAGAACAGAAGCCCGGTGCTGGAGCCAGCGATGCAACACAAGGCCAACAATTAGCGCTGCTGTAGTGCACCCCCACAGTGCACCAAGGATGGACATGCGAGTGCTGAACAGAAGGAACTAGTAATTTAGGCTGACATTGTATGCAATATGCTAAATAAATCAGGGAACATGTAAGCATGCATTAGGCCTAACTGACTTATTAAGGAATGCTTAGGTAGTTATGCTCTCTCGCTGCTTATTCCTATCCATGAGAATCAACAGGGTAGATAGAACTTCAGAAGAGTAGACAGAGATTGGAAGCAGAGTCTAGAAAGGACTCAGTCTAGAATCCTTACATGTCCACAAACACTCAAAAGTCCAGTCCCGCTTGAACTCCATTAACTCTTATTTAGTGCTAATTTATTGCTGACAGTTAGCTGACTAGATTCTTGTGTACAGGCATGAGCAATAAACCTTCTGAACTGGAACTTATGTGTGATCCGGATTCTTCACACCTGATGGAAACTCAAATTAGCATCCACTATAAATCTGCCGGTGTCATCTGCAGAAGGCCTTCAACTCAGATTAAGTGTTCATTCATAATTATCACTGGGTTTAGGATTGCATCAAGCTAATGAGATCCTTGCAGTGTGCCGCTTTCCAGCCAATGGGGAACATGACGCATGGGGCACTGATGCACACATGCACACACGTGTGCAGGTAGGGAAGGAGGCACAAAAAAGGCCTGCACCAGGCCTTGAGGCTGAAACCTCTCCTGTCTCCAATAAGCAAAATCTCGGAAGGCAGATGGGAAGCAGATGGGGAATCTCTGCCTTGGAGATGAGCAAGCCAGGTCAGCTGATTCTCAGAAAAGGCTCTTGAGCCCAGGAATGTGCAGGCATAGCTTGCACAGCACAACCCAGTGACAGGAGGAAAACTCCCAGGTTTTAAAAAGCTAAGCACGCTGGCTTGCCAACATCAGGATTTTCAAAAGCCGTTGAGCCGCACGGAACAGGAATTTCAAATACATCAAAGCCCTCCCCATACACTTTGGATGAAGCCTACTGTGTTTAAAAATGTCAATAACACACTGTTTAAAAGTTCATTTCGGCTTCCTGGCTCTCATTTTACAGCCCTTGGCTAGTGCAGGTCTCACAACTCTCCTTTGTGTAGCCCAGGTTAGTTTCATTTTATCAGACAGGGAAAGCCAGAGGATTTACCGTAAAAGAAAAACAAGTAGACAATTGAAAATGCACAAGGAGGTGTAATAATAAGACGGCAGGCCTGAAAGTCAATATTAGAGCCATTTGTATCCTTCTCTATTCAACCACCCCAACTGCTATTTATTTCCTTCTCCAACACATTGTCCAGTGCTTAATTGCCCTCTTCACACCAAAAGTGGTTTCTCTCTTACATTTTTCTTAACTTCTGCAAAACTCTGATTCTCTGGATCTATTGTCACAGTTCCGTTTATTTCTTCGCACGAAAACTAGCAGTTCCAAAATGGGTCAGGATGAGGTTCCCCTGGACATAATCCCAGCCTGCTTGCCACACTTCCCTTCCCATAGAGGAGAATATTTGGAATCCAGAGTTGAACTGTGGGGTCCTGGGTGCTCTCTGAGTTTGGTAGTTTCCTTGCAGACATTCCATGACCCAACTAGGTAAACATCATCAGCGCTCAGCGGTACCTGCAAAATTGTTTGCGTGAGCTCCCAATTGTAACTCAGTTCTGGAGAACTAGTGTGGTCCATGTCAATTCCATCTAGCTGAATTCCCTCTTGGGATGTTCAGCTCAACACGACTTCTAGGAGCCAAGCAAGCATCTGGTGTCTCTTGAGTCCAGTGGCAAAACTCAAAGGTTCAACAGCACGAGGCATGTCCAGCTGACGATGTGCTGATGATGTTACCTGGTTTGATCATGTCTTCTAAACCCCAGTTTCCAAGGAACCTAAGTTAGTTCTGGTTGTAATGCACCTGGCTGCCAAGTCCAAGCCAAAGGGCCATCAACACTTTTTTTTTTTTTTGGTCATCACTCTTACGGGCTCCCGATTTGAGCCAATTACGTTGTCTTCCACTTGGTCGTCTCCATTCACCAGCTCAGTGAACTTCTCTGGTTCTCTGCCAAGACCTCAGAATACAAATCATTCTAGGGTTTTTTTTTGGGGGGGGGGATGGAGCAGGGACAGAGTTTGGGAGGCTCTGAAACTCAATCTCCAAAGATCCCTAAAGCTCATATCTTTCTCTGCAAGGGTGGAAAGTTCTTTTTTGGAAAAAAAAAGAAGAACTTTTGGAGTTCACGGTGAGGGAGATGGTCAGGTTCCAAGCAAACACAAAGGCTTCCTTTTTCTTACTCTCATCCATTTCAAGATGGGGAAAGACTACACGCACTCCTAATTTCCCAGTTTTTATAAGGGAGCTGAGTGTCCTCTCTTAAGGACAGTCCTTTCTTGCACATATCTCAGAGACATGCTTTAAGGGCCTCCTCTGTTCCAAGAGTTTTCCAACCGATTTCAACGCAAGGGCTCCTCCAAAAAACACAAAAAAAGCAAACACAAACAACCAGAGGAGAAGCATAATTTCTTTGTATTCCCACTTAAGCCAGCAAAGGCCATTCATACCAGCACAATAGCTTGTCAAAGTTTTACGCAGTTTCCACTTAAAACATTTACGTGCTCAGTGAACACAGCCAAAGCCATCCGGTCCTCATTTGCTGGGGGCTGGGTGGGGGGCTGCGTGAACCCAGCCAACATCAGCTGAATCACCCAACCCTGGATTAACGTGACACGTGAAGCTACCCCGGCTTTCAAAACTCGGTCTAGAAAAACACCGATGCTCTTTTTTTTCATTAGCCCAAATCCAGCTGGTTCCTTCCCTGTTTGCTTCCTGAGGGAAAGTCAGCCTTGGAAGTAAAACATCAGCTGGTCGGGAGGGGGGGGGGCAAACGGAGGAATTCAAAAGAAAGAGTCTTGTGGGGGGGGGAAGAGGGGAGGAGAGAAAGAGAGAAGAAAGGAGGTTGAAGTAATTAAATGTAACTTTCCTCCGGTGAAAGGGACTTTGTGGGTTTATCTTCTAATAAGATTATGTCACGGGCACAAGTGTTGCCGAACCCCTTTGAATGACAAGCTCCTCTACATTTATCGGGCAGAGTGACACTAAAACCTTCACGTCTTTTGTCCGGTAGAGTGAAAGAGCGGAAATTTGCCGATTTTAATCCCCTGATTCATGTCCGGTACAAAAAGGGAGGCCAGCTTAAGACGGTCCCGGTTGACAATATCACCCTTTCCATCCTCTCAACCAACATCGTGAGCTTTGTATTTTGTTGCTGCCCCCCCAAAGAGCAGGCCTCTAAGAAGGAAAAAGGGGGGGGGAGATAAAGTCCGTTGGCATTCACACACACACACACACACACACACACACACCAATCCACCCCTCCTCCTATCAAGACTAGCTAGGGATTTGTCTAGGGAGATTCTCAGTCATCCAGGACGCAGCTGTCCCAACGATGCTTTTTTTCTTCTTCTTTTTTCCAAAAGGCAATTGGACTTTGGGGGTCCTGAGAAAAGGTCCAATGATAGCTCATTTTAAAAAAGAGAGATATTTTTTTAGAGAGAGAGAGAGAGAGAGAGAGAGAGAGAGAGAGAGAGAGAGAGAGAGAGGGTCTAATAGTTTCACTTCTCATCCAAGACTGAACTCAACTGAAGAAACCTTCTTGGAGAAGAAGTGAAGTGTCTTCAAAAACAACAACAACAACAAAATCCCCAAAGAAAATCCAGTTGATTTTTTGGAAAAAGCACCTTCGGGACAACCAGTGGCACTCTCCATAGACACGTAATTCAGGCTAATTTTAGCATCCTTTGAGGTGACCCTTTGAGAGCTGAGCGCAACGAACTTTCATTTTAATGCATGCCGAATAGCGTACGTTCAAAGTGACAATAAAGTTATTATTCTATTCTATTCTATCCTGGGCTATTTTGATTGCTGCTTTCTTTCCTCCTTTTCCCCCCTCTTTCAAATCACCACATCTGAAGGAAAGAAAGTACATTATCATTATCAATTCACGTCATTCCCTAATTTAAAAAAAAAATAACTTAATTGAGGAACGTTAAGAGAAACCATAGAGTTGCATCAAAAAGTCCTGACTCTTTCTCTCCCAAAGAGTGAATGCAGGCTGATTTTTTTTGGGGGGGGAGGGGGGAAACGTATACGGGAGAATCACTTGTGTGACTTGAGCGGCTATAGAAATAAAAATGAGCAAATAAATTCTAATTGGCAATGAAATTGTTCCTTGCTCTGCCTACTGCCCTTGAAAAAAGTATACCAAACTGGCAAAATCTTACAACGGAGAGTCCCTTATGCAAGACAAGTGGCTTTAGAAATAAAAATAAGTAAATACATTTTAACCCAGGCAGTGAATTTTTTCCCCCCTCGCTCTATTCATTACCCTTGAAAAATTACACCAGCTTGAGCTGACTTTTCCTTCGTTTCCTGGGCCGGGAAGACGGGAGATAAATTCTCCTGTAGGCTTAAGGTCAAGACCAGGCACTCCTTTTATTTTTTTTATATAGGGGTCTATGATTAACAAATAAACATTTCAAGCAACGAAGAAGGCAATTCAATCAGCCTCTTGAGTTCTCAGGAGTGTTATTTTTGGCATCAAATGACACCCACCTTTATGAGGCCCTTCTCACCACCAAACTGATGCGATGGCCATTGAACACCGCTCAACATCCTCCGGAATAAAACTTCCTCTTCTTAGGATCTTTCGTCCCCTCCCTTGGCT
Organism: Vipera ursinii; assembly: GCF_947247035.1. Taxonomy (NCBI): domain Eukaryota; kingdom Metazoa; phylum Chordata; class Lepidosauria; order Squamata; family Viperidae; genus Vipera; species Vipera ursinii. The sequence goes on along the minus strand of NC_139529.1, from coordinate 7,501,926 downwards.
ACAACAGCCAGGAAGGGAGGGGGGGAAAGCCGTTTAGCTCACTCAGCCCCTCCACTTTTGCAAAAATCTATAAATGTAGAGCATTGAACGGTCCTTCCACTCAGAAGAGTCCCTAAAGGCAGGAGAAAGGAGGCAGAGGGGAGGGGTGTTGAAAATTGGTGTTAAAAAGTTGGGAAGTTGTTCCAGTTGGTGTTCCTTTTTCCGCTTGGCTGAGAACACAGAATAGATTGTTAAATGGATTGATAGGAGGGAGGGAAATTCCAGGGTTAGCTGCAGCCCCTAAGAAATTGAAAGCCAGAGCTTGCCTCATGGGATGCAGCCATGCTGGGCTGATGCAAACATTGAAATCCCAAATTCAGGTGCTTGGGATTGAATTCCAAAACAGGGCACTTCAAACTAAATCTTCGGAAGCAGATGCGACTCCGATCTGCCACTCTTTAAAGCACCCGTGTCTTATCTCAGCTGTCAGAGAAACAGTGCCCAAGCCGTTAAGGAGTTGTCCACAGATACTACGTCCACGCCCATATCTGATTTAAAGGCCTTTGAGGAATCAAATGCAAAGTACCGCGCCACCCCAGCGCAGATGTTTGTCACCTCTTACTGAGAACGGCCCAAATGTAAGTGAAACTCGCTTTGCAACAAGTCTCGCGTATTCCTCCATCTGAATTTATCCAAGCTAGGAGGGCCAACTTTATTGGTTTCCAGATTGCACAGAGTGCTAAAATGTTTGGAATGGGTGTTCAAACGCTTGCAAAGTCCATTTTTAACACCTCCCTTCCTTCTCCTTCTCTGTCTCCATCCCTCTTCCTTTTCCTTCCCCTCCAGTAAAAACGGGCTGTCCTCCTGACCTTTGTCTGGCCTCCCATCCAAAGATACAGCGCCTCAAAAGTGGATAGCCACAGCCCAAAACAAATGCACGCTGCTGCCTTCACAAGAACCGTAAGGCTGCCTGTCCCCTTGACAAGCCATACAGAAGCATTAAATAACACGAGGAGGGTTACATAATAAAAACACCGAAATATCTAACGCTATGAATCACCCAGACTTAAACAGATGCTTAGTGTTACAACATGTCAGCGAGAGCAGTAATTGCAACTGTATGAAAAAGTTTCAGCCTGAAACCGCTTTATTAAAAAAAAAGGAAAGTTCAACAACTCCAGAGAATCATACTAGAAAAAAGGCTTGTGTGTTTTCACAGCCATTCCAGAATTGTTACTGTCTGAAAGAACCTGCTCTGGGCATAGTAACCCACAAATTCACATATCCTGTCTGTTTCTTCCCACTGACTGGTGCCTGTAGGAAACTGCCCCCCTTTTTGCAAGAGAGAGATCCAAGCTTGCTTCAGGGAACAAGCCAAGGTTTTCTGGATAAGATGGTGAAAAGAGCAGGGTTGACAAAAGAAGCTTCCTTGAAAAGGCACACCAACTTTTCAAAGGCACTTTGTGTTAAATGTGTAGCAACAGGAAAATACTCGGTGCAGCCTTGTGGGTGATGACACACTCTCAAAAAACAAAAAAATAATAATAATGAGATTTTCACCCTCAAAAGAGACAACCAAAGAGAAGTATGGCATAATATCTGAAGATCCTTCCATATTTTTACGGAAGCGTGGTGAGAAATAAACAAGTTAAATTTCACTTGGGTTGCACGTGTCGTTTTTGGGGAAAGTGGTTACTGTTTTCTGCCAACAGTTTTTTTTTTAATCTCCCAAATTAGACCTGGGCTTCTCCAGTAGTTTCCCATCCGAGCATCAATCAGGTCCAGTGTGGTTAGCGTCCAAGGTCAGCCAAGATAGCGCCAAGCCATCTTGTCTGATTTTATTAATGACTATTTTATTTTTATTTTTTTAAAGAACTGCTATTTCTTTCTTTTTTTATTTGAAAAGGTGAGCTGCATTCCTAATTCAGGAGGAGTCACTAGTGAGGGTGAATTCAAAGCCCCCTGCTTCCCCCTGCTTTTGAATCCCTTTATTTACTCCATCAAGCAATCATCTATTTGGCCTGTCAATCTTCTTCTGCAAAGAATAATTCCACGAAGGCTATCCGAGTGTCGTCTCAGACAAGGAAAAGATCTCAGCGACCAAATTGGTAGCCCTACTGACAGCTGACTCTAAGCTCCATGCCCTGCTTCCTTCAGATCCATTTATCAAACAGATTTAGCAGATTATCCCTAAAGGAATAACGCTCTGAATAACGCTCTTCCCCACCCACCTTTAAATCTTCCATTGTTTCCCAAAGGCATAGGCATTTAAACATGAGTCAAGAAATGTTCTTCTCAGCTTGAGTAAGCTCCCCATGCACACTTTCAGTATCTTAGGGTTCACTTTTGGCGCATCAAACCATGTTGTTTGAAGAAGGACAAAACTGAGACATCACTTTTGCATCCGTGGGAGAAGAGCAGGCAGAGCTGGAGGGCGGAGTTAAGTGGTTCATAAGCTTAGAGTTGTTACGTTGCCACAAACGGTTCAAACCCCAACCCCTCTTGAGTCTATATCAACTCTTTTCTGGCGCCAATTTAGTACTGAACTTGAGTTGGCTAGATTAATGTCAGGCACAGAAGGTCAAAACCATACATTAAGTTGCCGTTCAGAACTTTTATCGCTAGAATCTAGAATCCAGTCAAGCTAGAAGCTAGTCAGCTACAGTTAAACTGAAACCTCTATGTTTTTGTTGCTCTATATACCATAGATAAGCTTCATGATCAGCAACATCATATGGTGCCTCTGGAATCTACCACTTGCTTTGTGTTCCGGGGGGGGGGGAGACAATGCATTAGAACGATGCTTTCCTATATTAAAAAATACACTCACGCTGCTGCGCTGCAAGGAGATTTTGAAGTGAAGTCCCCCTTACATTTGAAGCTCCCAAACCGAGGTTTGTCAGCTGAGAACCGCGCTCTGACAACCCCTGAGGCTTGCACATAAAAGGAAAGATTCCCAGCAGCTTCGTCTAATGCTCCTAAGTTGTGAAACAAGTTGAGGCAAACCGTGTCTTTTTTCCCCCGAAGTTGCTCAGAATCCCGAGCAAAGTATCCAAGAACTATCTTGTCTTATTTTCCTCCTGCAAAATAGTTCTTCCCAGTCTCTTCATAGCACGCTCCATGCCTAGCTAGAGTTGATAGTGAAAGAATAGGCTTAAAAATAACCAGGGAACAGATACAGAACATTGAATCCTAGGGCTGGGAGGGACCTTGGAGGTCTTCTAGTCCAACCCCTTGTCCACAGTCTCTTTGTTCTTGGCAAAGTGGAGCCAACTATCCGTGTTTTACAGCACCAAGAAAACCCACACTACTTTAAACTCCAGCTCAGACACAAATTCCATAAAACAGTGAGTAATAATAATAAAAGGATAATAAAATATTGGTGTTACCACCACGGCACCGAGACGGATCCACATACCAGGCAATCTTCACAGAAAAGCAGCTGTTTGTTTGTTTTTTCAATTTCTAAACTCTTCAACTCATTAATATATATGAATATATATATATATATATATATATATATATATATATATATATATATATATATATATATATATATATATATATATATATATGATCAGGTCTATAAACATTTATTCATTTGTTAGGCCCACGGTCAGCCTTTTCTCTTCATGACTTAAAACAGCCCATGTCAGAACCTCCCATCGTTTTATGAGCATCACAACAACCCAGCAATGCAGGCCAGAATGAGAGAAAGGGACTGCTCCAAATTCACCTGTAAGTCTATGAGGATGGACTCTTCTTAACCCCACTTCAACATCTTCAAAAATTACACCCCACCGAAAACTCTCTCTTCCGGTTTCTGAAATAAAATCCTTGGCTAAATCAGTATTTGCAAAACTGTCTCCCATCACATTGTTACCAGAAACAGCAGAGCATTTTCGTTTTACTCTTCTGGTTGCAAAAACCACATACCAAATATTTGCACTCGGGAAAAATTGAAAGTGGGGGAGGAAATAACCCATCAGGTTTATGTAACCTGAACCTTTGGCCGTCACTCCAAGAAAAAGGAAAGAAAAGCAACAGAGCAGAGGAAAAAGAGCAGTTAAAATTAGAATGGAAAGGTCATAAACAACAACATTCATCCGTTTGCATTTTCTAGGCCAACAGCAGAACTACTTTGATGAACATCTACATGAACATCTACACCTAGAACTAAGGAGAAACTTCCTGACAGTTAGAACAACTAACCAGTGGAACAACCTGCCTCCAGAAGTGGTGAATGCTCCAACACTGGAAGATTTTAAGAAGAGACTGGACAGCCATTTGTCTGAAATGGTATAAGGTTTCCTGCCTGAGCAGGGGGTTGGACTAGATGACCTCCAAGGTGCCTTCCAACATCATCATCATCATCATCATCATCATCATCATCATTATTATTATTATTATTATTATTATTATTATTATTATTATTATTATTATTACATCACCTTCAATTCCATTTGTTTCCTGCTAAACATCTCCCGGAAAGAAATGTTGCCACTTCATGAGTAATTAGTAGTTCTGAATCTACTAATCTAAATCTACTAAATCTGTCTGATCTTTTTAAATTCATGCTTAAGAGGGCTTGTTAGTAAATCAAGAAGGCAGAACTTTTCGCTGGGCACAGGGGCTCCAGGGAGTTGGAAGGAAGCAAAGCAGAACTTACTTTCCCCAACTTTAACAAAATAACAGAGTTGGAAGGGACCTTGGAGATCTGCTAGTCCATCCCTCGGCTCAAGCAGGAGTCCCTGTACCTTAACAGAACTTCTGATTGCATCATAGCTTTTTTCCAAAGCACCAAAAGGCAAGATGAGAAACAACGGATGGAAACTAACCAAGAAGCAGCCTAGGCCCTAGAACTAAGGAGAACATCCCTAGCAGTAAGAGCAATCAACCCAGTGGAATCACTTCCTTCAGCTTGGTGCTTTTCTTGCAGACGTTTCATTGCCCAACTAGGGAACATCATCAGGGCATAACAGTTTGGGTTAAGCTCCCAAGCCCTTGTAACTTAGTTCTGGGGATTTAGGCTAATCCAGGGTCAACTGTCTGTACCGAATTCCTTCTTGAGATGTTCAGCTCAACATGGCTGCTGGGAACCAAGGGCGTCTCAAAAGGCACGTTCAACTCAAGGCACATTCCAGCTGCTTTAACTGGGACAAACAGAAGGCAGAGATCATCAATAAAAAAGCATCCGAGTTTTGCCTGCAGACTTTTGCTCCTGGAACACACGCATCACGCAAGAAGCTCTTGATCTGTGCTCGATACTGTCAAAGAATCTCGTATATGTAGGAATGAAATTTGGGCAATAAGTTCTCTTTCTGACATGCCTTTGAATTCTGCGCAAACATTCCATATACCGTTCACGGCCAAAGTCAAGTTTCTTCTGTCTGCTTCCGTTTGCCAAGGCAAGGCGGTCCTCGACGTATGGCCATATTTGAGCCCCAGATTTCTGTTGCTAAGCGAGACCGTTTATTCCAAAGAGCTCCTAATGATCTCTTTAAACTATTTTGTAAAAAGAATGCCGTTCTCGGAAGTTATTTTCATACCATCCCTTAATAATAATAATAATAATAATAATAATAATAATAATAATAATAATAATAATAATAATAAAGATATTCTCTTCAACCCTCACTTCTCCTACAATTATTCCACTGGAGAAATCCAACAGAAAATGTCCTGGATTCCAGCAGTTGAAGCTCATGGGTTTCCCCTAGCTGAAAAACATCTCCCATTTAATGTGGTCCTAAGCACTTTTCTTGCTGCGTTCCCAAGTAATCAAGCAAAGGGTTGCATTTTGTAATTACAACCCAGATATTCAAGGCTGTCCAGTGTATGTTTGCTTTACTGAACAAGAGAATTAGGGAGAAAAAACCCAGGTTATCTTACTTTTATTTTTTTAAAAAATGTGGAAGACGAAAAAGAGGAAAAAAACGATGTTTAAAAAGCCTGCACGCTTTCCCTCTTGGCTTAAGCGCAAATTAGATTTAGAGACAACTCGAGCACCTAACTTATCTTAATGCTATCAACATAATATTTGTAAGGTGACCGTGTCAACCGCGCTTTTCTTTTAATGCAATTTGCTGCAAATATATCACAGGCTACGTGTTGCTTTATCACACTTGGATGAAATGAGACCAAAACCTCAGTTTGTATATTATGTAATCTCCAAGTTTGTTTAGGATTGGATGGATTGCCTTGACAAAAACTTTCATATGCCTCTCTCCCTTTCCTCCCCTGCAATACACTTCAGACCCAGTCTTCACAATCAATGAATCAGCTCCATGCTTTGTCTGAATCAGTCCACTAAACCCTGGAGTCATGGTGTTAACCCTACAAGGTCCTCCGCACCCGCATCATTGCGAAGCACAAAAGGGCTTTAGGCTAGGATTTTAACCCAAGAGACCACAACTCAGATTTATCTGAAGTATTCAAATCTGGCTTCCAGAATATGTTGCCCTACCTTGGATCTGACTGCCAGATTTAGTATTATAAAAATATCTGGGTGCTGCGGAAAGATCAGAGAGCCAGTTTGGTACAGTGGCTAAGGCTCCTGGCTAGAAACTAGGAGACGGTGAATTCTAGACTTGCCTTAAGGCTTGAAAGCCAGCTGGGTGACTTTGGGCCAATCACTAGGAGACAGTGAGTTCTAGTCCCGCCTTAGGCACGAAAGCCAGCTGGTTGATCTTGGAGCCAATCACTAGGAGACAGTGAGTTCTAGTCCCGCCTTAGGCACGAAAGCCAGCTGGTTGATCTTGGACCAATCACCAGGAGATGGTGAGTTCTAGTCCCGCCTTACGCGTGAAAGCTAGCTGGGTGACTTTGGCCCAATCACCAGGCGATGATGAGTTCTAGTCCCCAAACCCACCTCACAGGGCTGTTGTTGTTGTGGGGAAAACAGCAGGAAGAAAGAGCATTAGACAACATTCCCCGCCTTGAACCGTTTATTAAAAAACAAAAAACAAAAACGGGATATAAATAAAATAAATAAATTGCCCCAAGCAAGAAACACACACGACTGGAGAAGGTGCAGAGTTCCGCTTTGACCATATATTCTCTAGGCAAAGTCCAGATCCCAAATTTCTAAGCCATTGGTAAAGGAAAAAAGAAAAAAGCATTGTTTTCAAAGTGAAACCCCCATCTCTGGGTGAGAAAAACCGAATAACACAATCAGCCTTTTTTCCCCCCAAGGAGCTGGGAGAAAGCACGGGAGGACGAGAGGACAAGAAAGGGGATTTTAGAAGCGCGTACGTTTAATATGTACCCAGTTACATTTTTCAAGCGAGTAACTTTGGAGGGAGAAATGGAATTTACGGCGCTCTTTCTTCCCTTGCTTTCATCCGCCTGGCCTCCTGCTGTCCTCCGGCTGGACTAAGAGTAGAAACCCACGCAGCAGGTTAGCTTGTCCTGTCAGACAAGCCGCTGCGATCGAACAAAAGGCCAAAACAAGTTAATATCTTTTTATTTGGGCTCAACCCGGGAATACCATTCCACCAGTTAGTGAGGCTTTAAGAAGAGCTAAACAACCTTGAGAGTTTTACCCTCACACAGGCTTCTCGAGGTAGCCTTTGCCTTAGAAAAACGGAAGCCATTTTTTTTAAAAAAAGATTTTTATAGGCCCAGCAATTTTAAATAGAACCTAGGGCTGAAAGGGACCTTGGAGGTCTTCTAGTCCAACCCCTGCTCACAGCAGGAGACCTTATACCCATCCTGGTCAAATGGCTGTCCAGGCAATTTTTGAAAAACTCCACTGATGGAGCACCCACAACTTCTGGAGACAAGCCATTCCGTTCCACTTACTGATATGGTTTCTTGATGCCCAGGCCTTTTCTAGCTCCTATGAAATGTCTGGTGCACTAAATTATTCCTACAAATATCCAAGGTGTGGATATATGCCATCTAAAGGATGCTCAGTGCTCACAATCTGACGAGATTGGTAAACACCCATGCTGTCACCATCTTTAGATAGATAGATAGATAGATAGATAGATAGATAGATAGATAGATAGATAGATAGATAGGCCAGTAAATGTGAATAACCACAGCTAAGCAATTCCCACTGGGGAAGCATAGCCATTTGCAGATTTAGGTTGAATTTGACCAGGGAAATGTAGCCATTTGTAAACCTAGGTTGCATTCAACCAGGGAAATATCGCCGATTCTAGACCCAGGTTTCACTTAACCATGTGTAGATCTAGGTTGTGGGTTTTTTTTTAAAAACACACACACACACACACAAAGACAAACAGAGGAAGAAAGACTTTTTTTTAACACTGCTGGGCTTCCTTGCAGGTGTACACTGTTTGCCTGTCCCGATTTTTTTTACGTGTGTCTGCTGATATTTTTCATCTGTCACACATATTTGTTTTCACTCATTAATGCAAATAATTGCAACCTTGCAAATATTTGGCCAGTGTCAGTAATCACCTCTGAACACGCTTAAAGTTGCCATGAAAACATTTGTACTTGTGTTTTGTTTTGTTTTAAAAAAAAATCTCATTTGTTGCTTCAGTGTTGGCTTCCTCGTTTCCGCACGCTACATTAGCCTATGGCTAATCTAGCAAGAAAATGTATCTCAACCATGCAGATAAATTTGCATAGGTTCTTGACTTGGGTAGACAATAACTCTGCAGTAGTTATTAGGAGGTCTCTTTACAGTAATTAAAGATATTTGTTCCAAAGCTCAAGAAAACCAGCACAGGTTAGAACAAAAGGCGAAGCTGTGATCTTTGCTTTGTTCATGCCTCTTTGCAGTCATGCCGCAAAATCAAAACAGCGATTACAAAATCCCACACACCATTGTACTTTTAAGCCAGGCAAGAGCATTCACTGACTCCTCCTAACACCTACACAACCAATTGCTGCAAAGTTATAGATTATTACACAGGAGATCAAAGGACATACAGTAACTTGCAGTCATTTGCCCTGTAGAGGTGCCAAATTTGATCGCATTTCGTTGCTGGCTTCCAACAATACTTCATTCTTTCTCTCTCTTTCTCCCTCCCTTCCATCCCCACTCTTAAAGCGAGTTTTAAGTCTAACGTTTGAATTCTGAAACAGGCCAAACGTTTTACAGCCTAGCCTTACCTCCACAGAATTTAAACCTTTTCTCTGATGATTTTACCCAGTTGGGGTAATGTAGCATTTGCGGGAAACGCACCAAGTTCAAAGAGCAGCAAGGAGCCCTCATTTCAATCATCTACGAATATTCTCCTTTATTGGTAAAGTTTTCTCTTTGCATCCTGGCATTCAAGCAAAGCCTTTGAATGAAATATTCAGGGCTTGTTAATAGTCTACAAATCTTCCAGTTAAACAAGCATCGGATGCCCCAGAAGGAGGACAGCAGAGAAGTGAAAATAAACAACCAGGAGGAAAAAAATGGCTAACTAGCCATAAAGATTTGATGTGGCCACACAGAAGAATCACTTCAGCTCAGAAAGGACAGATTTCCAGAAAAGGGTGTCAAGGCTGCTTTTTTCAAACTTTCTTTGTTTTTCCTTGAAGACATTCCGCTTCTCATCCAGAATTGAAGACGTTTGAATTGAAGAAGTCCAAGTTGCCTTTCGAAAAAAACCACTTTTGTATACTTATATCGTAACTAAAATTGATAAAAACAAGATTGGGACAACACTAAGAGGAAAAACCAGCCAGATCCTTTCCAAAAAAAATCCTGCACAAATCTTTTGTAGCTCACAATGCAAACAGAGTTGGAGGAATTTGATGACTAGATCAATTTTGATTCTAGAAATATTGTGTATTATTATTGCTTTGGGTTGCTATGTATGTTTTACATGCTGCACTTTTATTTTATTGTTTAAACCTAGAGGAAGAAGCTATTTTATTACGTATCTGAAATGAACACATTGGAAGTTACTCTTTCCTCATATCTTATCCCATATCTTTTTTTTCTTTTCCTGTAATTCTGCTTTTTCTTGCCTTTCCCCCCTTTCTAACTTTTTACTACGATTCTGAATTTTATCTGTTTTGAAATTCAATAAAAATATTATCTATGCATGATGCAAATTATTGCGATTGTGGGTTAAGTTTAGGTCCAGTATTTGCAGCTTTAGGAAACCTCCCAAGAGAAAGGAGAATCGAAAAGGGCAAATTATTTGACAGTTAGAAACACGACATGAGAGAACGACGTGCACAAGCTTCTTTGAGGCCACATGGAAATATCCTGCCCGCTCAATATCAAAAGGTATTTATTTATCTATTTAGCGAGTTTATACAGGCTGTCCACTCGGTCTCAGTGACTCCGTGAATTACTTACAAAAAAGCTTACGGAAAAAATGTATTTTGTCAAATGCGTTCGGTCACTTGGTGCAGAGGCATTCCAAATGGCACGTGTGCTTTTTATCAATTGAACCTCAATTCCTAGCCCTCCCGGTTCGGCTCTGCTCCAGATTAAATGTCTTTTTAAAGGCCCATCTTTAAAGCTTTCCTAAATGGACATGTTGAAGACAGAAGTCCCCGTTTGGAGAGACAATATTTGCAAGCGGGAAAGAGACAGAGGAAGGGGGGGGGGGAAAGGCATTCATGGATGCAACTATTCAGCTAGGTCTTCCAGAAAGCCCCAATATTTATACTCTCCATCCACTCCTTACCAATTACACACAGACCCCCTCCTCCATGGTTTCCATAGCAGAGGATTTTGGAGTTGTTGCTATGAAATGCACATAGTTTTCTCTCTTAACAGCCCACCCCTGCCAAACCTTTTTTTGGGGGGGGGGAATCTTTGGGCAGTGTGTGGGGGGAGATGACACCTCCTGAATGTTAGACAAAAGCTAATGTATAACCAGAAATGTCGTCTTTTGTCTGCTGGCAGACCACTTGCAAAGTCATATTATGTCGCGTCGATTGAAGTGACCATGTTTTAACCCACTCCGGGCACAAAGACAGCCTTAAATTTTAGTGACAAGCGTGAAGTGGGAAAGAAAGGCCGGGAGAAAAGAAAAGGGGCTGAGATTAGAAACAGCCCCAAAGTCAAAAAGGCAGAGGAGAAGATTTTTTTAAAAAAAAAAAAGATTAAATCAATTTTTTAAAAAACAAAAAAAAACACCATCTCTGGGCACCCTACACATAGATTGACTGTAGAACCAATATGGAATTGGGATTGTCACTTTGCACACTCGAGAATGTGTGACAAAAACACTGCCCTGTGTTGTTTGTGTGTGTGTGTGTGTGTGTGTGTGTCTTGTTCTGTGTGGCGATGGGAGAGGGACACAGTAAAGGAGAAGAGTTGAGGAAGGCAGCATATAGGAAAAACTAAGAGGGCCCCCAAACTGAAACGAACTATTTATTCGCAAAGGATATATTTTTTTATGCTAACAAAAGGGAAGGAAAAATCCCGCTCAAGAACTGAAATGAACTATGTATTTGAAAGGAATATTTTTTTGGCGTTAAGGGGGAAAAAAAATCCCATTTCCTAGTTAGAATTCAGGATTACACTGAACTCAAATTCCGGTTTCTCAGAGTTGAGTTTAAATTCCTTCACACCAGAAAGAAGCAGCCCAATTTTGAATGTGTCGTTAAGGTACTGGAGGTGGGGGGGGGGAAGGAGAGGAACAACAACCGGGTGTCTCTTTATTTCCCTCCCCCCCCCCCGATTTTAAGCTGCATCAATTTTATGCTTCAGAAACTGTCCCAGGCTTAGTAGCCAAGTACAGACGTCCAGATAAACCACAAATGGTTTTAGTGACCTATTTATTGATTTGAAGGACAAAACTTATCTTGCAGAGAGCCCTGTGGAGCTTTCTCCCACTCCCCCTTCAAAAGTCAGCCTGGGACTTCGCTTTAGACAAGGTTTCCTGCATTTTCCAATCATCTATCCTAAACTTCGTCTAGGTCTGCACTGAAATACTGGTTGCCTTTTACAAGGCTTGTGTATTATTAGCTCTTTCATTGTGAGGCCTCTGCTCCACTGCAAATTTAAATCACAGTTTACGCAGAATAAAGGCTCAGAAAATTGAGGGGGGGTTATTCCCTGGTAGCCAAGGAGAGAATTTTAGAGAGGATTTTAGCGTATGCAGTTCTGAACTAAAGACGTTGGCCGTCATAAATGAATGCCCTTATGTTGACAATTTTTGAACCAAAAAATCTGGTTCATGGGTTGTTTTTACAGGCTAGGCTAAGACATTGGTCAGTCTGAAGAATCAGCCTGGGGATCAGGAACGAGCAAATGTCTAAAACTAGAAGATTAAATGAAAAGGACATTTCCCCATGATCCTGGGGAAGGAAGGAAGGAAGGAAGGAAGGAAGGAAGGAAGGAAGGAAGGAAGGAAGGAAGGAAGGAAGGAAGGAAACTTAAAAGACTAAAACGCAGCGTTCCCAAATTTTTCCTTCCTCTTTTGACATCCCGAGGACTAGCCTCCTGTCACTGTAAGCCATGAAACTGTCCTTGGAGAACCGCCCGTCCCAGAGCATCCCAAAGGAGACCCAAGCACCTCATTCAGGCTAGTATTTGTTTGCTTTCAAAGTGAAAAGGCTTCACCCGGCGGGCCAGGCATAAATTGCTCTGTTTTGAAGGACCGGTGAATATTGGATATAATGCCCGTTTGGACAGGCACCAGCTGGTCCTCAGCCGTCCTGGGTTTGGGGGGAGGATCTCTAGGGGAAAAGGGCAGATCTAAGGGGAAGTGCTAAGGGCACATTTTATCCTAAGGGCGAGGGCAGCTCCTATTGTTTTAAACGGCCTTTTAGAGCTCCCTCCCCGCCAAGGGACCCTCCAGCTCACCAAGCCGGCCCCTCTCAGCCAAAGGGGTGTGGGCGACCAAGGCGCCTTCGCCCTGGGCTAGCTTCTGGACTCAAGCTCTCCTTCTTTCTCCCAGGGGGAAAAAAAGGCCCAGAAGCTCGCTTGGAACAACCAGCTCTCCTTCGGTCCTGCGGTCATCTCGGGAAAGCGTGCTCGGGGGCGCAGCGCCCTAGCCAGCTTTTTTTTTCTCCCCCAAGGGGAAAAAGACGGAGCTGGGGAACCGGACAGCTCGCCAAGGCGCTCTTCGGCTTTTGCGCTCGGCTTACGCCGGGCCCTGGGGAAGGCCGAGGCCGTGTCCGGCCCCGCCACGTCCACCAGCTACGTTGCTCCCCGGCGGCAGGTGCGTAATTGCGCTTTTGGCTGCCAACTTCCAACGGCGAACGCCTCGCCGGCTTCCAGGTTTGTACGGGCAGCGCAGGTTTACGACGGGGGAGGCAGAAGGGCGCTCCCCAAGTGGGTCAAATGCCTGGATTAGAAGACGCTCCTCTTGCCCAGGAAAAATGCCCAATACGGACGGGACTAAAAAGTTTCATTTAGCATTTGAATAAGGATTGATGTGATATTTAGATTGCTTGTAGTTATTTTATAAGAGTTAAAGTGCGATAGATGTAATATTTTATTGTTGTTTGCCTAAGGTAGACTATGATTGCTTGTATTTTTATACCCTGTATTGAGCTCTGGGAAGTCGGGGAGGGGGGAGGGGGAGGGGAGGGAGGTGTTGGGGAGGTTTGGGAAGAGGGGAGGGGGTTGGGAGGGGTTTTGTCTTTTTAATTTAATAAATTTAAATTAAATTTAATAAACTTAAACTTAAACTTAAAAAATGTATTGTAAAACTTTTCAATAAAAAAAGAAAGAAAAATGCCCAATTTTGCTCCGGGGGGGGGAAATGGTATTTTCGGGTTTTTTTGGAGGGGTGGTGGCTTAAATGGAGGGGCCTGTCGACCGTCACGACCGCGGGGTGTCTGGGGATCACGACGGCCCGGCTTTGGGGTGGAGAGCTGGGTGACGATGGAATCCTCCCCCTAGCCCTCTTGAGAAGGGGGGGGACGGACCCCAAGAACAAAGGAGAGCAGGTCTGCTGGCGACTGGAATGCAAAGCTGCCCCCGCTTGGGGTGAATTGGGCAGGCTGCGCATAAGCGGCTCACTTTCGCTCTGGCTGGCTGGCTAGAATCGGGCGGGGGTGTCGTGCGAACAGATTCCTAAAGGTGGGGGGGGATGAAGGGCGATTCCTTTAAAAGGGATGAAGAGGAGAGGAGAAAGAAAAAGGTAGAGTAAAGCAGGAGCCAAGGAAGGGAGGAAGGAAAATGAGAAAGGGCAAAAAGGAAGGAAGGAAGGAAGGAAGGAAGGAAGGAAGGAAGGAAGGAAGGAAGGAAGAAAGGAAACAGGGAGATAGAGGAAAAAGAAGGAAGGGAAGGAAGGCAAGAAGGGAGGAGAGAAAAGGAAAAACGGGAAAAGGGAAGGAAGGAAGGAAGGAAAGAAATAGACAGCAAAAAGACGAGAAAGGGCAGGAAGGGAAAGGGGAAGGAAGGAAGGAAGGAAGGAAGGAAGGAAGGAAGGAGAGAAACGGAAACACAGGATGAAGGAAAGAACGAGAAAAAGGAATAAAGAAGGAAGGAAGGGAAGGGAAGGAAGGAAGGAAACGGGGAAAGCCAGAAAGGAGAAACAAAAAAGGAGGGAGACTTTTTCAGAGGGGGCAGAAGGCGAGACCCTTCCTCCCCGCCCCACCAAAAAAGCCACCGGGGCGCTTCTCCATCCTCCCCGCCAGCGAGCGAGCGAGCGAAGAAGCCCCCGCCTGGCCTTTCTACGCGGGCGAAGCTCCCCAGGCAGGCTTCTCCCCCCCCCACCCCCGTTCGTTCCCTCCGCCGGCCGAATCCGCGTGGATTGCAAACCCAGGGTTGTTGTGTTTTTTTTTTGGGGGGGGGTGGGAAGGAATCCTCCGTGGCCTCGGAGCCCGGTTATTTTTTTTTGCAGACGTTTCGGGAACAAACTCGAGATATTTCCCCCCCCCCCCAATACAACACGTCGCCAGATTTCCCCAAAGGGGGTGGGAGAGACTTTTAACAAACGTCCCTCCCCCCCTTCCTTTCCATTTCCCGCTTTAAGAGGTTTTTTTTTGGGGGGGGGGAGTTTAGAAAGCAATTCTGGAAAGTTTGTTCAAATCGGATCGGTCTGGAAGTGAAAGCCCCGCTTTGCCTCTTCGTGGAATCCGAATTAAGGGAGGCGCCTTCCCCGATCTCGTTCGTTAAGATGGGGGGCGGGGAGGGGGCGACTCGTGAACCGAATAAATAATACTAATACTAATAATACCAATACTACTACTACTAATAATAATAATAATAATAAATTATTATTATTATTATTATTATTATTATTATTATATTATTATTATTAACAATAACAATAATACTAATAATACTAATACTAATACTAATACTAATACTAATACTAATAAATAATAATAATAATAATAATAATAATAATAATAATAATAATAATAATAATAATAATCTTTAATCCCCGCGAGGCTCAGTCCCAATTGGGCTGGCAGGCAGGAAAAAGAGGCGCCCTTTAAATAGAATAAAGATGGAAAAGAAAGAACTTAAAAATCTAAGTTACCAACAAACACCACAGTGAAACAGGGATGCGTGATTTGTTGTTGTTGTTGTTGTTTTAAAAAAAGGAGGCAGCGCTTTTGGGTTTTGTTTCGCCAGCGATGTTGGGAGAACGGATTCCAGCTTAGGGAAATGGATTCCAGAGAATCTATCTTGACTGCCAAACTTTTTAGTTTGAGGAAAAAAAAACACACACACACACACAGAGAGAGAGAGAGAGAGCTCCAATTACTTTAGTCACAGGCAATTTGCCTTTACTTTGGAGAAGGCCCATCCTAAAAAAAAAAAAATCAAAATCTTCCTTTAGACCCCCACTCCATGTTTTTTTCAGTACCATATTCATGAAAGATGGGGGGGGTTCTTCAAAAAAATGTTTTTTTTAAATCCCTGAAAACTTTCTTTTATTGCACAACTTTCCTTGGGAATACACAACGCCTCTTGCCCCCCTCCAAATGCATTTGCATTATGATGATTAATTGCTCCTTTGTGCTGGTTTTTCCCCCTGTACTTTACAACTTTTAGCGGCTTCTACCCAAGCTGTCTAAGCAAGACTGCAAGGATCGAAACACCAACCTAAAAACAAAACAAAAATAATAATAAAAAAGAAAAAAATATAACCTCTTCCTTTGCAGAGTCCCCTATTTTGTAAAAGAAGGACCGTGACAAAATTGAGAAACGGATTTCAACCACAGATATAAAATTCCCCACAGGTGAATACAAGGGAAAAGTTTTATATACCTTGCTTTCAAATATAGATGATATAGATATAGATATATATGGAATATTTGTACTCGTTTAACTATATTTCCTATTTCTAAACCATTTATCTCCTTCAGAGATATGGGTTGCTTCAGGGAAGGAAGCAGAGATCCATTTCAAACTATGGCCAAACTAAAGAAAATTGAGGATTTCAGACAGAGAAAATAGGGAAGGGTTGTGGCACTGTGATAAATCGACAATTTGAGAAATAATGCAAATAAAAAAGAGTGGAGGCAAGTTGCTCAGAGAGGATTTTACTAGGAAGTGACCCAAATCTGCAAGCAATGCAACCGAAAAGCTATTCAGGTTGGATCAGAGAGGGCGGCACAAGGAACGGACAAAGACATCCAGCCTCTACTCACCTGGGAATACTTAATAAGCTTGAGAATACTTAATAAATACCACCACATATGTCACGAGTGACCCAGTTTTATTCCCCAGCCATCTCCCCCAAATCCACTTGTCGTGAAGTCAAACCATTTCCCCCCCCATCCAACCTCCAATATCCACCCCAAATACCCTCTACACCTTTTTTTCCAAATTGCACACGACACAGAGTAGCTCAAAGAGGAGGGGAGGATAAAGGAAAGAGAGAGATCCATGGATGGGGAAAACCAGTTCAGCCCCAGGATGGTCCCTCTAAAGCAACAAAATGGAACGTTCCACTGGATGATGCAACAATGGGTTCTAAAGCAAAGGGGCGGAGCTACAGCTCTTTTATCCGCAACAATGGGTTCTAAAGCAAAGGGGTGGAGCTACCACTCTTTGACCCAAAAAGCTGGACTTATTCTCTAGGAAATCATCCTCAATTTTTCGACTTCGCTGCTTTATGCCTCTCCCCCCACCCCGTTCCACCGGGATACAGTTATAAATGAGATCAAACTTGGGATTGAGCAGGGAAGAATTCCAGTGGCTAAAAAGGAAAAGTAAAAATAAGGGTAAAGATCTTACTGTTGGTAGTCTTGCTTGCAGTAAAGCTTCCGGTCTCGGAAGTAGCAGCTGGTGGTTAGCGCCTGTTGGCAGACGGCGCATTGCAAGCATTCTTCGTGCCATGAGGATTCATTGACACGCATCAGGAAGCGGTCGGAGATGGGACGCTGGCACCCCTCACAAACTGCCTGGTGTTGACAATCGGACCCTGAAGGAGGGAAGGGAGCAGCAAAGGGGCAAAGAGAGAGAGAGAGAGAGAGAGAAATAGAGAGAGAGAGAGAAAAAGTATGAAAAAAGAGAAAACAAGACAATGCAAAATCACCCCAACAAATCCACAGCGTTGTGTTTTAAGAAGGATTGGTTCACCCGGGGGCCTAGGGTGGCTTTGAAATGCCTGGATGCAGCGGTCCTTCTTAATTCCCACTCAAGAACTAGAATGGCGCCGGTTATATATTTGTTATTTTAAGGCTTCCTCCCTACAATCACCCATTTATTATTATTAGCCGTGGACTTCGGTGGACCAAAACGAAGCTGAGCTGGCGAAGTCAATTGATCTGGGAGAGAAGAGCAGACAATTAAGATCCCACACAGGACCTCACAGAGTTTTCCCCAAAGATCTCAATTCTCCATTCCTTCAACCAGGAAAAGAGAAGCTAGATTAAAGGAGACAGAGGTGAGTTTCTGATGGGAATCCAAATATTTGCAATCCCTGTTCTTGAAGATTAATAGCCAAACAGGATGCCTCAAGGCTCATTTCCAAAAAAAGCATGCCTGGGATTCTGGTCAAGGCAAAAAGTCATCTTTAGCCATTTATATCCCTGAACTCCTTCGCCAGAATCATCCCCCAAACACATTTATTATTCCATAGTAGTTATCATCATCATTATGTTTTACTAGCAATAGCACTGCTGTAGTGGGCAGTTGTTATTAGGACTATTATTTCATTTGGCCTGGCTCAAAAAATAAACTATAAGATAATGGCCAAGGGGAGGAGGGAGAGAAAAAAAGTAAAATAATGGGACTTATCCAAACACACCAAGAAGTTTGTCTCGATGGCGACCAAGTTAAAAACACAGGTTTAAAGGCCTTTTCCTTTCAGCCCTGGCTTAAATGGTTCATGTTCCTCTAATTCAATAGTGAATAAATTTAATAAATAATTAAAAAAAAACAGCCCCAGTTCGGCACATTATTAAGACATGCCCTCATACCAGGGAAGGAGAAGGACCCTCTTAATGCCATCAGGCATTCATGCCTTAATGCCATCAGGCTGCAATCCCGGGGATGTGAGAGAGGAAAGCCTAGCCTTGCAAATCAGAAGAAATGAGGGGGCTTCAGAGCAGTAGGCTGGATTGACAGCCTACAAACCTCCTTTTTGAAGAAGTTTCTCTCGGAATTTGGCATGCGCTGCATAATGTTAAGGGAAAATTGTCTCAAGGAGAAGCCGTGTTCGTTGACAGCAGCTGGCAGATTTCACTTGGCCAGCTTAGGATCCACACGGGGAGGGAACCAG
This sequence comes from Vipera ursinii, assembly GCF_947247035.1. Taxonomy (NCBI): domain Eukaryota; kingdom Metazoa; phylum Chordata; class Lepidosauria; order Squamata; family Viperidae; genus Vipera; species Vipera ursinii. The sequence goes on along the minus strand of NC_139529.1, from coordinate 7,483,378 downwards.
CTTTTTTGGGGGGGGGCGGGGCGGAGAGGGAGAAGAATTGCAGTGGGGATTGAGGCCCGATTGAAGCAGGGGCTTCGGGGAGAACCAGGCTTAAACTCGGGAGGAGGTTGTCAGAAGAGGTTGTCCAAGGAAAAAGTGAGCGCATCGCGTCTTCCGGAAGAGAGAGGCGAAAGGAAAGCAAACGGGCCAGACTTTCTCCGCCAGAAGTTCAAGATTAAATCAGTTCACCTCGAGAAGTATCGGGGAGGCGCACAAAACACACAAACACACTGTCCATTCGAACTCAGGGCTCTCCCACGAGATACGCCTGAGCTGAGCGCTTCGTCCCGTCCTGCAGGCGTCACTCCTTTATAGATCGTTTAGCCAGAGCTTAACAAGCGTGCCAAACAACCGAATTCTCTGGGAACCCGGAAGCGTGTCGACGCGGGCGCCCCTTCTGACGTGCAAGCAGCCCCGAGAAGACCCAGCTTGTTTTTTTTTTGTTTTTGTTTTTTGTTTTTTTTTTTAACCGTCCTCGCCAAGGAAGATAAAGCGCAGCGATTCGGGTTCAAAAGTTGGACCACGCGAAACGCATCAGTAGCAGCTTTTGCAAACAGCCGGTTTTCGGCAGGGGGAGGTTTGATGGGTTGGAAGCGGGATAAAATAAGTTGGAAATGTTTCCGGTTGGACCCTTGAGACAGCACGGGAAGGGGGGCGGGAAAAAAAAAGAAACACACTTGTGTATCACTCAGTCCGGAATGTAAGTCAAGGCCGGGCGCGCATTGGCGTGCAAGTGGTTCCTTCCAGCCTGCCCTGCCCTTTACATGTGGATTCTCAGCCAGGGTAACCCGCCTCTCCTTGGCCAAGCGGCCGGGCATCTTTAACCGCAACTGTTCGGCCCTGGAGACCGGAGAGAAAGGAAGAAAGGAGGGCGAGCGCGTGTGAGATCGGGACCAAGGAGGGCGAGTTTTATTTCTGGAGTGGAGTGGGGGATGGGGGGGGGGGAGAGAGAGAGAGAGAGAGAGAGAGAGAGAGAGAGAGAGAGAGAGAGATTTTAACTGGCAGGAAAGTTGGGAGGGAAAGCGCGGAAGAGGCGAACTCACCCAAGAGGACTCCCAAAGTGGCGGGCCCCGAGCGCAGCGGCCGATCCTCCATTTTAATCCCGTCCAGCATCTTGGCGCAATTCAACGAGCCGCGATTCAAGCAGTTTTCCAGCGCCTCCGGTCCCGCGGCCACGTCCATGGGGCGGAAGGAGGGCTACGCGAGGGAAAGCAGCGGCGGTTAGCGGCCGCCCCGGCTGGGCTCCGGGCCGCGGAGCTGCGGGACGGTGCCGACGGCAAAGGCGAGCGGGGCGCAGCCGAGAGGCCGAAGCAGCCGGCCGTCCATCGGCGGGGCGGCCGGGGAGGTCACCTGCTGGCTGAAAGGCGCCTCCGGGGCCTCTCTCGGGGCGGAGGGGGCGGCCAGGCCCTCCCCGGAGCAGGGAGACGCCCGGCACTGCATGCACAAGCTGTCTCCTCGGGAGCTCTCCTCGGCCCAAATGCCATCCAAAACTCCCGAGCCGGGAGGCGCTCGGTTTACAAGCGGCGGAAAGCAGCTGCGGAGGAATACATCCGCCCCGCCGCCGCCACCGCCTCGCCTCCGCCTCCCCTCCTTTCCCCAAAAAGGCGGAGATGGAAGGGGAGGGGGGAAAGAGAGAGAGAGAGAGAGAGAGAGAGAGAGAGAGAAAGAGAGAAGAGAAGAAGAGGAGGAGGAGGAGGAGGGGAAAGGGAGAAAAAAAACTTGCTGACATTTGAACTCCCAATCGGTGTGCCTAATATCCCTACGCCGCAGTGAGGCGGTCCCTCGCCTGTCAAATAGTGCGTCCGCTTACGCGCAAAAAAAAATAAAAAATAAAATATGGGGCGGCCAAACAAAAAAAAAAGTGAACGGAGGAAAAAAAGAGAAAGGGAGCGAAAGGGATCGAGAAATAAAGCAGGGAGGAGAGAAAGGAGGGGGGGGAGAGAGAGAGACGAGGCAAGCCCCCTCCCTCGAGGGGCAGTCAGCCGTGACAAAAGGAGCCCTCAGCCAGGTGGAGAACAGGAGGAGATTTTCGGCAGGTAACCCGTCCAGAGACGCCAATGAAGGGCAAGCGCTGCGGGCAGGCGGGCAGGGAGCGGGGAGCAGAGAAACGGGGGAAGGGGAAAGCTTGAAAAGGAGAGAGAAAGAGACGTTTACAGTTGGGCTGTTTTAAAAGGAATAATTGGGTAAGGCAAGGGGGGGGGGAGAGATTTGCAAAGGGGAGGGATAGTTAGGGACTATCCAGCAACAGTCGTGAGCTGAACGGGGCGGGGGAGGGCACGCGGAGAAGGCAAGAAGGAAGAAGAAGGCTGCGTGGATCCGTGCTCCCCCCAACTCCCCCATCTCCTGTCAAAGAGACCCCGCGCTAAATTCACAAGGAACAGCCAGCTCGCCTCGTCTGGCAGGTAGGCACCTCTGCTACTCTTCCCTTCGGGGGTGGGGGCGCGGGAATATGCGCCCTTCCTGCCGGCCACTGATCTGCAGGTTATGTCCAGGAAGGGAGAAAATGGGTGGGGGTGGGGGGGTAGGGTGTGTGTGTTTCTCTGCTGGTTTGGGGATAGTGAGAGAAAGCGCCTGGAGTGTTGCCAAAGGCGCACCCGGGCTGGAGGTCTGTCCATCAGGGACTCGGGGTTAGGAGAACGGGGCGGGGCGGGGGTAGCTAGCCCCTGTCTTCTTCCTCCCCTTCTGTGCAAGCCTTTTGCGTGATCTGGGGGTCCAGGAAGGGGGTGTGTGTGTCTGGCTTGGCACCTGGGCAAGAAAAAGAAAAGAGAAAAAAAAAACTCTTGGAAACGCGCGCAGACGCCCAAACTCGGTCACTCTCGGCTGAATTAGCCCTTCCCTCAAATGCCAAACCACACTCTGCGCCCAGGATCTGGAATGTTTAAATCCGCCTCGCGGAAGACCACCCTCTGATTTTCAACCCTTGGAGCGAGCGATCCAGGCTTCCCTGCCACCCCAAAAGCGGCAAACCCTCTCCGCGCACCAGCGCCCACCCACCCCCCCCCTCTGGCGCGCAGGCCGCGAGGAGGAGCGCTGGGTCCGGCCAGGGCCCGACACCCCCCACCCCCCACCCCAAACCCCCCACACCCGCACCCTCGTGCCAAGTTCTCCGCGTTTCTTGTTTCCCGACCAAAGGTGCTCTGCGATGCTTAGAGGGCCACAGCGCGGACCCTTCTTGGGCTGCGGTGGGGGGGGGGGCGAGGGAAGGAGGGGGGTGCCTGAAATTTTGAGTGGGCTGGAGGAGGAAAAAAGAAGGCCTATCCTGGCGTGATTGCCCCGATTTTTTTTTGATTTTTTTAAATTTCAGTTCTGCTCCCTGGCGCGCGTAAAAACTCAAGCCCCGTTTTGGTGCGAATGGGGACCCCGTTTGATAAAGACGCATCCAGGATTACTTCCTTTTCTCCCTCCTTCCGGGCCTGCTTTGTGAACGCGAGCGAGCCCGGCTTCTGAACTGCAGGTAGAGCCCCAAACGCCCAGCCAGAGACAGGCCTCAAAAAAAAAAAAAAAAAAAAAAAAGGAGCGGGGATCTGCCCCCCCCCTCTTTCGCGCAACGTTAACTGGAACTGGCATTTAGTTTTATTTCCATCCTGAAAACGTTGTTTAAAGTCTTTGCTTAACTGCCAGTGGAATCTTGACTTGACTTAACTGCCGTTGAATATTGAATATTTCGCCTCTTTGATTCTCAACGAGACAGAAACTGTAATTCTTGGCTCACTTTTTTGGGGCGGAGTGAGGCGAGGAGGATTAAGAAATGACAGCCTTCCTATCTTGTACTGCTGGCCAGGATGAGTCTGGGTCCAAATTCATCCCGCCTCCGAGTAGACCCATCGGGAATCAGCCAGAAGAAGCGGGCTTTAAGCCTTTCTTGGCTGCTTCAAGACGAGAAGGTTTAAGTCTATTTGCAAGCTTACGCTGAGTCTATACACTGTATTACAGAGCTACAATTTATTAATTGGGATAGCTTCTGAGCACATCTGGCGGCAGTGGTTTTTCAAAGCAGGGCGTTTATTAACTTTTACAAAATATCAAGGCAAAATAAATGGCAAGCTAAAAACTTTTGCCTTTGATGATCTGCGTTTAAATTTCTGGTTTCTTAAAAAAAACAGATTCTGAAGACAAGACGATCTTTTGGATCTCTCTCTCTCTCTCTCTCTCTCTCTCTCTCTCTCTCTCTCTCTCTCTCTCTCTCTCTCTCTCTCTCTCTCTCTCTCTCTCTCTCAGCCCAGTTCACCTCACGGGGTTGTTGTGGGGAAAATAAGAGGAGGAAAGAGTATTAGATATGACCCCGGCCTTGAGTTATTTAAAAAAATGATAAAGGCGACGTAGGAAAAAAACCATATAAAATAACTTGTAAAAGATGGAATAAAATCAAAACCCCGTTGTTACGGTTCCTTAGCCTTGGTTTCCTACATTTAAAATTACGTTTGGGAAGAGAGGAGAACACATTTTCGTCTTCCAAAAATACGAAGTGCAAAATGCCACATGCCAGCGGCAGGAAAATACCTTAGTTACAGACATTATTTGCCTATCAAACCCTAATACACAAGAGCGCGCAGGAGTCTACCTTGGTTACTTTCCCCAAATCTCCCTGCCTATCCAGAAATCTGTCACTTTGATAACTTTCCTTTGACATTGCTTCTTTTTACCCCCAGTTTAGAGAAATCGGAGTGGTTTTCCGCCCCGCCCCCCCCCCCAGTAAAAACCCGATTTCTTGCAGTCCGTGAGCGAAGAAACTTAGTAATGACTAATAATAAAGTGCTTTAAAATTTTGAGCTCGCAACTAAAAATCAACTTAACGTCTCGGGACCCCTTTCCCTCTTAACGTCCCCGCCCCCGAAAGCTGAATAGATTGGTAAAATCCATTCAGCCCGAAATTAAAATCCAAGGTCACTTTTGGATCTAACCAAATTCAAGGTTTTCCCCTGAAAACGAACGTTCTCTTTCTCCAGCTTATCCCGCGCTCCTACGGTAGTAATTCCGAACCAAGAATTGAACAATTCGAAAATTTGAAAAGTGCCTGGGAGGTCACCGTCAAGACGCCGAATAGTCTGCAACGAAGTCCGAGTGTCCGGGGGAAACGTGGGGAGCGTTTACTCGGAGAAATACGCCTCGTCCCGCCGCGCAAAACAACCCCCCTAATTCCCCCAGCCTCTACAAGGAACCAACAACACACACACACACACACACAGCGTGAGCACTAAATATTCATTCCTTTAAAGATCCATTATAAATCAAATTTAAAAATCGCGTCTCCAGCTTTTGGAACAAATTCTAAACTAAGGGTGAAGAAGTGGGGCGCAAGGAAATGCCAAGGGTCCCTATCTGGAAAGTAGCATTTTACACCCGCGAAGAAAGGCGCGCGAGGGAGCGCCTGACACTGGGGTAAAATGTGCGCAACTCTGGATTTCATCACGTTAGGCCTCATTGCCAGTTTATCTAGTCCAGATCTGGGTATTTTACGACACGCACCACCACCCCCGGCCCCACATCCAGCCTTTTGGCTGTCCTTGTCCGGACCCCATGGATTTTTATTTTGGTTTTATTTTAAAAAGATTTTTTTTTAAAAAAATTAAGGTATGTAGGTGTGCGTGCTTAGCACCTTCATATTTCTGCTGGTCTGGCCCAGCCTCTTGGGAAAATGAATTTGCCCACCCCGATCTAGTTTAATATCTTTCTCCAAGAAGCTCAACATGTGGATAGCTGAAGCAGCTTGGGCTCCGTTTCTCGGTCCTGGCAATCCGCCTCCAATCTGGAGTCGGTGCGGAGCGACTCTGGAGCGGACGCCACTTTTGAAACGGGCGGGCAGAAATATAAGAAAAGACAAGAAATAAACGCCGGGCGAGGAGATCGCGCGGAGAAGGGCAGATTCGGACCACAGCCGCTCCAGCCTGTAACCCCGAAATCAACTTCGCCGCCATCGCTTCTCGTTTTCAACCCGCGCTAAACGGAGTACCTTCCTGAACCCAGTAAGTTGCGTTCCCACGAAAGGCTATTTGCCACTTGGTTCCTGGCTTAACTCTCAAACACTCTGCGCTGCAGCTTAAGCAGCGAGCGGGCTTCTTCTTAGCCAGAAATTTAGCCATGATTAACGCCGAGGGAGTAACGAAGTGGCTTAAAGGAAGACGACGTGTGAAAGCAAGTAAAGGGCGCCCGGTGTGAAAGAGGAGGATCATTTCAGGCAGAGAGATGTAAGCCCCCCCCCCAGGAAAGAACCCAAGGGGAAAAAATAAAATAATCCGAGACATCACTTACCTTGTCTTCGGACCAACGACATTCACCCATCGGTAACCCACTTCCGTCCAGGATCAGACTTGAACCGAGGACCTCGGAGCCTCCCCCATTTCCCACTCGAGGGATGGGGGCGAGGGAAGCGAGTTTCATCCTTCGTCCTTAAGCCCAAAGCTGCAGATCCGTGTAGAGCTCTAATGTGCGAATCGGCTTACTCTCCTTTCCAAGATCGAAGAGGGTCGCTCTGCCTGTTCGCTGGTGGGAACAAAATCGCCCTTGAGTTTCAAGGAAACTTACTCTCGAGGAGAGCGAAAGAGAAAGCAGACGGAAAGGCAGGCAGGAGTCTCTGGTTAGCCTCCCCACTGCGCAAGGCAGGGCTCGCCAGAAGCCCTGGCTGTTATAGATGGTTACTTTGACTCCATCCTGGATGGATCAAAGTTTGGCCATAGGTTGGCTCTAACCTGCGTTTTGATCCCCCTTCCTCCGCCATTTCTCCCTGCTTGCGCAACCCTGGACTCCCCCCTCGCGATGGGGTCTGGATTCCCCAATTCGAATCCAAGCTGAATTTCCTAGTGGTCTCCCGTTCACCATCTGGCTGAAACTTCCGGTTCGCCCGTGGGAAAAACCGGAAGGGCTGTCGAGTTTGCTCAGTTCAATCTCTCCTTCCTTCCGCTGCCCAAATTCAGAGTAACAGAGCAATTCGTACCATTTTGGAAGTATTTCCCCTCTTTCCCCCCCCCCCTCCAGCCGGGAATGATCCTAAATCAGCCGTTTTGACTGAGATTGGGATTATATTTTACCCCCCTCCCCGTATTTTTTCTCACAATGGTTTATTGAATAAGCTATCATGTGCGAAGGAGCGTGGCTAGTATGATGAGCTTTCATCCAAGGGTTGGAAGAGGGTGTAAAAAGATTGGCTTGAGCAAAAAAGCATCTCTCGATTCATGGCGGGTTCTGAAATGATCCCGAACTGCCTTGTCCTTTTTGTTTTCAATCCCCCCACCCCCCGCTTTCAAATTTAATTTTCTTGCATAGTTTGGGTGCAAAGGCCACAATACCGGGCTTTGTTTCCCTCAACTTTCTCTCTGAAAACTGGACCAAACCTCTGGAAAGCAAAACTGCTAGGAAAAAATAAATGTTCCTTTTGCTTCTCTCTCTCTCTTTTAAAGTCTCTAAGAGGCCAAAGGGGTCTTCCAGCCCTGTTCCTTGCACCACACAGGAGGCTTCCCTTTCCAGGGGCCCTAACTGGCCAGCCTTAACCAGAGGAGGCTCTCCTAATTGGTCATCTAAATCCCAAGGCATGGACCATCATTCCCATAAGGTAAAGGTAAAGGGTTCCCCCCGCACATGCATGCTAGTCGTTTCCAACTCTAGGGACCAGTGCTCATCTCCGTTTGACTAGACGCCGTAGTGGTCCCTATTTTTCTACTTGCATTTTTACGTGCTTTCGAACTGCTAGGTTGGCAGAAGCTGGGACAAGTAACAGGCGCTCACTCTGTCCCTATTTTTCTACTTGCATTTTTACGTGCTTTCGAACTGCTAGGTTGGCAGAAGCTGGGACAAGTAACAGGCGCTCACTCTGTTACGAGGCACTCGGGATTCGACCTGCCAAACTGCCGACCTTCTGATCGACAAGCTCAGCGTCCTAACCCACTGAGCCACCGCGTCCCTTCATCCCCATACCCCTAGGCTATATTGGCCATGCCAGATGGGTGTGGCGGTTCACACCAGAAGGTGCCAGGTTAAAAAATGTTGCAAGTACCTTCATCTCTTGTTTACCCAGGAATTAAAGCAGACAGTTGAAGCTTCGCTTGTAGGGAAACAGACTGGGTTGGCTTTGCCCAACCACACACAAACCCAAGACGGACAGGATCACAGTTTGCTGAATTAAACTATCCCCCAGGCTTGCAAGCTTGTCAAGACCTATGGACAGCTTGGGATGTGTCTTGGTGCATTTGGTTAGTGTAAACTCTCAGCCCTTTCACTTCGTTGGAGCCTCCGTTTCTAAGCCAACCCAGAAAGCAGGTTGATCCAGTTACCGGAGCTTCCGCTGAGTCCTAAATGAAAGACACAACACGCCAGGCAGGCCGAAGTGGGGTGGGTTGGTGTACAGCCCAGGGTACGGGGGGGGGGGGGCAGACTCAGAACCTGGGGTACTGCCACAAACCAGGGTTAGGAATCAGGGCGGTGAACCACCAGGTACAGAATCTCGGGTGGACTTGCCTCGCGCGCGCTCTGCCCCCTAGTGGTCCCTGTGCCGAACGCACCCTACCCTATCTTGGCTTCCAAGATGCTTTTTCTTCGGGGGGGGGGGGCGATCGATCCATCTCTTTTCATAGGCTGCCCGTTTCTGCGCGACTTGGAGCCTTAATCTTGCCGTCGGAGAGTCCCAGTAGCGTTAGGGGGAGGGAGAGACCCTTCCAATCCTCTCCCTCCCCCCACCGCCTCGATCAGCCTTTTTTTTTTTTGATCAACCCTTTTAAAGTCTCCCTCGCAGGGCCGTCGTTCGCATCCCACCAGGCTCAAGGTTGACTCAGCCTTCCCATCCTTCCGAGGTAGGTAAAATGAGGACCCAGATTGTTGGGGCAATAAGCTGACTTTATAATAATGCCGCTTGGGTGTGTGTGTGTGAAAGCCCTAACAAGCAGGCATATCCATAGAATGAAGGCTACTGCTAAGCTTGTAAGCCGCCCTGAGTCTTCGGAGAAGGGCGGGATATAAATGTAATAAAAAATAAAAATAAAATAAAATAAGAAGGTTTAAGGGAGGGAAACACGAATACAGTAAGAAGCGCGGCTCCGAATAAAGCTCGAATAATCTAACGCGGATCTGGCATTCCCCGGCTGATTCCAAGGGCTAGGGTAAAAAAAAAAAAACAAGCCAGGGTTTCTTTCCGGCCGAAGAAACGGCAGAAAACAGGGATGCCAGGCAAACTGAAGGCGTTCTCGAGGAGGGGAGCGCTGCCGCTTGAGTCAGCGCAGCCGAGATTAAAAAAATAAAATAAAATAAATCCGCGCTTTCTTGCAACGCGCGCTAATCCGCTCGACGCGGAGCGGGCAAGCCTCGTTATTATGGGATAGATAGAGGAGCTCCGATCTTTCTCTCCGTCAGCCAGTGTGATTCTCTTAAGAAGCAAAGAATTGGGGTTTGCACACCCACTTTAGACTCAGACGGGTCCACTCCGGGTGACTTAAATGTTTTAGAAACCTCTCTGGACACGCAGGAACAAAACCCCAAATAAGATTTCGGGCGGTCCCAAAGGGCTGAGCGATGCCCAAGTTGCTCGCCCCTTTTCAAGTGGCGGTGGGCACAATTCAGACAATAGGTTGGAACGAAACCAACCCCAAATCAGCGCCTCCCAAAGCACCGCGACCCTGGCTTCTTATAATGGCAACCCTGCAAACAAACCAGGGTTAAAGCAAGCTTAGCCTGTGAAGGCAGGAACGAAAGTGGCTGGCCCGCGCTTTAATCGACGGGGGAACTTTGCCACGTGCTGGAAAGAAATTATCTGGGGAGTAGGGGGTGGGGAAAGAAATGTATTTTCCTTCGTTTCCGACCTGGCACCCCGGCACCCGGTGTGTGTGTGTGTGTGTGTGTGTAGGTATCAGCCGTTTTAAAAAAAAGGCAGCCGCATTTATGTTATTTTAAGATAAAGGCGCCAAGGAAGATATATTTCTGGAGAGACTTTGCGCGCTTGCCCTTTTCTATTTTGCAGGCTCACGCACCCGGCAATTCTCAAAGGACACCAACAGTAAATGGTGGTAAAAATATACTGCTCAAAAATAAATAAATAAAGGGAACAGAAAATAAGACATCCTACTATTAAATACAGTACATTGTGTTGTTTAAGTGTTCCCTTTATTTTTTTATTTTTCTGAGCAGTATATTTCCTATATAACTTTTAAAAAAACTAAACACCAACAACTTCTTTCAATATCCGCGGCACGTTGAAGAGGATGGCTGGCATTAAGGCATCTTCCCTAATCAGTGTAAAGGGGTCGTTCGGGGGTCTAAACTGGAGGACTGCACGAAAGAAGGGACGCGCGGATTGCCAGGAGCGCAATTCTCACCCATCCCTCTGCTCTATTTCCTTCCTTTCCTTAAACATTCAGACAACCGGGCTGGCTGACTTTTCGGAGCTAACTTTTCTTTTCTTTTTTCTTTTTGTAAAGGAAAAAAAATCCGCAGCCTCCTCTGTACTTGATGTTAATCGTGGTGCGGTTTTTCGGAGGCCATTAAGAACACGCGTCTTTTGGAGAGTCGCGCGCCCGGGGCGCCAAGAGTCCTTTCCTCCTCGCTCAAATCCCAACTTAAAATCGACATTTTTTTTTTCTTCGCCAGAATTGAAGGGATCCCGACAGGACGGGAACCGGTTCATCTGTTTAATTCGTGGAAGCTTCACCTTCTCATTCAACCGCCTTCTCTTCCCCCCAAGCCTTCTGCCAACAGTGCCATCCAAAAAAATCGGTGTCGGCTCTGAGCGATCCCACGGAAAGGTTTTTCTCCGGGATGATCTGTGCCTAACCCGATCCTTTAAGTCTCCCAAAGATGCAACCGTGGCCACTATGAGTCCTTCCTCTTCTTTTTCCTTCCACCTTCCCCAGCGTCAAAGGCTTCTTCCAGAAAGTTGAGGGTTTGCGTAATAGGTCCGAAGGAGGATGAATTTGAAGCTGGAGTGAGAACTCTGAACGGTTCATTCTCCACCGGGTCCTGTTTCCTGGGCTCTCCGTAATATTCTCAAGAGGCTTTTTCAACCCCATTCAACAGCCTCATAGCTCTTTCTTCTCCTGCTTCTTCAAAGTTGCTTTTGGAGAGCTGAATTTCTAGACATTTCCGCCATGAGGGTCTCTTGATGAAATAGCCCTTCTTCTGGTTGCTGTGAAGGTTGGTGTGGTTTAAGCGCTTAGTTTTGGACACTGCCCAACTCCAAGAAAGTCTTTTTTTGGGGGGGGGGAATTTTTAGGGACCCGTTGAGGGTCTTGTCTGACATCTCCAATCCGTCGGCTGAAAAACTATATTTTAATGTAATATTCCCTCTGGCCAAAATTTCATATTATTCTGCTAAACAAAAATAGGTTTGTCTCCTTCTCCTGGAGAGACCAGCTTCATTTGTAACTGGGCTGTGCAGTCTCAAACTCTACAGCTTCAAAGCCGATCCCAGAGCAATAGCTGAGACTGCGAGGAAGAAAGAATATTGATCCCAAGCACTAAAAAGTAGATTAGCTAAAGATCCCATCACCTCTCCATTTATGCACTGCTCCCTTTAGTTTAGTTTTGTGTGTGTGTGTGTGTGTGTGTGTGTGTGTGTGTGTGTTTTGTTTGTTTCCTTGTTAATCTTAATGTTTTAATTTTCAACGCCCAACAATTTTGACAGTGAGGTAGGTGACATATAAATTTAATAAATAAATATGACCTCTATAAAGTGGAGCAAGGAATACACTCAGACAACTTCCCTTAGTGCTTAGTGAGGTTTACTTCTGAGTAGGCAGTGAAAGAAACCCATTATCAGCTCCCGCCCAGCCAGATAAGGATCAAAGCTCTGAAAAGTTACAAGGCATCCAAAGATCAAGGCACCCGTTCAGCTGGTTTAAGTGGCCTCAAACGTAACATGATTATCCCACAAATTTCCAGCTACCTGGAGCAATTTATGGGCAGTTTTCTCAGTGCAAGATTTTGGCCTCCCTTAATGTCTGACTCCAATGCCTCTCCTCGTCTGGTCCTTTCCCTCCTAATTTAACTATATAAGGTATATAAGTTGCGGATGCTCCATCACTGGAGGCTTTCAAGAAGAGGCCGGATAACCAATTGACCAGGATGATACAGTATAAGGTCTTCTGCTGAAGTAGGGGGTTGGACTAGAAGACCTCTGGGCTCTCTTTCAGCCTTATTATTCTATGTTCTACATTCTAAACTCGAGCAGACTTGGGGTTCCTGTTTTTCTCCCAAAATTTTGTTTTTTAAATCGCCCGAACACTAATAGATTTTGATCTCCTTCTTCTTTTCTGCAGCTGCAGTGAAGGCACCTGAGAGCTGAAGCCTGCCTCTCTCTTCCCTGGATACCAGCAAGATGGAAAGGTGATCTAATGCCTTTAGTTTAGACTGTCTCTTTCCACCTGGTTCAGGTAATGCAGACAAGGAAAGGGCAACCTGCCCCATTGGTTTTGCTCGTCAGAAGGTCGCAAAAGGGGGTCACGTGCCCTTGGGACCCAGCAACAGTCCTAAGTAGGAACCAATTGCCAAGCCTTTGGATTTTGACACAACGGTCGTTAAGTGTGAAAAAACGGTCCTAAGTCTCCTTTTTTTTGGGGTGCTGTTGTAACTCTCTACGGACACTAAACAAGCCGCCTCCAGATCTATGCCCACCACAAGTTTCATCTGCCATGAATATGGACACGGGGAGGAAATTATACTGCTTCATCCTTTCTTGCTTGGAATGTTCCTCTCTGAAACATAATCACCCCCGGGAAAGAGGGGTGGGGGGGGAGAAAAAAAATTGAAAAGAAAAATAAAATCACCTTGAATATGAAATACAGTTCCTCTATGAAAGGCAGATGTGAACCGCTCAGGCTGTTCGGAACACGGCTTAACATTGGAAAAACACAGATTAATGAAGAAAATTTCACCCATAGGGACTGATTGGCAGGTGAGAATAATTACCAGCTTTCTTCCACCTCTCTTGCGGATGTCTTAAGCTGGCCCAAAGTTGAGAATTGTTTGTGTGTATTAGAATAGTAGAAGAATCAATTACATTGGTTTGAGGGGGGGAGGGAAAGCCCCATTCATTTATTTCAGGACTGTTTTAAGACAAGGTCAAAGTCCCCCCCACACTCACACACAATTTTAATTGGAGGATAAAGGACAATTTTACAAAACAAGAGTATTGGACAATTGATCCTGTCAGCTCGAGAGACCGAAATCGGAAAGAAAATATAACCGGGCAGACATTACTACGCACTTAATGGATGAAAATGAACCCCCAGAATAAACAGACAGAGATTCTATCTGAAGTCTTTCTCACAATAAACCATGTTATTTTATGGGGAGGAAAAACAACCACGTTTATAGCTCCAAGGGAGTTGAGAGGTCAGTAGAGGTGGTCCTTGTTTAGTGACCGTTTGAAGCATTGGAAAAAGTGACTTACAGCCGGTCCTCACACTTACGACCCGTGGTCATGGGATCAAAATGCAGACGCCTGTATTTACAATTGTTGCCTGGCTGAGGAATTCTGGGAGTTTATTTATTTATTTATTGATTGATGGGATTTATATCCCGCCCTATCTCCCGAAGGACTCAGGGCGGCTAACAACAAAACATATAATAAGTACGGAAATTAAGATAAAAATAAAAGCAAGGGGTTGGACGAGAAGACCTCCAAGGTTCCTTCTGATTATAAGAAGAGTTAACCAGTGGAACTCCTTGCCTCCAGAGGTTGTGGATGCCCCATCACTGGAGGTTTTTAAGAAGAGACTAGACAGCCATTTTTCTGAAGTGATATAGGGTCTCCTGCTTGAGATGGGGGTTGGACTAGAAGACCTTCAAGATCCCTTCCAGCTCTGTTCTTCTGTTTCTATTGAAACATAGAGTAACTTCTGTCCGTCTATCCATCCATCCATGCATCCATCCATGCATCCATCCACACAGACGGATACGTAGTGACATTTTTCTGAGGATTTAAGAGTGGCCCTAGGCAGAGATAAACTCACTTTTTTTTCTTGCGGAAAGTTCTTTGATTTTTTTTTTAAAAAAGAAAACTCTTAATCCCATTTTAGGGTTTATACTCCAGCGTTCATTTGTTTTCTGCTTCAAAATGGCAAAAAGCACTGGGCTTAGTGCTAGTAACAGACTCCCCTGGGAACAAACCCTTACTGGCACTGATGTTGTTACCACTGAAGACATCCTAGCTTGCAAGGAAACAGCCATGCTCAGAGCTTCTATCTATAAACAAGCCACTCCCTTCTAGCACTGATGATGTTGCCCAGTTGGGTCATGAAACATCTACAAGAAAACCGCCAAGCTCACAGAGCACCAAGGACCTCACAGTCCTCCTCCTCCTCCTCCTCCTCCTCCTCCTCCTCCTCCTCCTCCTCCTCCTCCTTCTCACTCCACAAACCCCACTCCCTTCTAGCACTGATGATGTATCCTAGTTGGGTCATGAAACATCTGCCAGAAAACCACCAAGCTCAGAGAGCACCAAGGACCCCGCAGTTGAACCCTGAGCTACAAATAATCAACACATCTCACAATTGCCCTCCAGAAAGCCCAAGGTGACACTGTCAACTGCATCTTCTCCTCTCATTTTCCTCCATAAAAACAACAACTCTGTTCAGCAAGGATGGGCTGTGAGACAAGTGGATGAGTTGACAACATCAACGAGTTTCCATAGCTAAATTTCAACCTCCTTCCCTCCCTCTGTGTGTGTGTGTGTGTCTCTGACAGAGAGAGAGAGAGAGAGAGAGAGAACCCATTCACCAAATCTATGTATATATATAAAAGAGCAATTCTCTCTTTTTGATAGGGAGACCATAAGCAACTAAGGTTATCCTGAGGTCTGAAATGAATCCATGCCAAATTAAATCCCACTTATTTGCTGTTTCTTTTTAAGGCAGACCTGGTATCATTTATTACTCCCAAGGGGGACCCGCGCCTCTCCAAACACCCCAGCTCTTACGTACCATCCTGGGAGCCGAAGACAGGTGAATTAGCCCCTGATTTACTCCCATCTGCACATTCCCCCTAACGTTCCCTTTTCTCTCTTCCTTGCCCCTCTTCCCTCTTTTAATTATTAATATTTGCACATCTGCACCCCCATTAATGCAGGGACTTATGTGCATACCGGGCGGGATCGATCAGAGGCTGAACCAGGGGAAACGGATTCTTAATCACTCGCTTAATTGTTCCTGGGGTCTTGCTGAAGACGGATGAAGCCGCGGCACCCATACGTTCATTCTGGCAATTTTATTGGGACTCTCTTCCAACCGCAGGAGACCGGCTAGAGAAGTCTCTTCTCCTCCACTGATATTCCGGCAATTCTCCTTGAATGTTTCAGCTTTCATTAAAAAGGTGTGTGTGTGTGGGGGGGAGAGATGTGTTTTCAAACATGGGTGGTGCCCTACTCTCTTAAACAAAGGCTGTGTGCAGAATGGAGGTTCAATCTGAACCGGGGATCCAACAGTGCAATAGCCTGGAGGGCTTTCCTAATAATACAAAGGTGCTTGCGTTGATTTAAAATGATCTTCCTGTGCTCCAGACAGAACCACTATCAGCCCTGATTCATTTACCTGGCTGGCTTAATTGCCATTTTTGGGATCACCAACCTCTGGGAGAGCAGAAGAGGAACCAAAGGAAGAGCGTGGTGTGAACTAAATCACTCTTTGTGGCCGCTTGACTTGCTTTCCCACGGTCAACTGAATGAGAGCCGACCGAAGTAACTCAGCTTTGGGGTCCACTCAACCCACTGACTCCCTCCTTGGTGCCCTCTGAGCTTTGTTGTTTCCCTCGGATTTCTAGCACTGTTTTCATCATTGTTAGTGTTAGCTGGTTGGGTAAAGAAATATCTGCAAGAAAACAGCCAAGCTCCAAGAGCACCAAGGGCCCCATTGTTGTCTTCATCTCCATCCCCTTTTCCTTGACTCCACAAATCCCAACTCCCTTCTAGCACTGATGATGTTCCCTAGTTGGGTCATGAAACGTCTGCAAGAAAACCACCCAGCTCAGAGAGCGCCAAGGACCCCACCGTTCAACCCTGAGCTGCAAATATTCTTCTCTATTGGCGCATGGCTTCAAGCTAAACCCATCAGCCGGGTTGGTGAAACACACCGGGCTTAAATGAGGTCAGCCGAGTTGCTTCTGAGCATGTCAGAATAACACGGGAGACATCTCTAACTCTCAGCCAGGTGCACAGATTTTTCTCTTTTTTTAACCAGCCTGCTGAAATGTCCTCCCTTCCATCATTTGATCCAGTTCATTAAAACACGGCCCTATGAACTCTTCACACCATCCTCTCTCTCTCTCTCTCTCTCTCTCTCTCTCTCTCTCTCTCTCTCTCTCTCTCTCTCTCTCTCTCTCTCTCTCTCTCTCTCTCTCTCTCTCTCTCTCTCTCCTCTTTCCCCTCTGCTGTTTGTTTTCCTTGGGAACCTGGCTTAAACATTGGTTTTGACTTCTCTCCCTCCTCCAAGTTATTTAAACAGCGAAATAATATTTTCATTCTTTGGGGAAGAGGACAAGGCTTCAATAAGTCACTGTATTCTCCTCTAGTAAACCGGCCTTCCCTGCTGCAGCTACGATTACTTTTCCCATCGGTAAGTCTTCTCCAATTCTTTCCCAAAAGACGGATCAGGTTAAGGACAGATCCTCCAGGGGGAGGAGGGGGGGGGAAATCTATCTGGCCATTAAGAGTTGACACCAATTGGATATCAGTTTGATCCCCCAGTCTTTGTACAGATAAGCTGTACAATCAACAGAGAAAGCTCGTAACCCTAGGAATGGTTGGAAAGGAAGAAAGAAGAAGCAAGCAAGATGGATGGACTTAAGAGTGAGGACAACACTAGCAGTGGCAGTAGCACATAGACTTATATGCCGCTTCTGGTTTACAGAGTCAGCCTATTGCCCCCAAAAACCTGGGCCCCTCATTTTACCATCCTTGGAGTCAACCTCTAGCTGGTCAGGATCGAACTGCTGGCTGTGGGCAGAATTTAGCCTGCACTCCAGGATCAAGTATCTTACTGGTAGACATGAGGAATTTTTAGAGCAATCGTAACAGAACAGTCTTCCGATATACCGAGGTACAAGTCAACCATCTATAGGGTCTTCCCATATAGATGGTTGACTTGCGCATCAGTATATCGGCCTATCTAATATCTGCCTGTCTAGCTACCTATGGGATGGCTGTTTTGTTTCCTGGCTCTGTCGGTTTCTAAATAATAAAAAAAGGAGGCCAAAAATGTCGGGTTTGTTTTTCTTGAAAATAACTTCACTAGACAAAAATACAATATATGTAAAAAAAAAAATCTCGAGTCCTTTGCAGTAACTGAATCTGTTATTCATTTAAGGGCTGCTTTGAAATGTTATCTTTCCAGCTTGTTTGCTGTTTCCTCTTCTTAATTTTCTTTCTTTCTTTCTTTTTTTAAGAGACCTCATCTGCTGGGCCAGTTTTCCTTGATCGGTTTTTTTTTTTTGGCCATATGTTCTCCATTAGCCAAAAGCAACATTTCACACATCACAAACAGCTCTGTTCACAAGAGACAACACTTCTCAAAGAGCGTATGAGAAGATCCTGTCTTCTCTTGGCCTGATATGGAGCCTTCTCCAGCGTTAACAGGAATGAAGCTCCTGGAAGCTTTAGAACAATCTAAAAAGCTTTAGGTAAAGGTAAAAAGGTAAAGGTTCCCCTGCACATGCGTGCTAGTCGTTTCCGACTCTAGGGGCCGGTGCTCATCTCCGTT
This sequence comes from Vipera ursinii, assembly GCF_947247035.1. Classification (NCBI taxonomy): domain Eukaryota; kingdom Metazoa; phylum Chordata; class Lepidosauria; order Squamata; family Viperidae; genus Vipera; species Vipera ursinii. The sequence continues at coordinate 7,465,673 of NC_139529.1, read as the reverse complement.
TCAAAGCCAAAGAGCCAGCATTTGTCCGAGGACGTCTCCGTGGTCATGTGGCCGGCACGACTAGACGCCAAAGGCGCACGGAACGCTGTTACCTTCCCACCGTAGTGGTCCCTATTTTTCTACTTGCATTTTTTACGTGCTTTCGAACTGCTAGGTTGGCAGAAGCTGGGACGCGTAACGGGCGCTCGCTCTGTTATGCAGCACTCGGGATTCGACCCGCCAAACTGCCAACGATCTGATCGACAAGCTCAGCATCCTAACCCACTGAGCCACCGCGCCCCTAAAAAGCTTTAGAACAAGCTAAAATGTTATTTCAGAGTTTATATCAAGGGGACAATCCCTAAGTCCCGAAATAGCTAAGTACGCCTGTAAGATGATCTTCCTTTGTGGTCTGCTGTTGTGTTACTCATTCAGAATAACAGAATAACGGAGTTGGAAGGGACTTTAGAGGTCTTCTAGTCCAACCCCCTGCTCAAGCAAGGAGACCCTATACCATTCCAGGCAAGTGGCTGTCCAGTCTCTTCTTAAAAGCCTCCAGTGATGGAGCACCCACGACTTCTGGAGGCAAGCAGTTAATTTAGATCATCACAGCTTCTGGGGTCAACTCCACGCTGATCCTACCACTAGGCAGAAATGGGTGGTGGCTTCAGATGGCCAATGCTGAGAGGTAGCATCAGTTAGTAGGTAGATGGCAATAGATGGAACAGTGGAGAAATAATATATCCGGGAAGTTTTCTTCCCGTCATTCTCTCTCAGGCAATAGGTTGCAGAGAACAAACAAGAGGATGAGATGGTTTGATAACGTCAGGGACACAGTGAACATGAATTTGGGCAAATTCATGGAGACAGTGGAGGATGGGGGGGAGGGGCTGGTGTGCTGTGGACTATGGGGTCACAAAGAGTCAGACATGACTTAGCAACTGAACAACAACAACACGGATTCTTTGCAACAAGAAGATATGACTTGGCTTGGTTTTATGAGATATGGAAAATAACCTGGTGGCAACATTTTTGGACCGATAGACAAGACAAAGGACACACGGTTGATTTGTTACCTGGAGATGCTTCTCGGACGCCCTGGCTGATGCTTGAATGCCTTGTTTCTCTTGGATCCAAAGACGGGACTTGGACACCATGATCTTCTTTGCTCCTCTTTGGAAAAAAGTAGAAGCAGATGTTTTTGACACACTCAAGAATGGGGAAAGATGTCCTACTTCCCCTAAAACTAACCTTCATGACACGATCAGGACAGGGAGGGGGAAAAAAAAGAACAAAGTAACCTGCACCCACAGCTGGGCCATATTGTGAGAGCAGATTTGGGATCTGGACAGCGTCATTAGGAGAAAAACAGAGTTCGCTGCTCCTCGTGGTGAGTGATTAGATGACTTATGGGCCATCCAGGAGAGGGGAAGTTATTAAGGCAGCTCACCTGTGCTCCCCTGTCCAACAGGCCTTGAACCAAGCCCGTTAAGCCGTGACTTGAGTCATCTTTGGAAGCGTCTAGGAAGGTTTCCGAAAGCTTCTTGCCATTCAGTTAGAAAGCCACAGTCTTGGGGCAAGCCCTGCTTTCTGAGCTTTCATCTCCTGTTAATGAAGCACAGACAGCGGCTGCCTCTTCATAGGGTGTGAGGGCGAAGGGAAGCATTTAAAAGCTTTTACGCAGGGCGGCCTCCTTCCTCTTGTCGGCCCTGCCAATCATCACCAGGCCTGTGGACCACAACATGGCGCCTGGGAAAGAAGGGAGACGTTGAGGAGAGAGGCAGGATGACCGCTTCCAATACTGCCACCACTCTCTGCCCACCCCCCACCCTCCAAATTAAGATGATCTGCTTCCCGATTTCTTCCCGAGCTATTTACTCATTCTATTTATTTATTAAATTTGTACATCGCCCATCTCCCTGGCAAGGCAACTCTGGGGGCGCCTGACGAGTTATAAAACAGATAAAAAAAATTATTAAAACTGCACAGATTAAAATATTGTTTAAACAAACGCAGTAAAACTGAATGGAAGAATGCTAAGAGGTGGACAGGCCAGGGCTGAGGTTGCCTTAGCCCATCAGCCACCTCCAGCGGTAAGTGCCCCCCCTCGTATTAAGTAATGGATTAATACCACTTTAATGTGTGAATTTCATTTTAACGTGTGCCATTGTGTCTACAGGAATTCTTATCTCACCTCGTCCCATCCCATCTTTGCTTTCCTTTCCTTTCCTTTCCTTCCCTTCCCTTCTCTTTCCACCTTCCCTTCCCTTCTCCTATCCTATCTTTTATCTCATCTCATCTTATCTTTCTTAATCTGTTTGTCCACTTGTGATGCCATCCATTCAAGAGAGCTTAAATCGTGCCCCACACTCTTTTGGAAAGCATGATGGGCTGTGGTGATGGATGGAAGCAAACAGATGTCAATCCCAAACCTGTGAGCTTTATAAATGATTTAAATAACCTCATGAGGTTCCAAAGGACACGGGGTCTAGACCAACATTTCTCCTAGGGTGGGTCCCTCCGCCCTCACAATACAACCACGTTTATCACTTTACAACTTGTTAATGTCCTACTGCAGGACTTCGTCCTCCAGAGGAAACATCTTAAGAACTTCTGCCTGTCCATTGAGATCTTCTTGCCTCTGGGGCCAAAGCAGGGGAATGGGTCCCTCCCTTTTTAATAGCAGGGAGGTGATTTATTGATTTATTTTATTGATTTATTTTGGTCAGGGGAGATCATAAGTGTCCCTTGTAAAGGAAAGGGAGGACTTAAAAAAAGGGGGGGGGAATGTTTACTTTTTTAGTGGATGGCTTACTTTCCCAGCTGACAATCTTCTGCTTTGAGAAGTTGCATCATTTAGCTGTACTTTCAAGGTACCTGCTTTGATACCTATTTCTGCTTTCCAATTACCGGTACTCTTTTTATAAAATGAAAATCAAGCTGTAGGCATATTAATTGACTAATACTCCTTCCTTCCTTCCTTCCCTTCCATTTGCCTTCCTTTTTTCTTTTCTATTTCCCTCCCTCCCTCCCTCCCTTCTCTTCCATTTCCTTCCTTCCTTCCTTCCTTCCTTCCTTCCTTCCTTCCTTCCTTCCTTCCTTCCTTCCTTCCTTTCCTTCCTTTCCTTCCTTCCTTCCTTCTTTTATGTTCTGGGATTTTTAGTGAACATAAAACACCAGTGACTGTCGCCCTCTGCTCCTAAATAAACAAACTAACCAAGTCTTGGTTGTCGTTTACTCAATTACTGAATATTTAGCACCCGAGTCAATCAGGAACTTTATTTACAACACTCCTGTCTTAAGTCTCCAGTGCTGATTGCCCATCTGAAAAGACCATTTTAGACCGAGAAGGAAAGCTTTTCAGGTCACTAAAAGAATAATCAAATATTGGGGGAGGGGGTGGTGGTGGAAAGGATGAGGAGGGGGTGAAGAATTGAGAGACCGACGTGCGAAGAATGAAAAGGACGTGAACGTTTTTTGTTTTTTTTAAAAAATCCACTTGAAGGAGAAAGAAGAGGGGAGGCGAATTAGGTACAGGAGCTTTGTAGGAAGGCCAGGGCTATCCAGATAATGGAAGAGAACCAAGAAGGGGAGAGATAATTAGGAGGCAAAGTCTGAAGCAATTTTGGGAAAGCCCAGAGACCTTTGATCTTTATACAGAACGGAGCCTTTTTTCTACCCCTTAAGGTATTTAGGGAGGGGGAGGAGGATAACCAGCTTCATGAGAACAAAGGTGGTAGGAGTTGGGGGAAAAAAAAGAGGACCATCCCTCTCTTGGAAAATCAAGTCACACCTAATTCCGCCTTAGCCTCATTATCTTAACCGGCTGCATATGGCATCAGGGATTTGGCCAAAAACTTAGGAAGGGGAAGAGTAGAGACGATCATTAAATCTGCACTTTGCCAAGTTGGGACCGTGTGGCTTTGAAAAGAAAAAACAACCCACCTTTTCGAGGAGTTTTATGGCTTTCCCCCTGACATGTCTATTCTACCTATAGGATACCGATAGGGTTTTGTCGTTGATAAATGTCTTGTTTTCTTAAGAGAATTATACGTAACTAGATTAAGATGCGTTTCCCTCTGACCAGATGCTATCAGCTCTTTTATTTGCCCTCTTGAGCTCCCCCCCCCCGCCGCTTCTTCTGAAGAAACCCGTCATGTAAATTTAAAAAAGGGAGAGAGGGGGAAAAAAAAAACTCAACGCCACCGAACACCCCCCAGACTGTAATTCAAATGTCAAGACGGATTGTGTTAGCTGTAACTTCTGGAGAGCGGAGATCAGCTTGTCATTTCCCGAGAAGGATGGGAGCTTCAAAACAAGCTGTGTTTCTGCCTTGTAATGTGTCATGCCTTCTATTAAGACAACATGTGGAATTGTCAGTAGGTAACAGCGCTGAAAGTTGTGTTGGCGGCCTTTTCAAGTGGAAGATGAGAAATGGTTTCATTTCACGCTACCTCCCTAGTTTTGCATCTGTCTCTTTGTAGACCTCCAAGAGTGAGGATTCCATTCCTGAATCTATCCCGCCAGGAAGGAAGGAAGGAAGGAAGGAAGGAAGGAAGGAAGGAAGGAAGGAAGGAAGGAAGGAAGGAAGGAAGGAAGGAGTGAAGATTTTCAATGTTACCTAATTTGGTAATGAAAGCAAGAAAGCAATTAAGTACAGATAGCTCCAAGTACCCCACAGTCCTTTTCCTCCTCCCCACATTCTCCTACCACTGATGATGCTACCTAGTCACGTCATGAAACGTCTCACAGAAAACAAGCTCAGAGAGCACTAAGGACTCCACATTTCAACCCTGAGCTACAGGTATTCTCCTCTATCAGTTGCAACTTATATGCTTTTAAGCAATTTAGAGCTGTTTTAATTGCTCCATCCAATATTTTCATCTTTGTCTGCTCATTTTGCTTAAGAGTTTGTGGGGGCAATTACAACGATCTTGTTGGTAGGTGAACATCTGTCTTTTTCAAAGAATGTTGTTGTTGTTAGCTGCGAAGTCCTGTCCGACCCATCGTGACCCTATGGACAACAGGTATGCCCTTAAGATCAAGCTCTGAATCGCAAAATGCACACACATTACGCAATTTGAAGGACACCCCTCTTCCTATTCATCTGTTGATCCAGTCACTGCCAAGTCCCACAATACTTGCACAAATACAAGTTCCCTCCCTCCCTCCCTCCCTCCCTCAGGACAAGCGCGGTTCCTTTGGAGGTTACAAACAGACAGAATGTCTCAACCACAGGGATTAATCTCCTTAAACTGGGAGAGGAGAAAGAGGAGGAACAAGATTATGGGTGGAGGGAGAGATTCTTCAGATACAAGAGCTGGTTTTCCGAAAAGAGGTACGGATGGACCATTGTGTAGACATTTTCCATCAGCTCCAAAACGTAGGAACTGAAGAACATATTTGGCAGATGCTTGTGATGTGGCCACCAAGGAAGCGGAGGACAGCTCAACAGTAGCCACCAAAAAGAATGAGCCGGTCTCTAGTTTTGTTGTATGTCACTCAGATTCACTTGCTTGTGGTATGGGTAGCTATAAAAACTAAATGGCTCATCTTATATATATATAAGATAAGATAATATAGATTAGAGACATAGATAGATAGGTAGGTAGGTAAAGATGGGTAGAATTTGAAATATAGAGCCTTCTAGATGGCTGGAGATAGATGGGATGGATGGATGGATGAAGACAAAAAAAAGAAAGAACAAAAGAGAAAGAAAGAAAGAAAAAGAAAGAAAGAAAGAAAGAAAGAAAGAAAGAAAGAAAGAAAGAAAGAAAGAAGGAAAGAAAGAAAGAACTTCAAGAACTATGCTGTTGGCTTAGAAGATGTTTCAGGATTTCCAGAAACACACAGAGAATTGTCAAAGTCCTACAATATTTAATATTTTCATTGACATGTTCCTAATGAAATGGGAGCAAAAAGACACCCACAGCCTTCAAAGAAAAGAATAAGAGGAAGTCGTTAATTTTTTTTATTCAACAAATTATATTAAGAATACAGACTAAGTTCTCAAGACGGGAGCTTCCCTTTGTAAAATACAAAGTAGGCCATCTAAAATAAATATGAAAGAGTAATATTAATAGGATTAATGAACACTCTCAATGTCCCATCACAAAGAAAATGCATAGCATCTTTAAGAAAAAAAATTACATTCATACCTACACACCCACACACAATTTTAAAAAATGCCCAGCTGCTGAACAATATTCTTGTTTTTGAAGCGAATAGTTCAGAAAGGGATATTTTAATCCATGCGTTTCATAGGATGTTGCATTAATGTTGCATTGATGTCGTTTTTCTGCACCTGAAAGGAACCCTACTTTTATTTCCTAAACAAGAAGATCGGTCCCCTCTTTCAAAATATAATTTCACACAACAAACACTTAATCCACTTCACACACACACACACACACACACTCACACAAAAATACTCCACAAATTCAACTTATTTTGAACACATCAGCTGTCCTAAATCTGTCTGTCTGTTGTCCCATTAACCACACTCTAAACACCCATTTTAGAGCATCACAGATTTCCCCGATATTAACACTTATTTTTTGCTCTGTTTGGGGGGGGAAGGGACAGAAATAACACACCCATTTTTCATCTGTGCAACCGTGTGTTATGCGTATATTGTGTGAATATAAAACTGACAGAAGCTGCACAAACAGGCCATCAAATTTCCAAGGAAAGATCTACAAACCTTTTGTCTCCCCTCAGTGGTGATGTCTGGAATAATAACACTACACAAGGTGGCTTATTTGCACCCGTCGATATGATGGGGTTGTGTGGAGAAGCCAACAGGAACTTCCCCATTGTTACCTGTGATGCACAACTGCATTCCATGAAAGATTACCCTGCTTGAAAAGAAGTCCCTTTGGTGTTGGGTTGTCAAAACAACATTACACCACCAACCTGTTTCTTCCCCAGGCATTGATGACCTTCAAGCTCTCCATCTTTCATCAACTCCAGCCAATGGCTAAGGACAAGGAGAGTGGGTCCAAAAGAGACAAACATGAAAGTCAACAAAAGCCATCAAAAACGCCTTTAGGACCAGCAAACTCCTGATTGACACTTTGTTTAAAGACCAAACAACTGCCTTTGGGGGGGGGGCAGAGAAAGGAGACCCAGGCTCATTTATAGCTACTTTTTCCAGTATTGAGAGAACAAGGCTGAATTTTCAAACTCCACTTCCCTTTTTCTCGTTTAGCTTGACACCTACCAATCCTGCTTCTTGCCTTCCACCATTTCTGCCTGTAAGCGGAGGCAACGGTCCTGGGTAAAAAAAATTCCACCTTCCTTTCATAGTGGAGAGAGAGATGAACAAAACCTTCTTTAAAGTTGGTTTCAGCTCTGTTTGAGTCTACCAATCTGTGTCTGGAACTGAGGGGCTCATATCTGCATTATCTAAAGAGAAATATATGGAAAAGGGGTGGAAACAATGTGAAAAAGACTCAAGACTGGCATAAAAGCATCCACAATTATAGCTATACGCCTAAATACAGAAATAAATACCTATCTATCAGTACCGTTGGGAGGCCAGATACTATGTAAAAAGAGGATGCAATGATAGTGTGCTTTGTACTTAAGCATTCCTCTGTAAAAAAAAAAGTTAAATTGCATCCTGTCCATTGGATGGGAAGGGGAGGAGAAGCAGCATCCAAGAACAGTTGGATGGAAGCTGGTAGGAACTTCAGAACTTCACCAGAACTTGACAGAACTTACATCTGCTTGTTTGTCACTGTCTTCTCACCAGATAAGGGGGTGGTGGGGGGGGGGAAGAATTCAAAACCTACGCCAGAATATTGCAAAAACAATTGCCCCTTCTGCCTGAGGGGCAATTCTGGTGCAATTCTGGTAGCCTTGAATTCAAAGTTGCTTTCTTGGCTCTTAAGAGCATTGAAAAGTAGAAGGTGCCATTTTGGTGTGTTTTTTTGAAGTTCTGGTGCATTGGTTGTTTCTCTCTTACAGGAAGCGACCACTCTCCTCTTGAGAGTCCACGCAATGGCTGGTGATGACTTCCTCCGCTTCCTACCTTCCAGGGCATGAATTCGGTTTCAATTTAACCAGCAGTTCTTCTCCAAAATTTGAGACAGGGAAATCTCTTTGCTACCCTATTATGGCTCCTCCTTATGGAAGGAAACCAACTAGCGGGACAGGATAATTTGGCAAAAATCAACGGATCTTTTTTTGGCACAGCTGTTGAGAAAGTTAAGAGCTGTGGCAGAGATGTGCCATCTCCATCTTTCCAAACATGGAGTGGCCTTGACGTGCCATTTGTAAGGCAACGGAAGGAAGCAAAAGAAGTTCTGATTTGAGGGGGATTAAAAACTCTGCTGACCTGAATGGATTCCACACACCTTCCAGGACCTGCCTTCCTCTGAACTAGAATGGCTTTCCAAATCAATCTCATTAGATTTGACTTTTTAAAATTCAAATCAAAATTTCTCTGCCAGATTCAATTCACATCCGCCGGCCGTCGTATTAGCTCTATTTGCACTTTGTTGACTGGAAAACAACTTTTCTGTCTTCATCTCAGATCTACCTGCTCTGCTTGAGATGCTTTCCTAACATCTCACTTCAAGATCACAGGCGCAAGATCAAATCGCTGCCTCAGTTTACCTTATTGGTTTCCAAGCTACCTTCAGGAAGTGACTGAAGCAGGGCCTTCTCTGTTGGGGCCTCTTACCTATTTAACGTCTTCATGAAGGTCCCCTTTTTGGGGGGGGTGGGCAGAGAAAGGCAGTTCGGTGATTGGCAACGGACCATGAGAACTGAAAAGGCTTGGCAAAACCAAGAGAGATGGTAAAGAAATCAAGACATAGACCATGCTTGCTAAGAAGAAGGTAGAAGGGCTGAACACGCTGGCTTGGATCGTGCTGTAAAGCCATCGTCCAGCTAATCCTCCAGAAACCTAGCTTTACTTTTCTTGAAAAAAATGCAGTTTATAAACTTCTGGGCAAGGATTGGGAAGACATATCCATTTTATGCAGTACAACCACCGCTCTTTGCTAGGGATAAACTACTCCAGAACAAAACAAGCTAAACTAACTCCAAAAGCAGCTAAGGTCCCAAACCAGGTCAACTGCATTTTAATACCATTAAAGAAATTACTGTTTATTTATGTGTGACATGCTGGAGCCTTTCTACTTGTTTTTTTTTTAAATCAAATTAATGAAAACGGGAAGAAGGGCGCCGCTCTCCTTTTTATCTCTACAACACAGCATTTGTTCTCCAGCGGCACAGCAAAAGAGCAGCGCAGAATTTTACAACAGGTTTCCCCAAATAATTTAAGTTTCAGTGATAAGTTGCACTAAGTTGCACCCTATTCTGGAGTCAGTACTCATGGGCTGGAGCTTACATTATGAATCTGTGTTGGTTTCTTCTTCCAAGATCTCCAGAAAGAACACATCATGGTTTGTTTCATCTTAAGCAGCCCAGTTAGGTGGACAGGTCTCTCGGTTGCTAAACTGAACTATTTATAACAGGAGGAGGAGGTTTTACAGAGAGCCACTGGAGATTTCGTAGGCCTTCCAGACAAGTATCTGGACTAAACTCTTTCTGAAAAATTTATATCAGATATAAATCATGTTTTTTTTAAAAAAACAACAATCAAACAAAGGCTCAGAAATGAAGTTGCCCATCTTTGAAAAAAGGTCACGTCGATCATCAATTCGGGCAGATGATTCGGAGAAGAGAAATTCCAAAAACAGAAGTCCAGTTCAGGCAACACATTTTAAGCTGCTTCAAACCACAAAGGACGTTGTGAATTGGATGGTGAGAGCCACACCAGTGCTGCAGGAAAACTGACACCAGTGATGATCTACAGGATGGATCTTCATAGTTCAAGTCAGCTGAGGAACGCCAGATAAAGCCAGCCAGGTGTTCACAGACAACAGCTAAAAAGGATGTGCTTCTGGTTTAAGAAAAATCTATCCATGGGGTCTACCAGACCCCATGAGAAGACAAGCTTAAGGTCATGTCCAAAACAAGTCAGTGCCAAGGAGCTGCGCATTGATGGGACTTCCATCCACCTAGAGAGCACATGCTCGTTTTTGTTAGACGGTTTAGTAGAAGACACTTCAGCCCAGTGGGGACAGCTCTTCAGAGGGAATCAATGATCACCCTCAAAAACCACAATAAATAAACGTGGACAGACAGAAGCCCCCGCAACGGAGGTCTATGTCTCTTCAGTCATGAGGGCTGATCCGAGGGGAATCTGCAGGGTTAGGTCTGTTGTCCAAAAGGACTCAAGGAGCTGAGTCAAGATTTGCAAACCAGCAAGTTGGTATTAAAAAAAAGAGGGAAAGAAATGCTATCCAGTTATTTTGTACAAAGGGGGGAGGGGAAGAAGTGATGCAAAGGAGAAGAAAAAAAAAACAAGGCTTTCTGTGTCTTTTGCTGGACAGGCGTCCATTAATACTGCTTGTCAGGGACAGGAAGGGTTGGGGAAAAGGTTACAAAGCGAGGAGGAGGAGGAGGTGGAGGAGGAGGAGGAAAATCCTGTCGCTTCTCAGTAGTATGTGTGCGTTATACTCCAAGGAGTTGAGAGACTTCAAGAGGGCGGATATTGCTGGCATCTGGTAGGGCTTGGAGGGAGCCTGGCTGCAGCGCTCTGCTCTGTCCGGAAGCTGTAGTCATACTGCAGGAGAGAGAGAGAGAGAGAAAAACAGCGAGGTATGAACAATTGGGCAGCCAAGAAAACCTACCAATGCACCGTTGAGCCCATCAATCCAGAATTCCCAAGCAGTTTGATCCCCTCTTCTTTGTGGCAGCCCCTTTTAATATTGGAGCGGCTGCCGCAGAGAAGAAGAGGGAATCAACCTCTTCTCCACAGCCCCTGAAGGCAAGAGAAGAAGTAATGGGTGGAAACTAATCAAGGAGAGAAGCATCCTAGAACTAAGAAGGAATTTCCTGAGTGAGAACAATTAACCAGTGGGACGACTTGCCACCAGAAGTTGTGGGTGCTCCAAGAGTGGAGGACTTAAGAAGAGACTGGAGAGCTATTTGTCTGTAATGGGGTTAGGGTCTCCTGATTGAGCAAGTGAGTAGAAGACCTGCCTGCCTTCAAGCTCTGTTATTCTGTTAAATTATCCTACTTTGGACACCTGCCTGGAGAAGGTCCAATGCTGGGAAAGGTAGAAGGAAAGAGAAGGAGAGGACGAGCAGCAAGAGTTGAACATTAGAGACAAAACATCCTGGAGTAACTCTTATCTATGTGGCTACTAAGAGTCAACATTGGCTTGATGGTGCACAGTCAATCAATCCAGTAGTTTTATCTGGATAAGTCGAACAATTCCTAGAGAGGCCGGGAAAGAATGGCGCTCAGAGCGGGACCAAGGACTCCACGCTTCACTTGAAAACTTTTCATTAAACAGGGAAAGGCAGTGCAAAGTACATACACGTGGCAATGCTGCCACCTGGTGGCCTAACTGCAGCGGTACACCAATCGAACATAACCTGCCTGCAGAGGACAAAACAGCACAGGAGATCCTGCAATCAGTACATTTTAATGTCTCAGAAATATCACCCCCAAAGGATGAGACGATTGAATGATGTTATCCATTCTATTATTATTATTATTTTCTGTAACTTAATATGTTAAGCATCAGGGAAGAGTAGAGGGCTGTTAAATTCTGTCTTCTCATTTACTCAGATGTACCTTAAAGTAAGCAACTATCATACCTCCAAAATCCTTAATTACAGGTTTTCCTTGCCTTCTTTCTCTCATCTGCCTTTACTTTCTTTTCCCTTTCCCTTTCTCTCTTCCCTTCCCTTCCCTTCCCTCCCTTTTTCCTTTCTCATCCTTCCTCCCCTTCACCTCCTTCCTTCCTTCCTTCCTTCCTTCCTTCCTTCCTTCCTTCCTTCCTTCCTTCCCCATCTCCTTTCTTCTTTCCCATTCCCATCTCCTTCCTTCCTTCCTTCCTCCCTCCCTCCCTCTCTCTTTCTTTCTGTCTCTTTCTTTCTTTCTCTTTTCCTTCCTTCCTTCCTTCCTTCCTTCCTTCCTTCCTTCCTTCCTCCCTCCCTCCCTCCCTCTCTCTTTCTTTCTGTCTCTTTCTTTCTTTCTCTTTTCCTTCCTTCCTTCCTTCCTTCCTTCCTTCCTTCCTTCCTTCCTTCCTTCCTTCCTCCCTCCCTCCCTCCCTCCCTCTTCCCCACACTATTATTCTTTCTCTCCTCCCGATCGAATCCTTGATAAGACCGCTGGATGGCACTGTGTGATCATAAATGACTGCTAAGGATTCTTCTTCCTTATATTGCAAAAGAAAATTATGACTAATACCTAGTTATCCCTGAAACAAAAGAAACATAAGAGGGCAGCAGAAGAGATGTGACTTCTTTTTTTAAAGCTTCATCCAGACATGGGGCCTTGTTTGCTGCTAAGTTGATCAAGGAAATGAGGGTCCCTCTGCAAACTGCTTCGCACGGATACTGCATGGGGGGGGGAACGACATGGGCAACCATTTCACAGCCCCTTCTCCCCAAGAAATAAAAACCAGGAGACACCCAGGAGTGTTTCTACAAAATCCTTTGCAAGACCTTCTAAAAATCGACCGGGCGCCCATATCTCTGTTAATTTTGTGCCAACATCAGGAAGGAAGGCCCAGAGCCAATGGAAACCCCGCGAGCTATTTTTCAAACATGCCAAGGCATAAAGATGTCAGCTCAAACTGTTTACTAATTAACACTTAAAAAGACACAAATTAGATATGCGTGGGTAAGAGCAATTACAATCAAGACCAATCTCTTCAGTCATTGGGGAAAAAGGGAGGGAGGGAGAGAGAGAGAGAGAGGAGGAAACAGAGCATTGGGTGATGGACGTATGTGGGGGGGGTGAGGGGGTGGGGGTAGCTCACCTCTTTTTCAATTTCAGCCAAAGATTTAATTGTGATTCCCAGGAGGTCAACAGGCTGCATCTAAACAGGGAAAGATGGAAATGTGCCATTCAAATCTTAAGAATTCAATCCAGCCACCATTCGTGTTCCCTGTTGAGATGTTTGACAGGACTAATGTTTCCATCTTCCCCTCCCAAGTCAGTGAAGTTATGGGAACGGTAGCCCACTACTCAGAAGGCAGTATGACACCCAGAGGCAAGGAGATGTGGTCCGCTGCTTGGACACAGGACTAGGGCATCAATGAAGGAGAGCAGGCAGGTGAGGGAAGCATCATCCAGCATCTCATGGTAAGTTGAGAGCAAGGAGAAGCATCAGGCCAGCATCTCAGCTTGGGAAGTGAGGAACATCCTAAGAAGTAAATGTTCTTTTCAAGCACATTCAAGAAGATTGTCTTGAACAAGGAGGGGTGGGTGAAGACGGTATGGAGATTTTTTTTTTTTAAAGTGACAGTTGAGGAAGGTTGAGCTCCCCCATCCAAGGTGTTCTACTTGATGGGTTTCCAAAATTTCAAGGTGAAATTTTCCAGACAGCTTTCAAGAAGGCAAGGGACTTGAAGCAGTGGATCAGATCATTGTCGAAACTATGGATTCGGGAGTATTTGAACTTGAGGTTCTTCAGTGGTTAAGTGCCAGGAGTTTAGGAGGTGACTCCAGAGGTCTATGACATGGATAAATGAATAAATATGAAAAACTCACCCCTTCGGAAGCACAAGCAAACTTCTCCGAGATCATAAAAGGCACGCCTTCCATCGCTGCAAACAAAACACAAAGAACGAAGGTCAAGATAAGTGTATTGTCTTCTCATCTCTACAGTCCCCAATGTGGACTTGTAAAGGCATCTTCATTGCCTTGAAGAGGCAGTCCTCGACTTATACCCATTGGATCAGTGACTTCAGGGTCACACGATCAAAATGGCAACCAGGGTTAATTCATCTGCTGAATTAACCCATTCTCTAGGGGGTGCGATGGCTCAGCAGTTAAAGATGCTGCACTTGTCAGCTGGAAAGCTGACTGCCTGGGCTAGAGACCCAGGTGCCACTCAATGGCGTGAGCTCCTGTTCCTTGCTCCAGCTCCTGCCCACCTCGCAGTTTGAAAGCATGAAAATGAGAGTAGATAAATAGGTACCACTTCGGTGGGAAGGTAACCGTGTTCTATGCAACTTTGGCATACAGACATGCTGGCCATATGACCATGGGACAATGATGCCTCTCTTGGCCCAAAAATGGAGATGGGCATCACACCTTAGAGTTGGACACAACTGGACAGGGAAATCTTTACTAAAGTAATGAACTTGGTTGTGAACCAAGCGTAAATATATTCACTAAATTATTTACATGACTTTTTCTTCTGTCTCAGCCTTGTCTAACCCAACAGGGCTCTAAGGGAGATCAAGTAGAGAAAAAGACGAGGCCGCAAAGTCCCAAGTTTCTGCAAGGAACGTCTTGATCCTCAAAAACTGGGGAGCCACCAAGATTGGGAACCAACGCGCGGCAGCTGAAAAGCTGAGCAATCTGTCCAAATGCCTCAATGCTGCCATGTGGGCTCCTCCACAGAGCTGTAATTAAGCAGACCTGTAATTAAGGAGATGCCCTTTTCTCAGAATGATTGCACTTAAAAGAAAAAAAGGCAGAACCGCACAATGGAGTCTGTTATTAATGCCAGTGAGACGTGAACGCGCGGGCTGCGAGATTCGGCCCCCATCCAGGGCTGTCGCCACGAGATTATTTATAAAACCGGTTCGTGGGGAGCATCTGAGCAGGTGGGCTAGAGAGAAGGAAGATCGGGCCGGGAAGGACGAAGAGATTTAGAGCGACGGAGGTGCCCTCAACTTAAGCAGCCCGTCAAGAGAAGTCGTAATCCCATTCTGCTCCAAAGTTGGATTCCAGCTGTGGAATTCCAGGTGTTGTCCACCTTTCCCTTGGACAAAGATGGGAAGTGGGGTCATCTCTTCCCCCTACAGCTTCTGTCTATCTGAGAAACTGTCTCCTGTCTTAGAACTGCTAGATCGAACTTCGCACAAATGCCCTGCAAGTCCACATCAACTCTGTGTTTAAAAAGAAAATGCACCAAGATTGGCTTTTTGCCTGAGAGGCCACAACTGCAGGCTGATGCCACACTCAGTCCCAACGTGGTTTAACATAGGCTTATCACATTACGTGAAGACTTATCTCTCAGGGAAAAGTTCTGATGTGGGAAAGGTGGAGGATCATAGTCGCCGTGGGAATTGGTGCAACGCTGGAAGACTGGAAGGATTGGGTCAGGAACAGACTCTCTTGAAGAAGGTCTAGCAATATGGTTGCTAAAAGCCAACTTGGTGGCATGTAGTCAATTTCTATCCATATACCACCTGAAGAAATTCATAATCCTAAGAAAGACGGATGAAGGAGGAGAAGTCAACACGCAACAACGGCAACACCTGAGTGATGAGTGTACCTGGAGGACCAGGTATGGGACAGATCTTCGTGGAGAAAATCCATCTCCCTGGTTGCTAAGACTCTATACTGACTTGACAGTGGCTAATCAATCAAGTTGTGTGAACCCGGCTTTTGTCTTCCCTTGTCAATCTTGACGGTACCTAATCAATCAACCAGGTTTGTGTGAAATTCAGCTCCTGCCTTCTCCTGTCAATCTTCCTCTGCAGAACAGCACAGGAGGCGAACACAACTTTCTTTCAGGAGCGCCAGACGCCCTGCATTACACCCCAACATACGAAGTTACTTCTCGATTCCCCCATACTGCTCTATTGAATAAGGTCCTAAATATAACCTCCCCAATGAATTCTCCTCCGAGGTGCCGGCTAAATAGAAGGGAGTCGCGCGAGGGCCGAACATTTGAAAGGGAGCAGAAAAACATTCTCCCAGCATAACTGCTTGTTTCTTTGAAAGCACAAAACAATGGGCGTCAGAAACAAGTGGAAATCTAAGTACTAATTGCCGTTATTCTCTTTCTTCGCAAAGCATCTCCCGGGGCTTATGGAAACATGCTCCATTGTTCATTCTGACTCATTGAAATATCAGGTGGTGTCTTCCCATCAATGCCAACAACAGAGAACTTTCTAAGGCAAAGAGCACGGCACACTTGAGACGAGTTTTCCAACGGAACAAATGAACAGGGACAAGAGAGATTTTAAATATGGCTGTCAAGAAGCATTAGGGCTCCTGCCAGGCACTCACTGGCAGCTTTCGAGGGGTTGCAAAATGCTCTCCTGAGCCTCTGGGTGAAAGTCTCCCCGTGGGGGCCTCGTCCTGATCAATAGGTCCGGTGCTCCGGAAAGGGGTTCCTCCTGAGGGCAAAGCTTGGCTAACCATCCCTCACGATGCCAGTCAAAGCCAGGACCATCCTTTTGGGGGGGGAGTTAGGAGAGAAATAAAGCAAGAGGGAGGTTTTATTTCCCCCCCTCCCCAAAGTCCCTCTCGAAGGGCTGAAAATGTGGGCCTTGTCCCTTCCAGTCACTATCAAACCCCTTGCAAGCTTGGAGGTGGACTCACGGTTCTTAGCTTGCTTGTTTTCATTACCAACCTAGGTAACGTCATCAGCGCTAGAAGGAAGTGGGGTGTATGGAGAGGAGGAGGAGGAGGAGGAGGAGGAGGAGGAGGAGGAGGAGGAGGAGGTCGTCCTTGGTGCTCTCTGAGTGATGGTAGGACTGATGACGTTACCTAGTTTGCTAATGAAACGTCTGCACGAAAACCACCAAACTCAGAGCTGCTGTATATAAACAGGGAGCAAGCCACACTTACTAGCACTGAGAAGCGAAGTCAATGGGACAAGCCAGTGTCACTTAATAACCATGTGACTTGTTTAACAACTGCAGCGATTCGTTTAACCATCATGGCGAAAAAGAAAAAAAAGGTCTCAAAACGAGGCACGGGTTTAACAACTGCCCCGCTTAGCAATGGAAATGTTAATTGCATTTGTGGTCTTAGGCTGAGCAAAATTCTGGGGCTAGTGTCCAATCTTGCTTCTCTTCTTCCAACCCCGTTTGGCCTGGAATGTCTTCAGTGGAGGACTCTCAAGGCCAAACGCTGCAGAACCTGGACAAGCCATTATTTAGGCAAATAACGAATTGCCCCTGCTCCCGTCAAGTGGTTTGTCACGACATATTAATGACTTGACAGACTTCCCCATGAACTGGCAAACAACGAAACATCCCTCCGCGTCTTTATCGTCATTTAATTTAAAAACGATCCTGTGTGAAATTATCTCGTGGTGACTGATGGAAGCGTGGAGAAGGGAGACTCAGCAAAGCTGCTTCAGGATCATCGCTTTATTAATGGGGATGTCAGGGAAATGAAAAATGCCGGGGCTGCTGTGGTTGAAGCTTCTGGCTGGGCCACACTGGAGCTCAGAGGCGGCCCTGTGGATGGAGACTTTGAGGGCAACTTCAAGGAGAGGTCCACCGCTGCCCGGGGAACCACGGAAGGACTTGATGGTCCTCAAGCATGGGAAACAGCTTTCTTTTCTTTTCTTGGCCTTCCTCTTGTGCCTGGAGACCAGGCCTTCAAATCAAGAGGGTTAGGGTCTAATAGGAGTTCTCATAAGAGTCTCCTAGGCCAAGCCCTGCTCCCTTACTAGCACTGATGATGTTACTTTGTTGGGTCATGAAATGTCTGCAAGGAAACAACCCAGCTCAATGTCTATGGGGATTCTCAGTCATCCGGGTCACAGCTGTCTCTGACTGGACGATGGAAGAGGCGTCAAAGTCATACTACCCCAGATCCTTGAAGTTGCCCTTCAACAAGTGTGGAGAAACATGGAAGGGAAGGTTGATCTATTCCCCCCCCCACTTTTTTTCTCCTCTTCCCCCTTCCGGGTCTCCTTCTGTCTCTTTCTCTCTCTGCCCTGAACTATCATTAGTTTACTAGAAATTCGGGATGCCTAAACAGAAGGACTTGATGGCGGGAAAGTAAAAACGTAGCAAAAGATTTAAACACCCCCCCCCCCCAGCCTAAGAGAGCTCTTTGATGGATGGTTGGAAGACACGGCGAAGATATACAGCCGTTTATTTTGTGGCTGGGCCCTTGCCATCTGTTGTGTACCAACGGAGCTTGCCTTGGCAGGCTGCTCTAACCAGATTAGCCAAAGTCAAGCTGGCCCTGGGAATCTTCAAATCCAGACGGTCATTCTTCAGCACGACAACGCCCAGACGAGTCCTTATGTAGATAAACACAGAGAGGCAAAGCACCAGGAGAAGCTGAAGGAGGAGGACATGTGGCTATCTTAAAGCAAACATGAACACAAGTAAAAGGGCTGGACGGCTGTAATGAAGGAGCATTCACACAGCCCAGTGTGGGAAGTAGAAAAATACATTACAAGAGGAATAACAAGAACGCTCTTCTAGCTATGTTCCCCCTTGGTGCAAACCAAAACAGGACTTTGTACAACTTCCAAAACAGAGGTGGGCAACGTGTGTCGTTCCTTGGTGGCTTCTAATCCCTCTTTGAAGCCTTATTGTTACTTAATTTTAGAGGTGAAACTAAGTCACCGTCACCCAGATCGTTGTTTTAAGACATACCAGGTCTAAAACCACCCAAAACTCTAGCCAGATTGCTTTTACTTTAACATGTCGTTTTAAAGTTACATGGGGTGGAGAAAAAAAAGTTCTTCTGTATGTGGACTACAAATATTATTTTTAAACGGAGAAGGGAGCAGGGATTTAAAGAGAGGGGAGGGGAGGGGGGGAGGGAAGGAAGGAAGGAAGGAAAGAAGGAAAAGGGGAAGGGAAAAGAGAGAGAAGAGAGAAAAGGTGCATAAAAAGAGAAACAACAGAAACATTGGGACAGTGATGTGTTTTCCATGAGGTATGTTTCATTTGCCCGTGCAAATTCTTCCAAAACAAGATGCCCCCATCAACGTAATTGCTAATTAGCTAATAATAGCCAGCAATTTCCATACAGATCAAATGCCCAACTCTTGTAGCTATTAGGGAAATAACACTTTATAATTAAGAGCCTCCTTGTGGGTTGTTTTTTTTTTCTTTTTCCAGATGCCAATTAACGATGTAATTATTAGCCCCTTCGTTTGCTGGTGCAGAATTAAGGCTATTCACCCTCTCTGCGAAAGGGAAGAAGAGGCTGGCTCGGGGATGGGGGTTTGATTTGGTTTCTGAAACGTTGCTTAACGCAGAAATGGTGGCAATAACAGGGCTCTTCAACTGCCGCGGTTCCAAATGAATGCATACATCCTGAGCAATTTACTCTTGATTAATTGAAGAGCTCAGAGATAACATAATAGAGCAGCACCCCACTTTACAACATCCAATTATTATTATTACTATTTTAAACACCCCCCGTCTTTCTACGAAAGAACGTAGGGTGGCGTATCTCTCCCACCCAGCCTATGTATTTTCCTCCCCGGTGAAAAGATGGTTCATTTATTCCACACTACAGGAACCACAACGTTCTGGTTCCATAAGCCCCAGCCTGGTGCTTCTGATCACAATCCTCACTAGGTTTCAGATGATCATACGCAACTGGGAAGAATGGGGAGTTGCGGTTGAAAGCTACTGGAAGGCTAGGGAAGTTTGTTTGTCAGGAGACACACTTTGCAACAGATTTTGGTTTCCAACCTCTGTTGTCCCATCTGCTCTGCTTTGCTACATTCTTTAGTGATTACTCACGTGTCAAACTAGGAAATCTCACCCCTCACATTCCCAAGGCCCTGGAGTAGCTTTTCTGTCTGGCCTTTCTCAGGGAACCAGTGATTGCGTTCACACAACACAGCTAAACCCTAAACAAGCCTTGCATGTTGCATTAATGTAGCTGCAACGTCTCCAAGTGATCTAGTTGCACATGTTGTGTGAAGGGAAGCAGGCAAAGTTTATGAAAAAGGCATTTTACTCTGTGTGCTTGGAGGGAAGGAGGGAAGGAAAGGAAGGAAAGGAAGGAAGAAAGAAAGAAAGAAAGAAAGAAAGAAAGAAAGAAAGAAAGAAAGAAAGAAAGAAAGAAAGAAAGAAAGAAAGCTATAGTGCAATACAAAAATGGAAGAAAGTAGAAAAAAGAACAAGATATACAGGAAGGTATAAGAGTAAAAAGAAGCCACTTCCGATATTCTTCACAGCAGTTATAAGCGCAATTATATTTTAACCTGTCTTTCTCAAGTTACATCATCTCGCTCTCCTTTCTCTAATCTATCCCATCTAATCATCAAAACCATAAATCACAACTTGGTTTTTCACAAAAGAAAATCCAGAAGGGATTTCCAGTCACCCATAAATGCAGATAGTAACCCTTTCTCTAATCCGAGAAGTCAGCTTATCCAGCTCAGGAAATTCTTACACGTCCTCGCCATTTCACTAACCATGCCTCTATGGTGGGTCGTGCCGAATCTTGACTCTGCCAAATAACAATGACCAGAATGTTTGGAAAAGCGATTGATAACAATCCATTTGTTAGCTCAAAAATACAGTAGATCCAACCAGATTAGCGAAACAAGCCCACCAGACACATTAAGAAACAAACGTGGATATTTGATCCGGCACGAATTACCGTTAACCTTTGGGACGATATGGGATAGGCAAGACACAATGGGATATTTCGAGTTATTCACATTAATAGTTTGCTAACAGAGAGTTCTGAAACGCTAATCTTCTCTTTATTATTATTGTTCTTCCTGTTAATTATGTTGTGATTAATGTAGTATATAGATGGCAGGTTAATAATTTCCAAATGGATTTGGTGGTTTAAAATCTTTGGGGCCTGTTTTGCAAGGGGAGAGAAATTAATTTTGTAGTAATGTATTCATCGGTATTCAATTATGGGGGGGATAGGATAGTATGTGTATAGGCGTTAGGTTGTGTTTTTTTCCCAATGCATGTTTTGTGTTCTTTTTTCCCCCTATTCTTAAATTTTGTATTTGTTTTGTATTTTAATTGTTAAACGTTAATTTTTAACATTTGGAGGGGAAAAAAAGAAAAATGAAAGAAGCCCGGCAGAGAGAGAATTGCCTTCCAAGCTAGTTGAAAACATATAATAATAATAATAATAATAATAATAATAATAATAATAATAATAATAATAATAATAAATAAACCTTTATTGTCAAAGTACAACATGTGTACATTGAGATTAGCTGAGCCTCCCCCCGTGCTTTCTCCCCCCAACACATAGTGACGACAAACCCTCCATCCTACCACACCATATGCAGAAACATTTCACTGGACAGGTAACCACTTCACCAAAGAAGATTTTGGACAGGTCCAGCAACAAAGCAGGTGGTTTTTTTTTTTTTACAAAAAGGCCTGTTCAGTTATGAAAATGCTGGATGGGTGCTGAAAAGGATGCCAGCAGAAGGACTGCACCTGTCACAAGCCTTGTCCTTCTGATCTAGAAAGATAAAGCCACATTAAAACACAACTTCACGCCTCTTTCCAGTTATTTCAAGAAAATCCTCCTTGACAAGGGGAAAAACCAGCAGATTTGTTTTCATTTGTGCCACAAGCAGTATCAACCCAAGACGTGTGAACGTTTCCTCTGCATATTTAACTCAGCGTACAAATTAGGTACCCTATTATTTTTCAGCAGTTTTTTTTTAAATCTTCCTTTATCCTTCTTTTTTAAAAAGCATTAGTGACACCATCAGGAACAAAACCTTCCTACCTTCCTAGAAGAAGACAAAAAGCAAACAGGAAAGGAAGAAGACACAAGTTCTCTGTTACAAACCACGCCAAATGTTGGCCAACGTAACGGAAGAGATTAAATTCCGCTTCTCGGAGTATGAGTGAGCACGTGTGTGCTTTAACACACCATAAAACCATGCGATAAGGCCCTATAAAAACTTGTTTTAATTTTACTCTGAACTCCCATCAAGCACATCGTATACAAGCCTTGAAAAAAAGAGGGGTGGGGGAAGAGAATTGTGTGAAAAGTAATTTTGCATAATCAGGACATGCCATCTGGAACAATTAAATGATTTCTATAGAACTATGAGGATCAGTCATATCTGCTTATTAAAGATCAGAAATTATACAAGTCATAAATCCTCGAAAAAACTACATGTGCTCTCGCCTGTCAACGCTGTTTTAACTTCAGATGCTGAAGAATGCACGATTAAGGCTGAGAAAAAAAAGAGATTAATATATGCAAATTACATTGAGCATTTAAAATCCCCAGCAACTGTCTCGGGTTTTTCCTGTCCTTATTGCTGCATTTATGTTTTATTCATCCTTTCGCGCAACTCACCTGTCATTTCATAAGCTATAATATTATGGGGGTATTATTAAACAGCATAAAGCCCCTGTTTTAATTGGAAAGCTTCATTGCATTTTCCAATTATTTGGACTAAATTAAAAGCAGATGTACATAGTTTAATAAGGAGTCTAATATCAGTTCCGGGAAATCAAAATTCACGGGCACTGTGGCATTGCAATACTTTTACAAAGTGTACATTTTGAAGGAGATTCTTGGCACGTTACCCCTCCCCCCCTTCTTTCTTTGGGAAAAAAAATCAGTCCCAGCAATCTGTTAATTGTCATCCTGTTAATAACTGTTTAAATATCCAACTGGCATAGGAACATCCTATTCATAAAAGAACAGAGATAGGAAACAGCTAGCTGAGCAGAAGCAAAGCCACATTCTTAATAAGACATTTTGCTACATCTGGAACATGATATTCACACCGTTGGGGATAGTTAACCAAGCACGGAATTGCAGATTGGGGGTGAAGAAAGAACTTTATTCCAGAATTGTTCAGTTGGGTTGAACTATTTCCTTCTCCCATGCAAACAAAAGCATTGTAGTTTTTTTTTTTAGAACTCTTAGGCTCCATATAAAAATCTTTAGTCCTGTACAAATTATACACGATCTGAGAGCTACTTAGATACTGAGTCAAGCGGCCACATAAAACAATTGAATATATACATTAAAGGAAAATATTTGTAGCTCAGAGTTGAAAGGAGGGGTCCTTGATGCTCTCTGAGCATGGTTGTTTTCTTGCAGACGTTTCATTATCAAGCTAAGTAACATCATCAGTGCTAGAAGGGTTTGTGGAGAGAAGAGGAAGGACAGGAAAGAAGGATGGATGGATGGAAGGAAGGAAGGAAGGAAGGAAGGAAGGAAGGAAGGAAGGAAGGAAGGAAGGAAGGGACATCACTGATGTTACCTAGTTTGGTAATGAAACATCTGCAAGAAAACCACCAAGCTCAGAGAGCAACAAGGACCCCTCATTTCAACCCTGAACTATAAATATTTTCCTTTAATATATATATTCAGTTGCTTTATGCGGTGACTTGACTTGGCATCTAAGTAGCTCTCAGATTGTGCCTATCTTATACTAAAGATTATTATATGGACCCTAAGAGTTGTAAAAAAAAAAAAGGCCTACAATGCTTCATCGTTTGTTTGCGTGGGAGAAGAAAATAGTTCAACCCAACTGATCAATTCTGGAATAAAGTGCTTTCTTCACTCCCAAGTTCTTTTGCTTGGCTCCGTGACAATCCTCCCAGTCTTCTCCCAAGACTTGACCACCAAGACATCGCTGATCCACGCTACGAGTTCTTGAGGCTCATAAAAACTCCAGTTCTTTTGCTTTGTCTCATGAAAACCCACTCAGTCTTTTCCTAAGAACGAGAAGAATCTGCTAGGAGAAGACAACAGACATTACTAATCAACACTAAGACTTCCTGAGGCTAATAAAGACCTCCATCCTAGTTTGCCCTCAATAAAATCCCCACAAAGCCTTCAAATATGGCTAGAATGGGATTACAAAGCGGCAGGGATGTGGTGAATCAAGGAGTTCAGCAACAAACATCGCAACCTTATAATAAGAAGGCAAAAACTATCTTCCTCGGCGAAGCTAAAGGGAGTTATTTTGCAGCAAATTAAAACAACGGCACTCTTCCCTGCTCCAAAATTATCGATGTTAATAAAGGTAGTTTACTGGGCCGTGTGAACTATTTAATTATCTTTGAAAAGTGAATGGTGTGTGAGGGGTGGATAATGAATCAAAACAATAGTTTTGGGATGAAAAGACGACTAAGCGTTGATTAAATTGTCTTTCCCATCGAAGGCAGATAAAAGATTTATTATAAAAAAAAACCAGAGGCAATTGAAGTCCACATAATATCGTGGCAGGAAGCATATGGCTGTTTGGGGGGGGGGCGGCCAACACAAGAAGAAAAAAAATTGCACAATAGGGATGGAAAGAGAATCAAGGAATTTTGGCATTCTCTCTTTTCAAGGGAAGCAGTTTTGCCCACCAGCCCATTCAGAGTGCCATCTTAGCTCATTAATCAATGCCAACGTATTTCTATAGACTCAAGAGTTGGAAAAAGCTATTGCTCGAAACATCAGTTGGATGTTGGGTTTTCCATGCCAAGGGCTATCTTGGAATTTGGGCCTTACTTTTTTTTTAAATTAATGTTTAGCCTGGTCACTATTTTCCAAAGTTTGAGTTGCACACTTACGTCATGAATGAAAGACATATAAAAATGCCAGCTACTTCAGAAGAGCAACAAAGATGATCAGGGGACTACAGATGTTTCATGACCCAGCTAGGTAATATCATCAGTGCTAGAAGGAACTGTATATAAACAGAGAGTAAGCGCTCACGCCTTTGATATTACCTAGTTAAGTCATGAAATGTCTGCAAGAAAATCACCAAACTCAGAGAGCACCAAGGACCCCACAGTCCTCCTCCTCTCTGTACATCCCACTCCCTTGTGGCACTGATGATATTACCTAGTGGGGTAATGAAACGTCTGCAAGAAAACAACCAAGCTCAGACAGCACCAAGGACTCCACATCTTCTACCTGCTCCTAATCTTGGCACTGAGAAACCCAGAAAATATGATCTGCATAAATTGAAGAATGTCACCATACGTACCTATCTAGTTTGATGACTAGCCAAGCACATCGGAGAGAAACAGCTCTGGAAATCAGATACAAGCAACAGCTTGCTTATCTGATGAAATCAACACTTGCTACCATTTTATTATGCAAGATTCCACCGCGGCTTCTACAAATACAAAGACACTAAATCTCCCTCAGCTGAATATCGAAGTCAGCTTTGTGATAGAAGTGGACAGAAGCTTCTTTATTGTTTTCCTGCACTATTGATTACATTTACAAGCTTTAGCTTAGCTCCCTTCTTGATTTAGTCAATGATCCCAACCAACCAGGAATCCGAGGTGTCTTGCATTGGGAAGGAAGGGTGATTCCTGGTATAATTTAGAATCTGAATTGCGCTGGAATCTGAGAGTCCAGGAATGAAGGAAAGAACTGAGCCAACGAGAAGAAGAGAAAAGATGAATTGGGCAGCGTTGCCAAAACCTCTCGCGACAAACAAAGGAGAGTTTCAACTCAGCTCCGGTAACGTACGATTTGTCCATAAGTCATACCAAAGCCTCTTGCGGATAGATGAAACATTTTGCAACCCAAGCAGCTTCTGCATTTCCAGCCAAAGTATTTTCTCTTTTGTTTTGGCGTTTTGGAAGCCAAACCAACTTATCTCCCTCCGGGAGCCATTAACATATTGTCTTGGAACACGCTGTTTATTAACTTCACCCCAAAAGCTGCCAAGGTATTAAAAAGCTCATCCGTTTAGTCTGAAACTTTTGATGGAATATCTGCACTCTTCATACTGACATTTCTATAAAGGGTAATTTAGTAGCACAACAATGCAAGATCTACCGAAGTACTGTAAATAAGGCAGGGAAAAGTAAGCATAAGGATGTTTCAAATTAAGGACGAATCTCATAGTTTATTTTCTCATGCTTAATTTGAGAGAGACTGATTTGATAAACCCACAAGACTATGCCAAGGAAATTTAGATATTTTCTACTTTCCACTGATATCAAGGGGAAGGGATACCCAATGCCTACATTTGTGCCCACTAAAATAAACTTGATTTAATTCTCAATAAATCTTGTCGATTATGTAGCATGCTTATAAATGATGGTTGATAATATTAAAATGTCTTATGATTTTCCCCATCCCTTATTTAATAATAAACAGGAATGGACAGAACACAATTCTGTTTTCATCATCTTTTGGAATAAGAAATCTGTTCTGTTCTCTTTCAACCAGCACATCCCACTTTTTATTTACACCTTCAATATGAATAACACTCTTTAAAAACCCTTTGTTATTTAAAAAAAAAGATTTTTTAAAAAGACTATTTTAAAAAAAGAAAGATTGTTCTTGAATGATGAGAATGATCCGTAGAATTCAAATATTTGGATCACACAGTGGGATGCTAGAAAGGGTGAAGCTTTGAGATGATCATTAAAGAAAGATTCAACCTGGAACTAAGGAGAAATTCCCTGGCAGTGGAGAACAGTTAAACAGTGGAACTCCTTGCCTCCAGAAGTTGTGGGTGCTCCATCACGGGAGGCTTTTAAGAAGAGACGGGACAGCCATTTGTCTGGAAAGGGTATAAGGTTTCCTGTTTGAGCAGGGGTTGGACTAGAAGACCTCCAAGGTCCCTTCCAGCTCTGATTCCATGACTATGTCCCTCTTACCCAGGGGTCTTCAAACTTGGCCCTTGTATGATTTGTGGACTTCAACTCCCAGAATTCCTCAGCCAGCATGCCTAGCTCAGTAATTCTGGGAGTTGAAGTCCACAAGTCATAAAAGGGCCAAGTTTGAAGACCCTTGCTCTTACCAGTCAGGCTGGAAGCACATGCTCTTTCCATCAAAAATTACTATTTTAGAAGGCAGAAGAATTCTCTATCAAACACGAGAATTCTAAACCTTGACGTCGATCATGAAAGAACTGATATGAAGGGATAATTAGAGGGATCTAGGATCATGGAATATTATAATCCAGTAAAAACCACTGGGCAATGGAAAACATTTCAATTCAGTCACCATATGATTTTATTTCTTTATAAAGCTGCTAAGTTGACTATTTTACAATCCTAGAGCTCACAACAAAGCCAAAAAGACAAAATGGTAAGCAACCATTCATTCATTATAAATTTAAAGCACTCTCTATATTTCCAAAATCTCCAGATGTGTCTGTTTAAGACACCCCCACAAGAACAAGATGGCATATAATAAGGGCGAGAAAAACGATTTATCCTTGAAAGGAAGATGTGTGTGTGTGTGTGTGTGTGTGTGTGTGTGTGTGTGTGTGTGTGTAGTACTTGCACATTATCGGACTTTGACAAAATCATGGAAAAGCTCAAAGGCAAAAGATGATTTAAAAATCCCTGAGGAACGTAAACATATATATATATTTATTAATCAACTCAAGTTTTAAGTTGATTAATCTACCAATTACACTGATGAAAGGGCCACCTCTGTCCCGTCCTGTAACGAAGGCAAAATTTAAGGGTCATTTCTCTTGCAAAGGAAATAAAGATGCTATAAATGCCAGGTTCGCTTTAATAATACATGCTGCGCGCTGAGCCCAACATCTGCAAAAATGGAAAGCAGAAACACACACACACACACACACACACACGCAGCCACACATCTTGACACCTCGGTGCTGCAGCTTATTGTTCCTTAAGTGACGGAAGGTTTAATCAAGGAAACACGCAATCCATCACTTGAAACGAGGCAGACTGTGTGGGTCTGACAGCCTGCACATGGCTTTATACAGTGGGAAAACCTCGCCACCTGTCAGCCACTAACCTTTTACACCAGGATCCAAGATACAAGCTTTGTCCCCCTTCCCCTCCCTCTCCCCTTTATTTCAGCACCGTCCCCTGTTATTGGCAGGGACAGACGGTGAAGAACGAGGGCTGTTTATGCGTCGCCGTGGAGAATTTATGCCCCCTTAAAAGTGACTTATTCCTCCTTCCGACTTCTGTTATTACAAGCCATCTACTTCTCCTTCTGCTTCGTGAAGTTCTGTTCTTATCAGAAGAACAGAGTTGGAAGGGACCTTGGAGGTCTTCTAGCCCAACCCCCTGCTTGGGTCCTTGGGTAAAAATTATTCCTGCCCTCTGCTCTTCCTTCTCTCTAGTCGCCCGTGTGGGTCTGACCTTCTGACTCAACACCACCCTTCAGAAGAAGTCATGAGAGGTATGGATGGAGGAGTTCTTTCTCACGAACTCTACGATCACCAGGTCAGAAGATTATTGGATCTTCTTGAGAACCTTGTCCTCTTCTCTCAACATCCCGTCACGTGGTCAGGAACCCAGTCTGAGGATGGACTGCTGTTGAGAAGGACTACTTAACTGACCACCTGACCAACGTGAGGCTTCAGAAGCACCACTCCTCTTTGCGGTGTGGGCACGCCATCTTTCCCCCATTGCCTGCAGAAGTGTTACAGGTCATCCTCAACTTACAACAATTTATCTAGTGAATGTTCGAAGCTACGACGGCACTGGAAAAAGGCGACTTGTGACTATTTTTTCACAATTGCAAGCGTTGCAACGTCCCCTGATCAAAATCCAGACGCCTGGCAACTGACTCATATTTATGACGGTGGCAGGGAGGTGTGACTTCCCTATGCTGGACCTTCTGATCAGCAAAGTCAATGGGGAAGGCAGCTTCACTTAACAACCCGTGTTACTAACGTAACAACTGCAGTGATACAGTTAACAAAGGTGACAAGGAAGGTCATTAAAAAAGAGAGCAAAACTTGCTTAATGACCGTCTTGCTTAGCCACTGAATTTGGGGGCTCGATTTGGCAAATGTAACTATTGTTGCTGTGAAGGGAGCGTCTCTAGGAAGCAAGGAGATCTGTCACTTACCTGAAATGGCATATAAATTGGAGTGCTGATACTCAAAATCTGGCCGAGTGCCGTGGCCTTTCCCTCGAAAGCTGGCAGGAAGCGTCAACGATATATGTCTAAAGAGAAGGGGCAAAAGAGCACACGTGACCTTCAAGAACAACGATCCCAAATTAAGGAGACAAGGATGCTCGTGATGGAGAATGGCTTCGACAGATCGTCTTGCCCAGCTGGGTGACCTTGGGCCAGTCACTCTCCCTCAGCCCTAGGAAGGAGACAATGGCAAACCGCTTCTGAAAAACCTTGCCAAAAAAACTGCAGGGACCAGCCCAGAACTGGACACAACTAAATGGAAGAAAAAACAACAACCCAGTGGATCAATCAGCAGGGGATACTGAGTTCTCGTCCCACCTTTAGCCACAAAAACCTGGGCCGGTCCCTCAATCCAAAGCACCTCACAGGTTTGTTGTTGTTAAAGTAAGAGGAGGAAGTGTTGGATATGTTTGCCACCTTAAATTATTTGCAAAAATAATAAAGGCGGGATACAAACAAACAAGCAAACGATCTTAAATCTGTCCTAATTGCCGGCATGAATTGATTTTATACAAATACAAGCAGGAGCCAGATACGGATCCTAAACTTATTACTGCTGCCAGCTACGTCTCCTGCTGGCATATCTTAAAAAGGCACATTTTATAATCATTTTAAGACTATAAAGAGGGAGCTTTTCCTTCCCCTCTTGTACGCGTGCCACTCAGAAACCCCACACAACCTAATTTATTGGGAGGCAAAAAGATTAATATAACCCCTGTTAAACGCCAACAGCTTGGCAGCATATGGCAAATCAATGACTACTTTCAATTTCGAAAGCCATATTCACACATGCGCATTTAATAAATAAATAATAAACAAACAAACCAGCTCCTGGACCAAAGTGGAGAAGAGGGAAGGGAGAAAGAAATGGCGAGCAAGAGGGAAGAACAACTGGGGAACAATAACACAGCTGAGATGAATGGAGGCCGCTAGAATCTGGAATATAATTAATCATCATTTCAAGCAGCAAGGAGCCATATTGACACGGGCCTTGCATTTAAATATGTAATTAGGGTGACGTTCTTCATCAAATTTTTATATATATATATGTGTGTGTGAATATATGTGTGTGTGTGAATATATGTGTGTGTGTGTATATATATGTGTATGTATATATATATGTGTGTGTGTGTGTGTGTGTGTGTGTGTGTGTGTGTGTGTGTGTGTGTGTGTTTTAGTAGATTTTCACGGGTACAGGTATGTAGGTCTTGGCGTATTCGGGTCTTTTCCCGTGTAAGATTGAGGGTGTCTTGGCGATGTTTCAACGAGGTCCCATAAATATATGGGGGAGAAACTAGAAAAATCTTCCAGTTCAAGCCGTCTCTAAATATGACGACTAATTTCGAGACGGTTCAGCTAAATTTTCTGGAGAAAGTTTATCTCCGAAATTATTCAGCACTTAAGTGGGGGAATAAAACTGGCAGATAAAGACAAGTGAAGCCCCAAATTGCATCATTTCAGAGGTCAAGATCTTGAGTCCTGCTCAACTCTAGCGAGGTCCAAGCTGGGGAAAAGTAACCTAAATCTTGCATTGACGAGATTTTGATTTAACAGACTACTAAGACAGAAATGAAAACAGATCATCTGGCTGATTCAACTGGCAAGCAAAATTCTTTTGATTCCACCCCCCCACACACACCAGCTTTTCATTATATTTGGTCTGAACTCTCTGCTCTCAACTGCTAGTTTTCTATTATTATTATTAGTAACAGTGGTAACAGTAGTTGTACACTATTAGTAACACTGTTTAAAAAGTTTCCATCACTTAGGGGAATGCCTTCTGTCATCACCCTGTCTTTAGACATATGAAAGCTTTTTAGTTTGGTGATTTATTACTAGGATTCTACTTTTCTCCTGTCTTTTATTTATATTTCCATTTGTAGATGATAGATAGACAGACAGATAAATACATACATAGATAGATAGATAGATAGATAGATAGATAGATAGATAGATAGATAGATAGACAGACAGATAGACAGACAGACACAGATACTGGTAGATTGATGGATACAGGTGGATAGAATAATGGAGAAATTTATTACTATAATTCTGTTTTTATTTTTTTATATTTGTATTTGGATGGGTAGATATATAGGCAGATAGATAGATATAGACAGAATGAAGAATGATATAAACATATAGCTAGACAGAGCCAATCAATTCCAGAAAATAACAGTACAATAGTATATGACCAACCTAATTTTATCCCTTTTTTGTGGCAGTCATTGAGTGAATCACTAGGGGCTGGTTCTGCCAAAAACATGCTGGTTTTCCACAAAAAAACCTCACCACTGAGGTAAAATGTGGTCATGTGACCCTGTAATTGTGGGCTCGTTAACGAGCGCCTGACATGCAGTCATGTGACTGTAGGGGGGGAAGGGAGGGGTGGCAGCTATTGGATCATAATTACCTCAGGGAGGTCCGTCAGAATTCTGAACAGTTGCTAAGCAACAGGCCACAAGTTGAGAACTATCTGTATTTTTAACCCCTCCCTGGACGTATCATTAATTAAATCTGGCCTTCATCTTAAGAGCTTTCTGAATATGTGTGTGTGTGTGTGTGTGTGTGTGTGTGTGTGTGTATGTGTGTGTGTATATATGTATGTATGTATACACACACACACACACACACACATTAATAGAGCTTTCTGAATTTCTTGCTGCATTTGAGGCACCGAAAGAGGATGGGGCAGCGGGGGGGGTGGGGTTTAAACAAACAAGCAAACAAAAAAAGCAGATATTTAAAAAATAAAATAAAATAAAATAAAAAAAGGAAAAAGGCAATGCCTTTTAATGAGGAACAATAAAAAGCCAGTCTCTCTGGAGCCATAATTAGAGGAAATTAATTGAAGTTGTGTTTTGACACCGTCGCCGAATGCGCCGCGGCAATGCGTGACACGTTCGCCACTCTGCCCACTGCGCGCTGCTGCCTGACGGGGAGCGGGAGTGGGGGGGGCAGAGGACTCCCCCCCTCCCTGCCACTTGCAACGTGCGTGGGTTTGGCAGCCGGGCTTATTCCCTCCTGTCCCTACTCCGGCGAGTAGGCAAACTTAGCCCTGAAAAGAGATTAACAATTAATTACTAGGACTTGAAGAGAATCTCTAATGCTGGAAGACTCGGGGGTGGGGGGGAAAGGGGGAGGCAGGGAGAGGGAGCTCATTAATATGGGCAAATGCCAATTAATTCTCCCCACCAACGGCGGAGAAAGAGAGTAACACGTCCCCTTTCCCCGTCAGCATTCAAATGACAGCACAGGAAGGGGGTTTAATGTAAGAGGAAGAAGAGAAACGGGGTGTCTCTATATGGGTGGGTTCGTGTGGGTGTGTGTACACGCGTGTGTTCCCCTCTCCCTTCCATATATTGGGGTGTGGAGGGGGGAAGCAAGCCTCGGAGACCAGGGCAAAGGGATGACAAAAGGGTTTCCCGCAGCTTCTTCTCGCTTCTGGACAAAATGGCAGCTGCCCGATCTTTGGGTTCTGCTGCTCGACTACAATTCGGTGTGAGCGGAATACCAATGTCGGAGGGAAGCCCAACCGGCTTCTCTTCTCCTGCCGGTACATCGTTCACCCTCATCTCTCCTGCTTAAGAGCTGAAGAATGAGGGTGGTGGGGTGGAGGAAGGGAAGGTGGATGGAGGAGATGGAGGAGGACGAGAAGAAGAGAAAGAGAGGAAGAATGGTGGAGAAGAGAAGGGGGGGAGGAGGAGAAGGAGGAGAAGGAAGGAAGGAAGGAGAAAGAAAGAAAGAAAGAAAGAAAGAAAGAAAGAAAGAAAGAAAGAAAGAAAGAAAGAAAGAAAGAAAGAAAGAAAAAAAGAAAGAAAGGAAGGAAGGAAGGAAGGAAGGAAGGAAGGAAGGAAGGAAGAAGAGAGAGAGAAAGAAAGAAAGAAAGAAAGAAAGAAAGAAAGAAAGAAAGAAAGAAAGAAAGGGGGGAGGAGAAATAATAAGAAGAAATAAGGAGAAAAACAAATAAGAGGAGACAAAGAAGAAGGAAGAGTAGATAAGGAGAAGATAAGGAGAAGATAAAGAGAGGAGGAGAAAAAAAGAGAAAGAGGATATCTGTCATAGTAACAGGACCCCCCAAAACCTTTCTCCATGTTAGGTAGGAGAAGGTGTCACCTCTTTCCCACTTCCTAGCCTGCTTGTCATTGATTGATGCTGCCCATTCAAAAAAAAATAAAATCAAGTATAACGCCATAGCTGTTACTAGAGCTGAGAAAGGAACACGAATACAGACACAGATGGGTGATAAAATAGGTTAGACATAGGAGCGTAAGATGTTGTGAGGGGAAAAATAAATAAAATTTTGAAACTGGGTGTTTTTGAATTTAGGAATTTAGTCTGGAAACTTCAAAGTGGCCATGGATAGCAGCCAAGCAGGGGATTATGCTTGAAAAATTTCTTTCTTTTTCAGTCCTGGCTTGAAAAGATTGTTGGCTTATGTTCATCCGGAAACCATCGTTGGCAAGGAAGGATGAAAAGCCCACATATTCACCTGGGAAGGTTGGCAGCTGGTGTGGTGGCTGGTGCTTGTGGAGAAGGTGTGGTAGGCTGAGATGATTCATGATTTCGAGGGACTTTCCCCATCCGGTACCAGATGCCCATGTTGTTCAATTCCCTTTTCATCAAAGAGAGAAAACAGTAAGATTCCTTCAACAGAGAACATAAAATAAAGTAATAGGTTCAAAGGGACCTTAGAGGTCTTCTAATCCAACCTTCTGCTCAAGCATTTGAGACAAATAACATTTGAGACAAATGGTTGTCCAATCTCCTCTTGGGAACCTCCAGTGTTGGAGCATTCACAACTTCTGGAGGCAAGTCGTTCCACTGATTAATCGTTCTCACTGTCAGGAAATTCCTCCTTAGTTCTAGGTTGTTTCTCTCCTTGATGGGTTTCCATCCGTTGCTTCTTCTCCTGCCTTCAGGCGCTTTGGAGAATAGGTGGACCCTCCCCTTCTTTGTGGCAGCCCCTCAAATACTGGAACCCTGCTATCATGTCACCCCTAGTCCTTCTGTTTGTTACACTAAACATACCTAGTTCCCTCAATCATTCATCATATGGCTTATTGAGTTGGAAGAAGACCCCTAGAGCTGGTTTAGAAATGAGACAGAGGTCCCATTGGAGAGGAAATTGGTCATCTGAAAAAAGTCAAGTGAAAAGTCCTGAAAAACCAAAACACCTCCATACCCGATATACGTATATTGTTGAGGAGTTTGTTTGCCTCGGCCCAGTATGCGGATATCACAAATGGCGGCCTCTGTAGAATCCCGGGGAATAAATTTAATGCACAACCTCTTTTTCCGGAAAGCAGTTTCTTCTGAAAAAGACAATGCGAGTTTAAAAAGCTTACTCTTCTCTTTACAGGTGGTTGAAGGCTTAAAGAGGGGAGGAGAAAGAGACAGACACCAAGAAAGAGAACAATAATTGCATTGAACTTTCCCAGTTTCTCCTTCCCACTCCTCTGGGATCTTTCCATCTCCAAGCCTTCTGGTCAAGTTGTAGAGAACGTCTATCCCTGGATCATGCAGAGACATGAATATCTGGACCTTTAAAACTTGGTTGACCTTCTGCCGAAGGGAAATGCAAATGGTGGACTTAGTATGCGGTGTCAATCCTTAAGAAAAATGCTCTTAGGGAGGAGAGGGCAAGATTACAAGTCTTGGACATCCAGCTACATTGGGTGAAGCTCACATTGGTTCCTTGTTATGTGTAAAGGGAATTTCATCCAGAACTTCTCAGAAGGTACCAATCCTGATGGCAGAATGTTGACCAAGATGTATCTATAGTTCAGGATTATTTTTTTAGCTTTTTTCCCCACCTAGAACCCCAGTCTTTAACCTCCTCCCTTGTCTTCTCTCGTCTAGTCTGGATTTTGATGT
Source organism: Vipera ursinii (assembly GCF_947247035.1). Lineage (NCBI taxonomy): Eukaryota > Metazoa > Chordata > Lepidosauria > Squamata > Viperidae > Vipera > Vipera ursinii. Next base: position 7,431,211 of record NC_139529.1, on the reverse strand, counting down.
GTTGATCTTCAACTGAAACCCAACAATAGGGATGCAGATAGGATTCAACTCAATCCATAGCTGGTGCATCACAGAATCCTCTGCCTGGCTGAATCTAGATAGGACCTGATCACAGTAAAGGCTACCAACTCTACTTACGTGTATCCATAGTTTCCTGAATTGGGATGAAGCCGACGGGCAAAGTATCTTTTATGTCTATGAGCTTCATATCAACCAAGACATTACCTAAGTGACTCTGTTGGAAGAAAGGCAGAAGACTCAATGGCCGCCAAATACTGGAGGATTCGGCAAAAGCTAAACCACCCCAATAAACAGAAACTACATTCCCGCAAGACCATTAATCTGATGGCTCCATCCAGTCAACAACATTATTGTACAAACACAGTCCATGTATCCAGACTTTCTCACAAACTACCCCTGCTCATCTGAGCTTCCGTTCAAGTTGGGGGGGCTGGATCAAGAGGCATGGCTTTGGAAGTCTGAATCTTGGATAAGACAATTATGCGAGTATTGGCAAAGAGACTGGAATGATCAGAAACATACCTTCATTCATTCATTCAATCAATCAATCAATCAATCAAATCTGTATTGAGGTTATAGACCAGCATAAATCAAGACTGTGACATTTGCTTAAAACGCCCGTATTTGGGAGATGCTGACGACAAACTACCAAATTCTACAATGACACAAGCCCATGTTGAACACTAGCGATGGCCGTGAAATTTAGTAAAACTAAGCAAATTGATTAGGCAACTGATGGGGAAAAAAGGGAAACTCCCAGAGTAGAGCATGTCTGTCTGTCTGTCTTAGGGTTGAACTGTGGGGTGTTCTCTGAGCTGCCTTTCACTACTATGCTAGACAGCATCGTTGGAAGAAAGTTCACCCTCACATGCACTCAGCCTGGTCCTGAAATGTCTAGAACAGGGATGGCGAACCTTTTAGAGACCGAGTGCCCAAACTGCAACCCAAAACCCACTTATTTACCGCTGGGTGCCAGGTGGGCGTGGCCTACTGGGTAGGTGAGGCTGTGGTGTTCATGGAAGATAAGGTGGGTGTGGTCACCTCAATGTCGCTCGTGGGGAGGGACACCTGTGGGGGGCAGCTGGTTGAAGAGGGACAGTTGCCACCTCCAAACCATGGTGCGGGTGCCCACAGGGAGGGCTCTGAGTGCCGCCTCTGGCACCCGTGCCATAGGTTCACCACTACTGGTCTAGAAGATAGCTCAAGAGAACATGAAGAGAACATTTCTTTAGCTATCGTCCCAACGGTCCTGTGGACATCTGCAGTTTCGTTCTTGTAACCCTTCAAAAGCCTTTTCTGCTTCAGAACTATGGAGATGTGGATCTACATAAATTCTTCTAAGGTGGGACTGCCTCCCTTCAAGTTCTAAAAGAAGAGAGGGGACCAGAATTGGTGGCAGAGACCAGGTTAGTCCTGCAGTTGGTGGGAAAGAGGTTTGGTTCATCCCTGGTGCTCTTCAGACCCCCTCAGAAGGAACATTTGGAATCCACATCTTTCCAGAGGCTCCCCTTTCCAAAATTACAAAGCGGGGAAACAGCTCCAGTTTTGTGAAAGCACAACCTCAGGGGGGGGGAAAAATACACAGACAGGGAAGATTCTTATCTGAGCAGAAAAGGCATGCATCCAGTTTGCTAATCAGCTTCATTTTTGAAGCTTGGCCTAAGAAAAGTCCAGAAAGCAAAGCAAAATGGCGGGGGGGGGGGAAACAACAACAACGGGGGAAAAAGAGGCGATCCTCCAGGCCAAGTTGGAACAAGGAACCCTGATTTGAATCCAAGCAAACGTCGTTCCTTATTAATTAAGGGCTGGAGAAGAAACCACGTTCTACAGCAAAGCTTTTATGCTCACATTTCATAAACATTTCCCTCAGAAAGCGTATCTGGGATCTCCCTTGTTTTGACAGTCATACAAGTAGAGGCCCATCATCCTGTGTCAGCAAGACCCTTCTGGAAACATGTTTCGCTTGGGGGCGACTGGAAGGAGAGAAATGGATTTTGCATCCTGCAAAATCAAGATGCATTTCCCACCCCACCCCACCCCCAAGAATCTTGGCACAGGGGACCAAAGAGAATTTGAATAATGGGGCACAAACCTGACTAGGAACCAAACTTTTTTTGTGTGCCTGCCTCTGAGTCAGCCTCAACTTCTGGCAACTCACAGACAAGACCATACAGCTTTCTTGGCAACATCTTTTTTTTTTGGGTGGGAGGGGGGCTTCCTAGGACTGAGGGAGGACTCTGCCTCCCCCAGGGAACTTCCATGGCTGAGAGGAGACTAGAACATGGGTCTCTTGGCTGTTGGTCCAGCAACTTTCAACGTTGTCCCATGAAGCCTTCATCATTATACGACTCTGGCTCTTTGGATGAGAGACAGGGACCAGCCCAAAGTCAGGCAGCTGGCTTTGGTGTCTACAGCAAGAGCAGAACTCACGGTCTCCTGGCTTCTAATCCAAGCTCAGGGTCTTCTGTTTCCTGGCCTCCTGCTTCTTACGGTGTCCTGGCTCATGGTCTCCTGGCTTCTAATTAACTCATGGTCCTCTGCCTCCTGCTTCTCATGGTCACCTGGCTTCTGATCCACTCATGGTCTCCTGGCTAATGATCTCCTAATCCAAGCTCAGTGTCTCCTGATTTCTAATTCAAATTCATGAGCTCCTGACTTCTAACTACAAACTCACACTCTCCCGGTTTTAATCCAGGGCCTTAACCATGAATCCAAACTGGCTCTTTAGGAACCAGTTATACTGATAGTTAATGCACAAAACGCCCTTTCCTTCAACCTTCCCACTACCTTAACTCCAAAAAGCAGTTGGACTTAAGAGCTTCATCACTGTGGAAGAACTCAAAACATGTTCTTTTTGATCCTACTTCAACCCCTCCATAGTTACACCAAAAAAAGCAAGTGAACTTACATTCTCTTTGGAAAAAGTCCGTGTGAAGCACAAATATCGTGTGACCTTGGATTTGAACAAGCCGTCCTTCCAAAGATCAGCATCTAGGCCATCCGCAGTTTGTGCAACCTGGGGAAAAAAATGAAAGAGAAGGGCCAGGTCATCCGTCCGTCCGTCCGTCCGTCCGTCCATCCATCCATCCATCCATCCATCCATCCATCCATCCATCCATCCATCCATCTATCTATCTATCTATCTATCTATCTATCTATCTATCTATCTATCTATCTATCTATCATAAAATCTGTTCTTGCTGGTAAATTTTAATTTCCTTTATAATGTTTTCTGCCTGGAAAGATAAGCACAAAACCCTGAAAAAGATGAAATTCTGTGTTATCAAATATTGTACTGTTTCGGGGCAGACTTAAGAACCTTGGTATGCCATTGTTTTTCAACGTTGCTTATAACGGCAAGCCAATAAACCCAGCACTCCTTTTTTTTTAAAAGGGGGGGGGGGAGTTTTAAAAAAAAAGAAACTTCAAAGAGGTGATTTCATCTGGGGTAATTTCCTCCCGGCCTCCAGCATTCTGACGACAAAACGTTTGCCACAAAATGTGCGCAGCAGTGGAATGTCGACAATGCAATTTCAGTTCAATCTCAAAAAAAAAAAAAAAAAGCGGGGGGGGGGGGAGAGAAAGCTTTGGGGGATGTGCCAGAAGTAAAAAGAGAGCTTGCCAGACCTAAATCCTGGGAAATTGAAGCATGAGGGAATCTACTAGGGGGGAAAAACACATCAAAAACAAGGCAGTGAAAACCCTAAGCCTTTCCATCTTGCAAAACAGTTCAAAAGCCAATTTCCGATTCTCATTTTGTGGAAAAACAACAACAACAAAAAGCAAAAACAAAAAAAAACGCCAGCTATCCTTCTTGGAATTTGAAGTAGTGAACTCAGCGTTTCCTTATCAGCCATCAAGTATGAGGAAATACAGTAGCTCCTAATAGAAGGCTCCTGTTTGAGATTCCAGAAAGATCATCTGCAAAATTCTTCTTTTTATTCCACCCCCGGCATTAAAACTTCCAAGTGGCCTCTCCTTTTATTTTGTTTTCCCTAAAAAAACAACAACTTTTTTTTTGATCCTGCAAGTTCTCCAAACATAGCTTAGAAGCTACAACCAGATCGGTCATCTCTGACCATCAGCTTAAATAGGGTCACAGCAGCAAACCTCAAGAAGCTCTCAAAAGCCTGCATTTTTGTAAGCTATGTAGCCAGGGCTCGGGGCAAAAATAACCCCCCAGCGTTAGTGGTTGATTACAAGAACAAACACAGCATTTAAGCCAGGTTTATAGAGTCTGAAGAAACAGCCTGTGGTAAAAAGCAGGGGATAGTATTCAAAATAAAATACGGCATCACCCAAGTAAATTTCCTTACACATAAATTCGATTTTTTTTTAAAGTCGCTAGTCCTCTTGAGGGTGTGAAAACTATCCTCTGACATCTGCCTTGGCAAGAATAACGAATCAACCGAACGGCTTCCCTTTTTACTGAACTCAACAATGTGTATGCACCGTTTTTAATTTCTATTTTCCCCCTTTTTTATTAGAGTGCTTTAATTTTAAAATTGCTTTAGGAAAAATAATAATAAAGAACTGAGCAGCAACTGGGTGTGGAATTATCCGAACAATCACCAAGAACTGCTGAAAGTAGAAGGCAGAGAAAGCTGGATTCAGATATGACCACCCACCAAACCAGGATAAATTCTTGCATGGCTGCTGGAGAACAACTAGCCTGCATTCGCACACAGCGTTAAGTCAGATAGGTTACATCTTCACTTGTCTGGGATACTCACTCCTTACTTTAGCACAGGTGAGACAGACTATGTTTTATTTTATTTATTGATAAAAGAAATGAGGAACAACAACATTGAGAGGGCAAGCCACTAGAATATAACGTGAAAGCAAATCCCGTTCTCTGCTAGCCCTGATGAGGTTACCTAGTTTGGCAACGAAACGTCTGCAAGAACGAGAGAGCAGCAAGGACCCTCTCCTCTTATTTATATATTGCGTGCATATGTTATGTTTATGTGTTATGTTTATCTCACCAATAAAGCAATTTTGGGCGGCTTAGAAAAAAAAATGGTGGTTTATTTGCTTGGGAATTATATGTGCCACAAACCCAGCTCTGATGCTTTGCTAGCCAGGCTTAAAGTTAGCTCCCAGCTCCAGAGAGTTGTGTGTTTTTTTGTTTGTTTAAAAAGAACACCCTGCAACGCACACTGCGTGCCAGCGCAAAGCGATTTGCTTGCGTTGCACACACACGAAGGAGAAAGGAAAGGAGAAGGTATCATCAAGGTGATGGTTGGGTGGACTTCATACTCACCACGTCGTAATTGGTGGGTGCTCTGTTCCGGGAGGCGACGACCCCAACGCCGGTAATGGGGTCCATAGGCAGGTTGGCCAAAGCATTGGTGAGCTCTCTAACCTCTGGCATGGTGGACGGATCCTGGAAAAGGAGAAGAGTGGGGAGGCAGAGACAGGTCAGAATGCAAATTTAGAGGTTGGATGCATCCCAAGAAACTGCCTGAACCAATCGTAGGGGCTGGGACCTTGTCTGCAATGGAAAGAAACATTCTTAAAAATATTTTAAGAATGCTGTTTAACCTCTCCACTCCACCCTTGGTTCCAGGCAAAATAATACCCCCAAGCAGGATAACAATAGCAACAACAACAACAAATGGATTTTCAAGCATCAGGGCAGGCTTTCCATTCCCTGATTTTTTTTTAATTGTCCAGAACTAAAAGAAGAGAAGTATTTTATTTATTTGTTTTGGGGATTGATATGGCTGCCCACTCACCTTTGGGGGCTCTAAGTGGCTTACAAATATACCTGCTCAATTACTTCTACTCCAAATCTCATCTGCTTTTGAGATTTGAAAGTGATTGGGCCAGCAGCCACTGGGAAAAGGATGGAAGCGTGAAGAGCTGAAACTCCTCTGGAGTTCAAGAGGATTTATATTATTCTGGAATCCTTCTAGAGCTCCAGTTCGCCTAGAATTCTAGAGTTTGTTTATATTATTCTGATTTTTTTTTGTTTTTTTTTTTGCTAGAGTTCTAGCTCTTCTGGAATTCTAGAGTTCAGTTATATTGTTTTGGTCCAGGTGGAAGGCTAGATGTAAAATAGATTATTTCTCCCCCACCCAAGACTGGTATTGTTAGCAAACAGGAAAGATGCCGTTTAGCAGTGGCGCACAAATGGAAGCTTTAATCTCTCCCATTCAGCCTTCTGCAGGAAGGAAGGAAGGAAACGTGGTTTCAGGATCCTGGACTGTTTAAAATATTTAGGCCGTCACTGAGCTACTGGCTTTGCAATTCACACCCACCTCTGCCCCTATATATACATTAATGCCCTCCCACAATTTGGTCTGTGCACATAAAAGCATGCCTACGGTCCTAGAAAGGCATCGGGGGATGCCACCCACGAACAACACAATCAAGTAGGACCATTTTTCTTTCTTTTTCTTCGTTTTGCAACACCTTTGGGCTAGCTTCCTTGCCATGGGAGAAGGCTGCATTGTGCCTTGAGGTTTCTTCCCCCAAAGTTACTCGTCTCCATATCTGAAAGGTATGCAAGGATCCCAAGGATTTTTCTGTACGCTGTGGGGCCCTTGGTTCTCTCTGAGCCCGAAAACGTTTCATGACCCAAGGAGGTAACATCATCAGCACTACAAAGTAGTGTGTGAGGTGTGTTCTCTCCCTGCTACTGAAGCACCGATGATGTGACCTAGTTGGGTCATGAAAAGGCTGCAAGAAAACACCAAACTCAGAAAGCAGCAAGGACCCCCCACAGTCCACCTCCTTCTCGCCTCTACAGACCCCAATCCCTCCTAGCGCTGATGATGTTACCTAGTTGGGTCATAAAACATCTGCAAGAGAGCAACTCAGCTCAGGGAGCAGCAAAGACATCGAAGTTCAGCCCTGAACGACAAATACAGGAAGTCCTTGACTTACAACCGTTCTTTTAGCGACCGTTTGAAGTTACAACGGCACTGAAAAAATGACTTGTGACCTTTTTGCACATCGCTGCAACATCCCCAGGATCACACGAATCAAAATTCATAACATATTCACTTCATATTGATGACAGCTGCAATGCCATAAATGCAACTTATGACCGTTGCAAGCTGCACTGCAGTTTTTGGAATATATGCCGTTGAAATTCTGAGGTCTTGTTGCCGTACTACGGAGATAGAAGACTGTACAGGTTACCAGTCGCTGACTTACGGCCACAGTTCAGCCCAAAATTTCTGATGCTAAGCGAGACATTTGTTAAATGAATTTTGCTCCATTTTACAATCTTTGTTGCCACAGTTAAGTGAGTAACACGGTTGCTAAACGAAGCTTGCCTTCCCCACTGACTTTGCTTGTCAGAAGTTTCCAAAAGGCGATCCCATTCTCACTTCACTAAACCACAATGAACAAATTACAATGGCTTAGTTCACACAAGACACTAAACCACCCCCACCTCCTCTCTCCATCAGCTGAAACCTAAGTTAAAGACAGCTTTGTGATATCCTGGATGTCAAGACCTAAGCCAAAGCTGCATATCAGGTATACTTAATTGTTTTTTTTACTGAATACACAAACTGGCTGATTTGTATACATTGCAACTTGCTACACTGGCATTGGTAGTGTTTACTTTCATCACTCTATATTACAATTTAAAGACAACATCCCTGTCACAAACAAGGAAAGTATATTGCAGCTTAGCAGGTTGGCTGAACAAGCCTGTAACTAATTTACAGCCAACATATTGTTTATTTCCAATATAGATCTATTGCTAATTTATCACAAATCTGTCAGTGGGTCACTGCCTTATACTGTAGCCCTTCCTGGCTTCACTTCAGCTTTTCTTGGGGGGAAAAAATGGAACTGTAGCCCTTGTTAACCTAACCAGTAGCATTAAATAACGATAAAAATAAAATAAAACAAACACAGCTAGTAAAGATACTCTGTTCCTGTTGTTGAGTCAGTGTGTCAACACACACAAATGCTTTCAGGGTCTCAAGAGCAACGCTGCATATTTGTAATGCAATTTCTAGGGAATGGGGTGGGGAAAAGCTCTTCCCCACCCCTCTCATTTAAAGGCTCTCTTCCTTATTCAACCCACTGAGACCCCCCCCACACACACACTTTTTCAAACTGGCAGTCTTATGCTAAGCACGGCGACTCCAGAGTTGGGATCCTATGCATGCTCGGAACTAAGAAAGCAGAGAGACGAGAGCAGGGGGGTTCAAACCGGAAGACACCCCACCTAGGTGCCATTCCAGGGGGGAGCTGGCGTGTGTGTGTGTGTGTGTGTGTGTGTGTGTGTGTGTGTGTCTGTGGGCAGCCCAGCCCAGCCAAGCATGCAAGAAACGGGTTATGCGAGGGAACTTCCACACCTTTAAGTGTACAAAGGCCCCTTAATGCAACAAGGCAAAGGGGTCTGCTCCCAAACGCGAGGGCCTTCCAGGCATCCCCCCCAACCCCCCACCCCAAAACAGCATCAGGAAGCTGGCGGGTGAAGAGGCAGGCGTGCCTTCTGTGGGTTGTGGTTGTTGATTGGCTGGCAGAGATTTTTTTTCTCGCCTCGTACTGAAAAAGGAGGGGGGGGCCCGACAAGACAAAGCCAGCCCCTCGTTCTGAATCTTTGCAGGGGTTCCCCCCCTCTCTAGCCCCTGAACAAGGGAGAAAGCCCCCCCCCACTCTTTAAGGAAAGGGGGAAGGAACGGGGAGACTTCCCCCCCCCCCATGTACACTCTGCAACAAGCCCTAACCGCGGCTTGCAAGGCCTACACGCTCCTTTCCCCGGTTTAGAAGTGCGGGGGGGGAGGGAAAGAAGGGTTCCCCTAATGCACCCCAGAAGGTGCATGTGGGGAAAGGGAAGCGGGAGGGGGGCTGGCAGGAGCGCAGGGGGCGCAAGGCCCAGCCCGGGATGGGGGCGCAATGGAGGAGAGGGGGCACCCAGGCCTGGCGGTGGTGGGGGGGGGGTGGGGAGACACTTAACTGTTGCCCGGGGCGTTGCTGCTGGCGGCTGCTGGCGGCTCCCCCGTTTCAGGCAGAAGCAGCTTTTCATTGCCCGGCAGGGCGGGGACCGAAGCGGAGGAGGAGGAGGAGGAGGAGGAGGAAGAGGAGCAGAAGAAGCAGCAGCGGCAGCGGGTGGGAGGGAGGGAGGAAGAGGAGGAAGAGGAGGCCCGGCGGGGCCCGCAGGAGGCGACGGTCCTTACCGGGAGTGCGAGCGCGAGGCCCCCCAGCCCCGGGCAGATCCCAAGCGGAGCAGCCGAGAGCGAGGGCGGAGGAAAGCGGCGGCCCAGGCCAGCTGACACCGCCTCCCACCCAGCCGGGCGCCGCTCCGACGAGCCGCCGCCGCCGCGCTCGCTAGAGCACAGAGCCCCCTGCCTCCCGGAGCCCGCACTGCCGCCGCCGCCGCCGCCTCCCCGCCGCCGCCCACCGGCCCCGGGCAGAAGCGGCGCGGCCAGCCCCAGCTCCTCCGGCCGGCCGGCCTCCCCCCCCACCGCCGGGCCCATCCGCCGGGCCGGGAGCGGGAGCCCCCGGGAGGGGAGGGGAGGAGAAGGACCCGCTGGGAGAGGGGGTGGAGGGGGCCTTTGATCCATCTATCATCTAGGTATAGCTATGTCTGTCTGTCAGTCAGTCAGTCCGTCCATCCATATCTATCTATCATCTATCTATCTATCTATCTATCTATCTATCTATCATCTATCTATCTATCTATCTATCTATCTATCTACCTACCTACCTACCTACCTACCTACCCATCATATTTATCTATCCACCTATCCATCTCTATCTACCATCTATCCCCTATCTATCTATGTATAGCTATCTACTATCTACCTGTCTGTATGTCATTCCGTCCGTCCCTCTGTCCACCCACCCACCCACCCACCTATCTGTCTGTCTGTCTGTCTGTCTATCTACCTATCTATCTATCTATCTATCTATCTATCTATCTATCTATCTATCTATCTATCTATCTATCATCTATCTATCTATATCCAGGATGCGAAAAAATAAGCAGCAATATTTCTGCTACTTTTCCATCCCTAGTAAATATTCTAACCAAGGTATAGGAATTAATCTAAACCACAGTTTTTCAACCACTTCTGTATAACTGGTAGCCATTCCACTTTCTCCTCTCAAATGCAACTGTCTTACTTTGCTATATTAATGGTCAACTACATACACCACACGGTCCTTGTTGCATCATATAATCTGTCTTAACATTCGCTGCAAATTACGGTACTCAGATTGTCTGCCAACAATACAGCAGCACTACACACAGGCCCATTCGCACCTCTGCCAACACAGTTTTGTGATCACCACAAGCATTCCTTGTATTTCTTTAACTCTGGGCAGTCATTTCCCCCTCCCGCCACATCCCTAACATAATAATTTTTCCCCACTCTAGTTTTCCATAATCATCTTTCCCCCCCACCACCCAAGATCCAGTCTTGGCATTGCCCAAATATGGCCCATCCTATGTGCAGATCATCTCATCCCTTATATCCTCTGTCAATCCTCTCATGGGACTTCATAATTGACCAAATCAATAAGTGCATTTTGAAGCTTATTCCTTTGATATGTAGGCCTATAAACAGACTTAACACTTAAGCCACATATAGAAAGCAAAACCCATTCTTGAGTGTCCAAATGGCCCAAGACACTTTTTCAGTAATATGAACAAACACATTATTATTGTAAGCCTGCCATGATTGTTTTACAATGGGCAGATAGACAGATATTTTAAATAAATAAGAAGAATAAATGCACAGTGCTAAATTACAACCAAGAAGGCCCGTTGTGGCATAGCAGAATGCGTGAAGGCAGCAAGCTGACATATTTTACCTAGAGTTTTTCAACAAGTCACAGTTGGCAAGCTTTCTAACTTGACTGGAGAAAGCCAGGGTAAAACAGTTGCATATTATAGGACACCATAAACCCTAATTCCCACCGTGGAAGAGTGGATGGTAAAGATGATGGAGCTAGCAGAGACGGTGAAGTTGGTGATTTTAAATAAAAAAAATGTATCTAGTTTTGTTTCTACTTTGAAATTGCTTCTAGACTTTTTGCTCAAAACTGGAAGAAACGAAACTTTGATTTTTAGGTTTCAATGATTAGAATAATTTGGTCATTTTTGAAAGGTGGTAAAACGTAAAGCCGAAGGGTTAAGGTTGTATTATATTTGCACTCTTGTCACACTGAAGAAATTCAGAACTCTTTCATCCCCCCCTCCCACTCTCTTTCCCCTTGTTTCCTCTTCTTATCTCTCTGCTTTTTCCCCCAACTTCTAACTTTTTCTAGCTTATTTTTCTAATAAGAAACATACTGTGTTTCTAATGAAACTTCTAACCTTGTCCCTTCTGTATTTTTATTTGATAATAAAATTTAATTTTTAAAAAAAAAAAACTTTTAAAAAAGGGGACACGATGAATCCTGACATTCCCCAGAAGCTGAGTTTGATTCAAGAGAGATTTTAGTTCACCCAACTCAGAATAACAGAGTTTTGGAAGGGACCTTGGAGATCTTCCAAGTCCAACCCTCTGCTCGGGTAGGAAACCCTATATCATTTCAGACAAACGGTTGTCCAATCTCTTCTTAAAAACCTCAACACCTGACTGTCTGTCACCAAGTTCGGCGGGGCTGTGATGGGGGAGTAGGCCCCAAGCTGCCAGATCTAAATAGCACGAAACCAAAGCAGAGATCCCTACAAATCTTACAGCTTTATTTCAAGCTTGCATCAGGAAGAGGAAGCAACCTCCTGGATGGCTCTGTTTACCCACCCTAACTACAATTTAGAAGGACGCGGTGGCTCAGTGGGTTAGGACGCTGAGCTTGTCGATCAGAAGGTCGGCAGTTTGGCGGGTCAAATCCCGAGTGCCGCGTAGCAGAGCGAGCGCCTGTTACTCATCCCAGCTTCTGCCAACCTAGCAGTTCGAAACCATGTAAAAATGCAAGTAGAAAAATAGGGACCACTCCGGTGGGAAGGTAATAGCGTTCCATGCGCCTTTGGCGTCCAGTCATGCCGGCCACATGACCACGGAGACGTCCTCGGACAAGCGTTGGCTCTTTGGCTTTGAAACGGAGATGAGCACCGGCCCCTAGAGTCGGAAACGACTAGCACGCCTGTGTGGGGGAACCTTTACCTTTAACTACAATTTACTCACAAGGAGCACAGCTCCTAACAGGAAGCAAAAAGCAAGAGAACAAAATAATATTGTTCTTGAGATCTTTTTCTGTGTGGTCCTCAGTATTCTTTGAACTTGGTTGATTTCTTGCAGATGTTTGGAGATCTTTTTACTCCCACAGATGTCTGAGCGGGGGAATGGGAGAAAAACACTAGATTAACGCCAACATTACTATTGGGATCACTACACTTGGGGACATAAAAAGTCCACAACCTAAAACTAGAAGATTTCCAAGCCGTAATCTTGAATATGAACAAAAGACTCGTCCTGAAGTCCTCAGGAGCTGAGCCTGATTTAAGAGAGATCTTAGTTCACCCAACTCGGAATGAAAGAAACAAAAGAGATGGAAGGGGGCTCGGTGGTCTTCTAGTCCAACCCCCTGCTCAAGCAGGAGAGCCTTTATACCATTTCAGACAAGTGGTTGTCTGAAAGGGGAGAAAAACAGAATCAAGTGCGTGCGTCCAATCGCAAAGACGGGTGGGGAAAAAAATAATAATTGAATTCTCAAGCAAACTGAGAATGAGGTTGTAAAACAGAAGCCTGTTCTACAAGGATGGAAACTTTACAAAGATTTGGAAAACAGATTGTTGTGACACAGGTCGGGCAGTTAGTCTTCAGGAATGGACAGCTCCCAGTTTGTCATGGCCAGAATCTGACTTTAATTTCTACTGCTCCCCATAATTATACGGAATTTAGCCTGTTTTCTCAAGCCCAAAGACATTCCCTTCAGTTCTTGAGCTGGTCTTGTACTTCACTTGGATGCAAAGAGAGGTCCAATTCTACACACACACACACACACACACACACACACACACCAAAAAAACTGAAATTTTCTTTTAGTGATGTGCCATTTACAAAGTCCTCCGAGAAAAAACAGGTGGTTACAAATAGGGGACACTGTGGCCATCATAATTATGAACAAGTTGCCAAGGGTTTGAATTTTGATCTCATGACCTTGGGGATGCTGCAGTGGTCATAAGTGTGAAAAACGGTCATAAGTCACAGTTTCCCGTGCTGTTGTAACTTCGAGCAGTCGCTAAACGGACCCTTATAAATTCAGGACTACCTGTAAATATATCAGGCCCTTCCTGGAGAAAATGGAACTTACTTATCTGCCAGCCTCAGATCTGACTGGTTAGTAACTGCTTGAGTTGAATGCGTTGTGGGAACACAGCCACAGAGCAGGGCCAAATTTCCCCTAATCCCCTAATCCTAAATAACCACAGCAGCAGTTTGGACTGGATGACCAAAAGGCCTGTCCAAGTCTATGATTCCACAATAATGAGGAAGCCACAAAAGAGAATATTGGTTTGCTTTGCAAAACAAAAAAAAATCCTCTCATTGCAGCTTGGATTAATGACAGAAGCCTGATCATTAATGGCTGCCGGGCCATCAATTAGAATTTAATTGCCAATTTTGATCCCCAGCCTCCTTTCTAAGCAACGGCTTGGAGGCTGACACCCAGGTTCTGATGCCCTCTATGCCCCTCTCAAAGAATCTGGAAAGGATGCCAACTTTGACACAAAGAAATGCTGAATTTCTCAGTGTTTTTGTGTGTGTGTGTGTTTTTTTTTTTGCAGCCTGGTGGTGGCTGATACCAAACAAGGGATGGGTTTTAGAGCTGGGCTAACCTTGAATTCTCGTGTCAGATCTAATCCCCTTTTCGCTTTTGGAGCAGATGTGGGAACCAAATTCAGAAGTGTCCGTGCACGCCGTCTGCCCGGTAAGGTTACTCTGATGCCGTATCGTAAGGTTACTATTTATCTAACGCGAGCAGGGTTGGCGCACACATCTGGCGCCTGGCACTTACTGCAATTATTTATGATTTCCACCAAGATTTAAAAGCTCATCGCCGGCCTTGTAATGCAGTAACTGATTGCACGGCTAATGTAATTAAGGGGAGATGATGATGTCCACGTGGCGCAGCAGATGGTGGCATTCGTTGCAATCGGCAGTGCACAACTGGCAGGCAACTGCACAAGGGCAGTGAGGCCCTGGCAGCTGGAGCCTTCATCACCGTTGGCCTGGAAATAAAGGCAAGATGGGAGAAGAAAGGAAGGAACAAAAGGATTTAGAGATTGATTACGTGCCATGAAGAAATGGTTGCCTTTGGGGACCACCTAGACAGAACGTCCCCTAGATATCTTCATCTTGGTCCTTCAGGTCTTCCCATGATATATCCTTTGCTGTTTTAACCAAGTCCTTGCACCATGTTGCTGGTCGTCATCATCATCATCATCAATCATCATCATCATCATAGTTGGAAGGATCCTTGGAGGTCTTCTAGTCCAACACTATGCTCAAGCAGGAGACCTTATACCATTTCAGACAAGTGGCTGTCCAGTCTCTTAAAAGTCTCCAGAGATGGAGCACCCACAACTTCTGAAGGCAAGCCAATCCACTGGTTGAACATTTCTCCTTCATGCTTCTCTCCTTGGTTAGTTTCCATCCATCGCTTCTTGTCTTGCCTTCAGATGCTTTGGAAAATAAGTTGACCAAAGCACCAGAAAACAATCATCTTCTCTTTTCTTTCATCTATCCCAGGATTGTAAAGTTATAAAGATTATAGATATTATGAAGCACCAGAAGGCCAACATCTTCTCTTTACTTCCACCATCCTAGGATTATATGGCTTGCATGGACGGAAACTGATTGTATGCCACCAAGTTATTGGCCACATAGATCTATCTTCTCCTAGATGTCTTCACTTTGGTCCTTCAGGTCTTGCAGTGATGCATTTATCCCATCCTGAGTCCATCCATCTTTGGAAGCCATACTTTTTCTGCACAGATTATTCCCAAATCCGGGGTGCAATAGACACTCTGATTTCTAACCAGATCTCTACATGTGCCTTGATGACATGCAGAAGCCTAAAAGAGCAACTGAGAGAAGACACCTGTAGGGAAGTGAGAACTTTGGCAGAGGAGAAATACTGGTGTTCATGAAGAATGTCAAATCTGAACAAGAATACGATGGGCATTGTTATCACTACATTTGATAGACAACAGCTGAGAACCCTTGCATTAAATACAAGGTCAACTGTTAGTATAAGTCCCATGAAAAGTGTTATAAATGGTCATTAAGCAGCCAGAAACAAAGTTCAAATTGTATTTGACAACCATGTAGCAGAAGAGTTGTGGAAAACTGATGGCAAGGCTGTGGCAAGAAGTGAGGTCTATTCTATTCTATTCTATTCTATTCTGTTCTGTTCTGTTCTGTTCTGTTCTGTTCTGTTCTGTTCTGTTCTGTTCTGTTCTATGACACCAATGTATTTTCACTGTATACCACCCAGAGTTGCTTTGCAGAGTGAGACTGGTAGCCTATAAAGAAAAAGAAGACAAGCTCAGTTGGAGAAAAAAAATATGAAGACTTTTTCTTCCTTGGTCTCTCCTTGGAGTTGAAAGTCATACTTTGTAAGGGCAAAGGTGTCACTTAGCTCACCAACCCACCAACGTTAAGGTTGAGGCATACAGGAAGAAGAGGGTCAGAACAAAACTACGGTGGTTATAAAAAGGGATCGTACCTTCATGTTAATAAAGAGCAGTCGATTGCTTTGGTGGCTTCATCTTAGCAGGCCATAAAGAGAATTAACAATTGTCAAATGTCAGAGAACATTACGCTGACCAGGAAGCTAAAGCTGATTCAAGCTATGCTGACTCACATTTCTGAGAGACTTGGCCAAGACCTTAATAGGGAACCTATCATTTTTTTCTGATCCAAAACAGACCTGGGACTTAATGTGCTATAAATACATGCCCCTCCCCTTGGTACAGATGATCCTACTTATAAACAAGCATGGGCCAATGATGTTGGTAATGAAACATTTGCAAGGAAACCACCAAACTCAGTACCAAGGACCGCACAGTCTTCCTCCTCCTCCTCCTCCTCCTCCTCCTCCTCCTCCTCCTCCTCCTCCTCCTCCTCTCCACACAACCCACACCCTTCTAGCACTGATGATGCTACCTAGCTGGGTCATGAAACAGCTGCAAGGAAATCACCAAGCTCAGAAACCACCAAGGACCCCTCATTTCAACCCTGAGCTAAGAATATTCTCTTTTATTGAAACATGGACCAATGATGAGCAACAAGCAGCATTCTAAGGCAGAACCACTAATTTAACTGCGCAATCATATCCCCAAGTCTCCACTGTTCAAACCGAGGAATTTTGTTCCCCAGATTAAAACTTCTTTTAATTTTTCCCCCCCTCATCCCATCCGGTGGGTCCTGTGTTTTCAGCCCTAGCTGCCAGTGAAAATAGACACCCCCCCTGCTTTAGAACTAAGTCAATGATAAATTGGAGATGTGGCCTCTGCAAAGCAACTAGTTTTAATCATCAAATGTGTATGTATGCATGCATTATATGTGTGAGTATGTTTGTTGCCGCAAAGCAAAGGTTAATGTTTTTTATTGTTCAATGTCATGTTTGTAGCCAATGGTAGGGGGAAGGAATTGTTTGGGGGGGGGGCTGAGTCCTATCCCGGTGATTAATTGCCGCAAAACTAGTGGATCTACAATTATTTGGCGGTGGTGAACAAATAAATGGCTCCCGTATTTATCATATTCAAATGAGGCAGTAAAATAAATGACGCCTATGTTGTTGACGAACAAAACCTTTTTTTGTCGTTGTTTTGCCATTGCGAAACGTACTAAAAAAAGACAGAGGGAGAGAGGGGGGGTGGGAGAAAAAAAAAGAGAAATGGTAAATGAGATACAGCTCTTGTCAAGGGATCGGGGACTATTTGTCTTCACACAACACAGCGCCGGGCTGACCTATCCCTTGCCGGTTTTAATTTATGTCACGAGATGCGCCTTCATTATGCGCTTTTGATGAAAACAAAGCTCCGGTTTATCATAATCTCTCTCTCTCTCTCTCTTTCTCTCTCTCTGCATGTGTGTGCAGGCCTTAAGCTCACCTTCTTCCCCCCCACCCCTCCGCATAACTCTCCTGCCGATAGAAGTTCTGTTTTCCATTAGCGTCCATCCTGCCCGCTTAAAGTACCCAGGTACCACTGCAAGCCGCTCCCATCATTCATCATAATTTTGCTTTCCACTTTGTCACAGCTTGGGTGTTTAAGGAAGATAGATGGCACAAGATGTATCCCTTTCAGAGGCTCTTTATGCTCCGGTAAGTGTGTCCGATGCAAAATTAGTTTGCCACTTTATTATTTTCCTGTGAGTGTTTGTCACAACTGGCCCTCGTTGCCTCTAGCCTCTCCCCGCCGGCGCGGCTTGCCGGCTGCCATTCAGGAAAGCCATCAGGGGAAGAGCAGAAGGCCCGAGGAGGGCTGCTCCGCACGAGCCCCCTGCTGACCTCGGAAAGGTCGTGTCAAGAAGGACAGGCTTAGTCAAGGGGGAATGAGGGGGTTAGGACAACCGTCAGGTCAACGGAGAAGGGTTCCAATGCTGGGTCTGCTTTTGCCAGCTGAGATCCTGTCATCCACCCGAGACCTCCTTCCGGAGCTGGAGAAGGGATCTGAAGAGTCAGGAAACGAAAGTTTTTGGGCCATGTTAGGGAAGTGTTGAAGCCACCTGGTGGCAATTCCAGGTCAGCTCTTTCAAATAACACACCTTTGGCTGCTACTGAGTCATTGCAACCTCTCGGAGCTTCTCCAGCCTCACCAGGCAACATAGGATAGAATCATAGAGTCGCAGAGTCACAGAGTTGGAAGGGACCTTGGAGGTCTTCTAGTCCAACCCCCTGCCCAGGGATTATGGGAATCTTTCTCTCTCTCTCTCCCTCTCCCTCTCCCCCTCCCACCCTCCCTTCCTTTCTTTCTTTCTTTCTTTCTTTCTTTCTTTCTTTCTTTCTTTTTCTTTCTTTCTTTCTTTCTTTCTTTCTTTCTTTCTTTCTTTCTTTCTTTCTTTCTTTCTTTCTTTCTTTCTTTCTCTTCTCTCTCTCTCTCTCTCTCTCTCTCTCTCTCTCTCTCTCTCTCTCTCTCTTTCTTTCTTTCTTTCTTTCCTTTCTTTCTGCCATCCATCTCAGCGAATGTCTCTGGACTGCTCTGAGCATTTACTGGCCAGAAGCCCTTCCTGACGCCTACCTGGATTTGGCAGCAGATTTTTTTTTTTTGCACTTTAAGAGAGAAACATCTGCTGCTACTTAGGATTGAACTCTCAACCTTCTGAGAGGGAGGCGAAGTGTCTTCACAACTAGGCCACCACGTTGCTATTACAATTAAAATAAAAACAATAGAAACCATTAAAACACTAAAAATAAACCTATTAAAATGTCTAAATTTAAAATTTGGAATTGTCCAAATCTGAAGGACATCGTTACAGAACTTCTTCTGAACAAACAAACAACAAAAATTCGGATCAGAGTGTGGCAAGGGCGCAGTCTTAGATAGACAGTTCTTACAGTCCTCCGTTCTTTTGACTGACATGTCAAACTGGGGGCGCAGTGGTTAGAATGCAGTACTGCAGGCTACTTCTGCTGGCTGCCAGCTGCCTGCAGCTTGGCAGTTCGATCCTGACCAGCTTAAGGTTGACTCAGCCTTCCACCCTTGCAAGGTTGGTAAGGACCCAGATTGTTGGGGCCAAGATGCAGGATCCTCGTGTTTCATTCTTTGTCTACTCCTTGAAAAGATTTCTCACACCGCAGTAGCAAACAAGGAACATCTCCAGATGTAAATCAACTCATTGACAAAACGCCTTCTCCTTTGGCTCCCGACTGGGTTAGAGCGAGTCTTTTCAACAAATTTCAAACAAGCATTATCCCACCTTCTAGGTGTGAACGCAATGGAAATGAATATGTATGTTTTTGTTTCCGGAAAGTCATGTCTAGCAAGATGCTATTTGCCTTACTGAAGAGAGAAGAAAGAAACAGCAGTGGCTTTTTTTTTGTTGCTTGCTGAATACAGAGCTGATCTCTGAAGGGTTGTGCAGGAGGATTTTTTTTATAGAGAACCATCCCAATTAATTTGAAGGAGGAATGATTCAGGAAAAGACGAGGGTGACGTCATAGCAGTCTAGCGAAGCAGCACTTGAGGGTCTGTCATAGAGAAGAAGGGGTTGACAAGGGCAGGATGAGAAGTAAGGGATGGAAGCTTATCAAAGAGAGAAGCAACCTGGAATTAAGGAGAAATTTCCTGGCAGTGGAAGTGCTTCCCTCCAGAAGTTGTGGGTGCTCCATCGCTGGAGGCTTTTAAGAAGAGATTGGACCACTATTTGTCTGGATTGGTATAGGGCAGGGGTCTCCAAACCTGGCAACTTTAAGACTGGTGGATCTCAACTCCCAGAGTTCCTGCTGGCTGGAGGACTCCAAGGAGATGAAGTCTACAAGTCTTAAAGTTGCCAGGTTTGGAAATCCCCGCTACAGGGTCTCCTACTTGAAGGAGGAGTTGGGACTCAAAATTTCCAAGATTTTGTCCAGCTCTTGTTATTTTATATTCTGTATGAGGGGGTCCTTGGCGCTCTCGGAGCTTGGTGGTTTTCTTGCAGATGTTTCATGACCCAAACTAGGTAATTCAACCCTCAGCTACAAATATTCTCCTCTATCAGTATTCTGTATTCTCTTCTGTATTTCCCCTGCCCCACTTCGGTACTCAACACTTGAACAATTTATTTGAAATTAAGCCTTTCGGCCCTTCTAGCACACGATGGCGCTGTTGATACCTTACAAAAGCATCTAAGGCTCCTGCAAGATTATTCGAAGAATTAAATATAGGTGAGACAGAAAGGTGGGGTAACAAGGACAGTTTAAACCACCAGCAGAATTTAAAGGTTACATGGGAGGAAGCAAAACTGGTCACAAATTATATTAGTTAGTGCCACATTTTTTTGAGTAGAGAAGAGTAGAGTAGAGTAGAGTAGAGTAGAGTAGAGTAGAGTAGAGTAGAATAGAATAGAATAGAATAGAATAGAATAGAATAGAATAGAATAGAATAGAATAGAATAGAATAGAATAGAATAGAATAGAATAGAATAGAATAGAATAGAATAGAATATAAATAAGGAATGGAATAGAATAGAATAGAATAGAATAGAATAGAATAGAATAGAATAGAATAGAATAGAATAGAATAGAATAGAATAGAATAGAATAGAATAGAATAGAATAGCTGGAAGGGACTTTGGAGGTCTTATAGTCCAAACCCAATCTAGGTAGAAAAAAAGAGGAGGAAGGGGGAGTTTCACAAGTTATTTAATCTAGGTCTGCTTGTTGAGCAGGGGGTTGGACTAGAAGATCTCCGAGGTCTCATCCAACCCTATTATTCTGTGTGTGTTTTCATTGCCTGCTCGCGAGTGTTGTTTGGCTGCTTCTTAAAGCACAACAGTGGCAAAGAGATTTCAGCTTCTCCAGGGGATGATCCCAACTAATTAAGGATCAAAGACAAATCAGAGTAAGGACACAAAACATTGTTTGTCTTCCACATTGTCCCAAACATAATGGGACAGTGTACCTGATCTTGGTGGAGACTGTCCATCCTTTGCAAGATCTCCCAAATGAATCAAACCAGAAGAATTAATTTTATGCTTGTTGCAAAATCTATCTGTCTGTCTGTCTGTCTGTCTGTCTGTCTACCTATCTATCCATCCTATAACTCCATTAAAGATCTTTTGAGATCCCGGGAAAAGCCTGGGTTGACTTGCTTGCTTCGTGTTGCGTGGCTGAGATGAACTCCTACTTCTCTTGACGGAAATCTGCCTGGCACTTGCTGGTCTGCATTATTGATTCCAGAAAAGTTTGCCTCCGCAACTCACTGCAAACTAAGCCAGAAGGCACATCTGACAAGAACTGGCAAAAGAAAGGAGAGGGTGGTCCTCTGGTGGAGGTGAGGAAGTCCATGAGGGAGCAGCAACGGTTGCTCAGCGTAAGATCTGAAGGCAAGGGAACGTAGCCAGAGAGAGAGAAACTTACCACGGTCATTTTGAATTAACCTTCTGAAGTCTACAAAAAGGGTCCAGATGCATTAAGATGTCAGAGACAGGAAGGAACTGGTGCCTCGGAGCTGCTGCCCACTGAGGTTCTGGAAGGCAGAGAGTTGTTTAGCCTCCGGCTAGAGAAAATATGGGCCAGCCCAATGTCTGAAATCCAGTTGGCTCAGCTGAGATAGGAAAGGATTCTGCACACGTTTCGTTTTGTGGTTGTGGCTGATCCACTGAGAGTACTCTTTGCGACTTTTTTTGGGGGGGGGGTGTCTCAAATTAGCTGAGAATTATTTCTGTGTCTCCATCCTTTCTTTCTTAGGTTATAATAAGTTGAATGTTCTTAGGCTGACTTATAGCTAAGTATATCTACCCATGTTGTATGGCTGTAGTAGTATTATTATTATCCTTCGCATCTTCTCTACTACCCCCTTATTGGTATCATTATTATGATTATTATTACTCTCTTGTTTGCATGTGCACTGGGAGCTTCTGTACCGGAGACATATTCCTTGCGTGTCTAATCACACTTGGCCAAATAAAATATTCCATTCCATTCCATTCCATTCTCCATTCCATTCCATTCCATTCCTCTGTTTTCCTTTGTACATCCTTCTTCCATCCTACTCTTTCAAACTGTACAACTCTCATCACTTTAAAGGCTCCCTGTGAGGTTGATATTGCCAACAAAAGATGAAACCCCCCCCTCCTGGTGGTCAAGAAAAAATGAAAAAAAGGTGGGATGAGAAAAGAGGAAAAATAAAAAGAAAATCCAGTGTTGGCATTGATTCTTAAAGCCGAATACTAGTTCTTAATTGCCAGACACTGATTTATTAAACTTCAGCGAGGAGAAGAGAGCCTAGATGGGCTGGTCTTTTAGCAGAGCTGAAGGGTTGGATCTGTTATTGATCATCTCTCTTGGATGCAGCCTGATTAATAGTCTTGCTGGAATCTAGTAAATGCCTCATTTAAGAGGAAGACTAAAAAAACAACAACACCCCTCTCCTAAACAGTATATGGAGAGGAGACCACTACAAAATCATAGAGGTGTAGGGTAGACTGAGGGAAGAAGAAGGAGGAGGAGGAGGAGGAGGAGGAGGAGGAGGAGGAGGAGGAGGAGGAGGAGAAGAAAGAAAGAAAGAAAGAAAGAAAGAAAGAAAGAAAGAAAGAAAGATGGAGGAGGAGGAGGAAGAAGAGGAGAAAGTGGAGAAGGAAGACCATGGAATCCCTTTTACTCTCTGAGCTTGGTTGTTTTCTTGCAGAAGTTTGATTGCCCAATTAGATAATGTCATCAGTGCTAGAAGGAAGTGGGGACTGCAGAGAGGAAGAGGAGGAGGAGGAGGAGGAAGATGAGGAAGACTATGGGGTCCTTGGTGCTCTCTGATCTGGGTTTGTTTTTTTGCAGACATTTATGGTTTCTGAAACATCTGCAAGAACCCACCAAGCTCAGAGAGCACCAGGGCCCCCACAATTCAACCCTCAGCTAGAAATAACTTCTCCCAGCAGCTGGAGGAAAGGCAAACATCTCTAGCCATCAAAAGAGCTACTGGCTCTCCACAAGGCACAGCCCTACCTCCTGGCTCCATCCAGCATGCCGAGAAAACCAGATTTATCCCAATCTGGATGCCATAAATAATGAGGTCGGTTGCAGATTTCAGGTCAAAAAAATATATACATATACATACATACATATATATATATATATATATATATATATATATATATATATATCCGTCATCAAGGGTCAAAAGTCAGCACTCCTGAGCACTAGATTTCTGTGCACGTGTCCTGCTAATAAATTGGTTAATTAAAAAAGAAAGAAAGAAATGGGGAAGAAAGAAGAAAATGCCCAGCTTTTTGAAGTAGAAAAACACAAGCCGTGTTTTTATGTTTGGCGGACAGAAAAGAGGTTGTGTGTGTGTGTGTGTGTGTAAGAGTGCTTGAGAGAATCACACAGTGGCTCAGAGGCTTTACAACCCGCTCATTAAAAAGCCTTCCTGCCAAATGCTGTTTGCCTTCCTCTTCGAAAGTGTCTGCATTAATAATGAGGAATTCCACTTACAAGGTATTTACATAAAGGATTGTTCCCTTGTCATGGCCGCAGACAGCAAACTCTGGGATGATCAAGCAAAGGGGGGGAAAAAATTAAAAGGAAGAAGACGGTGGTGGGCCGGGCATGAAAAAATACACACGCCCAGGCCAAGGAAAATCTAGATGTTTGGAGGTTGCAGCTAACTCAGAATAAGGTTTGAGCAAGCAGAGATAGGAGGAGGAAGAGGAGGAAGAGAAGGAGAAGGAGAGAAGGAGAAAGAGAAAGAGAAGGTGAAAGGAGGGAGGGAGGGAGGGAGGGAGGAAGGAAGGAAGGAAGGAAGGAAAGGAAGGAAGGAAGGGGAAAATGAATAGAACCCATACAAATTTAGTAAAGGGAGGAAATTTCTGCTCCCTAACGGATGAAGAATTTTAATTGGGGCTGACTCTCACTAACTAGCAGGAAGCTCAAGAAAATTAAGATTATCGAATATATTGACCTCCTTGGTATATTTTACACCCTTATCTTGCTCCGACAGAGCTTAACTACCAGGTGCTGACAATTATCTTCCTATATTGTCCTGTTTGTTAAATCATCCTACCTGAATTATTCAGAGAAATTTGAATATTAGTGTCTATTTATCCAGCTAATGGCCCAATCAGTAATGGAAAGAGGATACATCTCTAAACCACTTTTAATGGACCCGTCTCCAGCTTGGATGGTAGACTCTATGGCTAATGTTCTTTGCACGCTGGGATTGCTCACGGGACGAAGATCTCCATTTTAAGGCCAGACATGTACCCAACCAATGTCAAGCCAAAGAGAAGACTAGAATTCTCACGCTCCCGGTTTCTAGTTCAGCACCTTAAGCCCCACGCCCAACAGACTCACAAACCATAAGTGGAAAGTTAATTAATTAAGAGAAAAGACTTAGTTGATTCACAGGCCACGAGGCAGCTCAGATCATCAAAGAAGGAAGGGAACAGGACCTTGAGACAACCGGTCTAAGTTTTGCTAACGGCTGACATCACCAGCAATGAAATCCAAATCCAACGGAGGACAATGTACCGTCTGGAAATGAAAAGAGAGGGATAGCAATAGCCTTAGACTTATATACCGCTTCACAGTGCTTTGCAACCAGATTCTCTAAGCGGTTTACAAACAATCTGGCTCCTCATTTTACCAAACTCGGAAGGATGAAAGGCTGAGTCAACCAGGATCAAACTCCAGGCTGTGGGCAGAGTTAGCCTGCAATACCACATTCCAACCACTGCGCCACCATTTACCACAGAAGCTAAATCCTCACTTAAGGGGTATCCCTGCTTCTCTCTCTCTCTCTCTCTCTCAGGATCCAGCACCTTCTGCCTTGCTCCAATTGTTTGTGCTCTAATAGGATATAAGTCGCGGCAAGCCAATAAAACTCCAAGCCAAGACTTAATATTCTGGGGACTCCCTTGCCAATCAAATCAGCCTGCCAGTTCCTCGCTGGTCTTGCAGATGTTAGGAGATTTTTTTTTTAATTCACAGTAAATTTTGATGCATTGTATTTATCCCTACTTCGGACTGTCCTAATTAGCCCCTGCTTCCTTCCCCTCGGTATTTCCCGGTCGTCGTTTCAGAGAAATTTGACAAGCTGCTGAACGTGAGGATGCCGGTGAACGTGGCCCCGTTGACCCCCTCTCGCTTTCCAAGCTAACCCCCCCCCCCAAATACCCGAAGCCTCTGTCCTGCGTTGTTTCATCCAACCATCTCACACTTTGGGGGACAGCCCAGGGAAAAGTTAGTTCTTCTTTGCGACCAAAGGTTTTAGGTTTTCGGGTTGCAAAAGCTGACCACCTGACCTCGGGACCCTGCAGTTGCCCAGCGTCTGAATTTTGATCGCGTGATCACAGGGATGCCGCAACGGTTGTTAAGTGTGAAAAATGGTCACTTTTTTCCAGTGCCGTTCTAACTTCAAACGGTCACTAAATGAGCTGTTGTAAATTGAAGGCTTCCTGTTCTTAGATCAAGCTTGCGATCTAAAAGCCCAACATGGCTGGGACCCAGTTTAGCTTCCCAGCATGCCCAAAAAAGAAATTTTCCTGGGATTCTATTTAGTTTTCTGCTTTTGGGGAAAGCGAAAAAGTCCTGCCATCTAAACATAAAGTGGTCCTCGATTTACAACACTTCATTTAGTGTCCATTCAAAGCTACAACGGCCCTGGGGGGGAAAAAGGGACTTACGACCATTTTTCACGCTTAACGACGGGCGCAGCCTCCTCGTGGTCACATGATGAAAATTCAAACGCTTGGCAGCTGCCTCCTGTATATAATGGTTGCAGCGTCCTTAACAATGGCAACAACCCGCTTAGCAACTGCGTCAGGAAAGGTCGCAAAACGGGGCAGGCTCACTCAACACACGTTTCAGTTTGCAACGTAGATTTGGGTCGCAACGCGAGGACCGCCTGTACAATTGCACCGCCCTGCCCATTTTTATTTTTTATTTTTTTAAAATTCCCTTTCTTAGTGGACAAACTATTGATTTTATCCAATCGTGGCTTTCATTAGGTTGGATCATTTATTTTTATTTTTTTTCCCTCGCCCTGCAACCCATAATCTTCCACGCCATTAAAAGTGACCTGGCCACCAAATACACACAGATGCACGTCATCCCCAACCCTGTTATGTTCCTTGAAATATTAGTTTAATAAGATAAGACGTAGGAAGAATATTAAGGGTGCGAGTTTCCACCTTATCTATTATTTATACATGCAAGTGTGATTTAGAGGTGGCCGGCAGTCTCAAGGACCTGCCTGCATTCCCCACTCTCTCCGTGTGTGCATTTGTGTGTGTGTGTGTGTGTGTGTGTGTGTAGCTCAGAGATGCACCTCGAAATCCAGCCCCAGATATGCCGAAGACCGAAATAACAGGCAGAGTTGATCAAGATCCATGCGCTCAGCTAAACCCCTCCTGTTAATATATCCCTCGCACAGGCCACGGCTTTAAATTACAATTAATACGTCATCTCTACATTCCCACAGGAAGAAAACTTGGGCTGACTGGGTGTCACCAGACAGATGTTTGGGGGGGGGGAGGGACGGGGGGAAAAATAAAAATAAAATCCATGTTTATTATTTGAAGACTTTTTTTTCTTTTCTTTTTTTTATGGAAAGGAAGACAGGAGACAAGAAAAGAAAATAAGAAAAGAATGAATTGTGTGGCTAATGCATTATTATTGCAAGCCTGAGAATTGTCATTTAATGTTCCATTGAACTGATTTTCTTGTCTTTTCTTCTTGAGTTTTCACAATCAGAGCGGAAGACAACTGCTTTTGAGGGGAGGGGGGGGCTTTGTGAGATTTGTGAGGGAGGGGGGGAACGAGCTGCAGGCCAGGCCGTTTCATTTTCTCAGTTCAGTGGTTCGACTTCAATTTCCCCCCCCCCACACACCACCACCACCACCATCAAGACCTGGGGATTGTCAGACAGGATCCATACTGTGCTTCATCAACCCCAAAGCCTCGCATTTCACAATGACAGCCTGCGATATTGGAGTGCGGTGCATAAGGTGTCAAAAATTAGGTCTAGCAGCCAGAAAGAATCCAGGCGGGACAATGGGGAGAAAGGGAAGAAAGGTTGCGTTAATGCTTAACCTGGGGATGGAAAGGAAAGGGTGGGGTCCTTGGTGCTCTCTGACCATGATGGTTCTCCTGCAGAGGTTTCATTAGCTAACTGGGTAACATCCTCAGAGTTCCAAGGAACGGTGTAAAAACAGATAGCAAACTCTACTCCCTTCTAGCACTGTTGACGTTGCCTAATTGGGTAATGTAACATCTGCAAGAAAATAGCCAAGCTCAGACAGCACCAAAGACTCTACAGTTCTCCTCCTCCTCCTCCTCCTCCTCCTCCTCCTCCTCCTCCTCCTCCTCCTCCCCTATCTCCACTCCTTCTAGCACTTTGATGTTACCTAACTGGGTAATATAACATCTGCAAGAAAATAGCCAAGCTCAGAGACCACCGAGGACCCCACAGTTGTCTTCCTCCTCCTCTTCCTCCCCCCTCCTCCTCTTCCAGTCGACAAACCTCACTCCCCTCTGATGATGTTACCGAGTTGGGTCAGGAAACCCCTGCAAGAAAACCACCCAGCTCAGAGAGCAGCAAGGAGCCCACAGTTCAACCCTCAGCTACAAATATTCCCTTCTCTGCAAAAGAAGATTGGCCTTCTGGGGAGGCAGATTTTGGCTGAGCATCATGGGGGTGGAGCTGGCACGCCTGCTAGAAGTTGCCCTCTCTTCTGCTACTTATCTGTAATGTCCATCTTTGTGCGCGAGAGAAATGGACTCTCAAATCCCGTGAGAAACAGCTCAAACCAAAGTCACCCTTTTCTGAATCTCTCGGCTGAGTGTCGGGAGGAGGAGGAGGAGGAGGAGGAGGAGGAGGAGGAGGAGATGGGGGAGAGGGTTTTCTCCACTTTAGTTCAAAGCAATGTTGGATCTTTAATTAAAAAAGCAAGGTTGAAAGAGCCGGGTCACCCCACTCTACCACTTAATCTCCATCACTTCATTTTCACACCAACTTCCATAGTCTACAAAACTGCCGGAGACAATTCTTATTGATTGCTCTTCCAGCCGTCAGAAGGGGTCCCTGGCTGATCATACGTTAGTTCAGACACCCTGTGCATTCCAGATAATAACTTGGTGCTTCAGAGAAGGAATGAATTGGATGTACAGTCACTAACTGTCCAAGTGAATCATGTTACTATATGTCAGCTGCCCGACTTCGGCTTATCATTTTAACCGAGAGGAATCTATGATTTTCAGGGCTGTTGCAAATTCTTTTCCAGATGAATAAGATGTAAGAACGACGGCGGAGAGTCAAAAAGGATCATAGGCAGCTTTGAGGCTACCCAGGAAGCATTTTTTTTTACAAGCATAATGGTTTTTTATGGTTTTTTTTTATTTTATTTTTTTAAAAAAAAGCTGTATTATTTAAGCCAGGACTGCAAAGTGGGGATTGTGGAAACGGAGAGAATCTTTGCATTGCAAGATTATCTAGTACACCGAGGGGAAAAAAACAATCTTGACAGGTATAAAGTGGAATTGGTAAGGTTAGTTAGTTGCAGAATAGACTTGGAAGGGACCTTGGAGGTCTTCTAGTCCAACCCCTGCTCAAACAGGAAACCCCGTACCATTTTACACAAATAGTTGTCCCATCTCTTCTTAAAAACCTCCAGTGATGGAACACCCACTTTATACTTCTCTTTTCTTTTCTTTGTTCAGTTTCCATCCATTGCTTCTGGTCTTGCCTTCCGGCGCTTTGGAGAATAAGTTGACACCTTCTCCTTTGTAGCAGCCCTTCAAATATTGAAACACTACTATTTATGTCCTCCTGCATTAACTTTCCCATTGTATTGTTGCAAAGGTAGGGGAAACTTCTCCCACGTAGAAACTTTCACATTTTTCTTGAACGTTACATGTGTAAATCTGTTGCAGGGTAGGAGATCAAAAGCAGCTCTTAATGTCAGATTACAAGGTAGGGAATAACGATCTTCCGTGTCCAAAAGGCAGATCTCGGATGAACACTAGCACAGCCACGTTTTCATATGGATTTCTGGAAAAAGCAGCAGGCTGGAGTTGATGCCCTCAAGGTCTAGTTTAATGTTAAGAAGGACTAATAGCCGTCTTCCAGTATCTCAGGGGCTGCCCCAAAGAAGAGGTAGTCAAGCTATTCTCCAAAGCGCCTTAAGGCAGGACAAGAAGCAACGGATGGAAACTAGTCAAGGAGAGAAGCAACCTGGAACTAAGGAGGAATTTCATGACAGTGAGGACAATCAATCAATGGAACGGCTTGCCTCCAGAGGTTGTGGGTGCTCCAGCACTGGAGGTTTTTAAGAAGAGACTGGACAGCCATTTTTCTGAAGTGGTAAAACCCTATACCAGTGGGTTAGACTGGAAGACCTACCTCTAAGGTCCCTTCCAACTCTGTTATTCTGCTACTCGGTCACTTTGTATTTTTTAGAGATGGTTTGGAGGCAAATTCTAACAGTTCGTGAGGAGGATACAATGAGGTGGCTGGATGGGGATGAGAAGCTAAGCCTGGCTCTCCTGGCTTCATCCTTATACCTTGTCTGAGTGTCATCTGTTTCCTTTCTGCTCCTTCTCTCTCTCTCTCTCTCTCTCTCTCTCTCTCTCTCTCTCTCTCCCACCTTCTCTACCTCCCTCCCAATCTGTTAAGTAATTTCTTCAACCTTTGGGTGATAAGGGCATTCTGACATCACCCAGTGCATTGCAACTGGGTTTTTGTGAGTTATGGGGTTTGCTCATATTTTTTGTATACTTGTGGCTTGCCCTATCAGTGAGGGTGGGAGCTGTTTTGGTAATTCATGAGTATATAAAAATAAGAGTAAACCCTACCCACTTCTAGTGCTGATGATGTTACCAAGTTGGGTAGTGAAATGTCTCCAAGAAAACCACCAAGCTCAAAGAACACCAAGGACCACCACCCCAGTTCTCCTCCTCCTCCTCCTCCTCCTCCTCCTCCTCCTCCTCCTCCTCCTCCTTTCCACAGTTCCCACTCCCCTCTAGCATTGCTGATGTTAACTACTTTGAGTAATGAAACGTCTGCAAGAAGCTCAGAGGGCACTATGTTCTCCTTCTTCCTTCTCCTCCTCCTCTTTCTCCTCCACACCAACTATGAAACATCTACAAGAGAACAATTCAGCACCAAAATCAAGATTCCACAGTTCAACCTGAGCTACAGATGTTCTCTGCTATTGGGACATCGCCAGTGCAAGAGAGTCTGGGATTTATATGGTGGTTGCATGGCAAGCTCCTGATGATGCTCCCAAGTTGGGTCATGACACTTCTGCAAGAAAACCACCAAGCTCGGAGCTACTACATAGGGAGCAAGTCACACTCACCAGCACTGCTGATGTTCCCTAGTTGGGTAAGGCAATGCCTGAAAGAAAGCCACCAAGCTCAGAGAGCATCAAGGACCCCACAGTTGTTGTCTCCTCCTCCTCCTCCTCCTCCTCCTCCTCCTCCTCCTCCTCCTCCTCCTCCACAATCCCACTCCCTTCTAGCACTGCTGATGTTCCCTAGTTGGGTAAGGCAATGCCTGAAAGAAAGCCACCAAGCTCAGAGAGCATCAAGGACCCCACAGTTGTTGTCTCCTCCTCCTCCTCCTCCTCCTCCTCCTCCTCCTCCTCCTCCTCCTCCTCCTCCTCCTCCTCCTCCTCCACAATCCCACTCCCTTCTAGCACTGCTGATGTTCCCTAGTTGGGTAAGGCAATGCCTGAAAGAAAGCCACCAAGCTCAGAGAGCATCAAGGACCCCACAGTTGTTGTCTCCTCCTCCTCCTCCTCCTCCTCCTCCTCCTCCTCCTCCTCCTCCTCCTCCTCCTCCTCCTTCTCCTCCTCCTCCACAATCCCACTCCCTTCTAGCACTGCTGATGTTCCCTAGTTGGGTAAGGCAATGCCTGAAAGAAAGCCACCAAATTCAGAGAGCCCCAAGGACTCCCGATCAGAATAAACGAATGCAATGAACTCTTGCTGCCCTTCTACTTGCCGGGTGACCAACGAGGCTGTTGGTTGATGTTGACATTTGATCAAGGAATTCCAAAACTGAGGCAGAGCCTCCATCATTTTGTCCAGAGCTGAGCAGATAGAAATTCAAATGAAGGTGCTTGACACCCTGAAAGGCTGGAGACGGCGGATCAATACTCAGGACGACCGATCAATTCCTGTGACAGCTTAGATGGGTATAATCGCTTTCCCTTCACCTTGTCAAAGACAGCTCGGATTTACTAGGCTGTGAGTTGGGACAGCAGAAAAGACTGGGACAACCTGATTTTCTTTTCTTTTCTTTTCTTTTCTTTTCTTTTCTTTTCTTTTCTTTTCTTTTCTTTTCTTTTCTTCTTTTCTTTTCTTTGTTGTTGTTGTAGTGTGTTAAATTTAGGCTCACTCTAGTTAAGCCGGCTCGGATGGCTGAAATCCTTTTTATTGTAAGTTGGAATTTGCTGTCGTTGACCTGGGAGATCTATTATTTGCATTGCTTGATGGCTGGGTGGAACTTTATACGCCTGTGAGATGGGTGGCCACGTGCCTTGTTTACATCAAGAAATGAAACATCAATAAAACCTACATTTAGCCAGATACAGACGGGCATGTCTTTATAGACTGTCTGTGCCGTGTTTTTATGTATCCTCCTTAAGATGGGCTCAGACGGGTGATTCGACTGGATTAAAAATGCCACCCGTGTTGAAATCTGCAGTTCAAGATTACTCTAGGTCTAAATTTCTGAAAACCGTCTGTACCCAGGTGGAGGAACGAAATTCTCATCCAAATGGTCACGAACCTAGAACAATCTGGAACCCTGCCTGCAAATATCCACCAGGCAAAGGACGTCCCAAACAGGACAGATGTCAAGAAGATCCTCTTTTGGCCAGCGTCCTTCCCCTGCTGAAATTCTTCCGCCAAATGTGCATGGGTGCCTGTGCGTGCGCACGCACACACACACACACCGGCGTATGCCATTTATTTTGTCCATGACCCGGCAAAAGCTGCCATCATCAGCCTTCAACGAGAGGGCCCTGCAGAGGCACTTTCCTTCCAGTTGAGAATAAAAATAAAAAATGGGATGGCAATCCGTGTGGCTATAAACTTAAAGTCAGGGGGATAAATGAATGGAGCTGCCTGATAGGCTGCTTAATGGGCTGTTAGTGAAATCATTTGGTTTTGCTCTTTACGGCTCGGCCCAAACCCGTCCCTCACCCAACGAGACTCCTGGGCAAAGTTTTCAGAACGTGCCATATTGATCACGCTGCAAGGCAGTTGGCCATTGGGTGGTGGCTGTGCATAGCCTGGCTTTCTCCAAGGGAATCGATGCTAGTTTTATAGCTGTGGGTAGGGATCAATAGGTGAGGAGCTATCTTAATTGATTCATCCAAGGCTTTCCACTGGACGGGCCATCCGTTATCTCTGACAGCTTCGGTGGCATCAGCCTTGGCCGTAGCAAGATGTCAGAAGCAGCTCGGAGGCAGCTGAAGAAGGTCTGGGATGAGCCAGGAAACTAAAGGAGGAGGAATTGGGATCAGCAGAGCCAGCCTCTGATCCAGCAAGGATGGGACCTGGAGGCTTTTATAAGGTTTAAGGGGTACCACCTGATCTGCTTCAGCCTATCGGGCCACGGAGGTTTCTGGAGCCGATAGCTGTGCAAGAGCTTCGCTGGGCCAGAGGTGGGCAGGCGTGCTCAGGTTAAAAGGCTGCTTGCTCTCCTGAAGTCTCAATCAGAAACGGAACGAGGGGGGTGGGTGGGGGTGGCAGGTTCTGTTCAAGAGCGGTTGTTGAAGAAGTGAAGACGGGAGGGAGGGATGGAGGAGATGAGAAAAGGAAGGGAGGGTGGGAGGGAGGAAGGAGATGAGAGAAGGAAAGAAGATATATAGAGAGCCTTGGTGGAGCAGTGGGCTAACGCCTCCTTAAGTAACACCAGCTGCCTGCAATTAGTGCAGGTTCGAGTCCCACCAGGCTCAAGGTTGACTCAGCCTTCCATCCTTCCCAGGTAGGTAAAATGAGGACCCAGATTGTTGGGGGCAATAAGCTGACTTTGTGATAATGCCGCTTGCGGGGGTGTATGAAAGCCCTAATAAGCAGGCATATAGATAGAATGAAGGCTACTGCTAAGCTTGTAAGCCGCCCTGAGTCTTCGGAGAAGGGCGGGATATAAATGGAATAAAAATAAAAATAAAATAAAATATGGAAAACATTCTGAGGAAGAAGGCAGGGAGGAGAAAGGTGAGAGAAAGAAGAATGTGAAGGAAAGAAAGAAAAGAAAAGAGAAAGGTCAGAGAGTCAAAAAAAAAGATGGTCAGGGGGCTGGAGGATTAAACACACGAAGAACGTTTGCGGGAATTGGGGTACGTTTAGTTTAAGGAAGAGAAGGACCAGGGGTGACATGATAGAAGACCTCCAATATTTGAGGGGCTGTCACAGAGAGAGGAGGCTGACTTATGCTCCAAAGGAGAGGAATAACAGGGGGAAGACATTAAAGAGAGACCCAACCTAGGATGAAGGAGCAATTTCCTGACAGCGAGAACAATTCACCAGTGGAACAGCTGGCCACCAGAAGCTGTGGGTGCTCCAACACTGGAGGCTTTCAAGAAGAGATGGGACAAGAATGGAATAGCTCTCCTGCTTGAGCAGAGGGGCTGAACTAGAAGACCTCCAAGGTCCCTTCCAACTCTTGTATTCAGATATGGTGACCGGGAAACTGAGAAGCAAATTCCACTTGTCCAGTCAACAACAGTCCCTTTCCTTGCAACAACAACAACACCAAAAAGCCTTGGCTTCCTATACACCACTGTCTATAAAGATGTCTCTGGCTGGCATGCTCCTTAATAAAACAGGCTTAGATTTGTTGATAAGCCTGAAGCAATGTCAATGCGAAGTGTCAATCTTGCAATAGAAGAGAACCTTCAGGGGTCAAGTGGCTTCCCATATATGATGCTCGTATCAAAGAGAATGTCAGCCTTGTGTTAACCGCTTTCTTTATGAATCACACTAAAGATCAGACATGAGGTGTGGATCAAAGGGAGGAAAGGAAAGGAAAGAAAGAGCTCAGAGGCACGTTTAAGAATCTCACAATGAAGCAGAGTGGGGGGCGCAGGCGAGACAAATGAAAGAGAGGAACGGTCAGTCTCTAACCTCTTCAGATTAAAGCACCAAGACAGAGCAGCTTTGGAAGGCCAGTGGGTATTCCATTGGCTGTCTGAGTTACTGGATCCTTGCGGATTCCTTCTTGGCTATCACTAATGGAGGATAAATCCAAGTTGTCAAGTAATAGGAGACAAGGAACCAGGCTCCAAAAACTTATCCATCAGAAGGAAATCCCTCCGAGTTAAATGAGACATTTCATGACCCAACTAGGAAATATCATCAGTGCCAGTGAGTGTGACTCGCTTCATGTTTATATACAGTAGCTCTGAGCTGGGTTGTTTTCTTGCAGACATTTCGTGACCCAACTAAGTAACATCATCAGTGCTAGAAGCAAATGGGGTTTACGGAGGAGGAGGATTGTGGGGTCCTTGGTGCTTTCTGAGCTTGGCTGTTTCCTTGCAGAGGTTTCATGACCCAACTAGGGAACACCATCAGGGCTAGTGAGTGTGGAAGCACTGTTGATATTATCTAGCCAGGTAATGAAATGTCTGCAACCTCAGAGAGGATCTAGGTCTTCGTGGGTATCAAGGAAAGGGGCAGAACAGTCAAATCAACCTAGCCAGAATAAAATCTCCACCAGAGGAACTTCCAGCAGATCCTGATCTGGGAAAGCTACATTTTTTTTTGGACCAGCTCCCCTGTTCATGGATCTCAACTGTATCTTTCA
Source organism: Vipera ursinii (assembly GCF_947247035.1). Taxonomy (NCBI): domain Eukaryota; kingdom Metazoa; phylum Chordata; class Lepidosauria; order Squamata; family Viperidae; genus Vipera; species Vipera ursinii. The sequence continues at coordinate 7,396,810 of NC_139529.1, read as the reverse complement.
TTAACTCTTCACCAGAGACCACCTTATTTTGCATAGGGGAAAGATGTTCTCTCTCTCTTTTTTCTTTTTTTTCAAAGTAGGGTTAATTATGTAGCAGTGGAGATTTATGCAACTTTCTCTCTCCCCTCCCCCCCCCCGATAAATATTAATGAGGGAGACCAAGGAGCTGGGGAAAGCAGTCACTGATGAGCCAAGCAAAGATGTTAATTTTTATCTCCTTTGTTTGGTCGAGTAGGTGAGAGAGAGAGAGAGAGAGAGAGAGAGAGAGAGAGAGAGAGAGAGAGAGAGAGAGAGAGAGAGAGAGAGAGTTGCGCAGTCCCCCCCCCCCCCGTTGTCCGTTTCTGGGGTTTTGAAAGTTAAATCAAATATGAAAAAGGACAAATCTGTGTCGGATGGACTCACTTCAGCGGGGAAAGGGCACTGGACTGACCCCTGCACTCATCTAAGGACAGGTAGCCTTTGACTTATGACAGGTCATTCAGTGACCCTTTGAAGCTACTCATGACCGTTGCAGCCTCCCCGTGCGCGCGTCAAAATTTCATTACCCAACTAGGGAGCATCATCAGGAGCTTCCTATGGCTACCATACAAACCTATAAACTACCATACAAAAAAGGTATATAAACTCTTTTGCCCTGGTGATGTTCCGATAGAAGAGAATATTTATAGCTCAGGGTTGAGCTGTGGGGTCCTTGGTGCTCTCTGAGCTGGGTGGTTTTCCTGGAGACGTCTCATGACCCAACTAGGTAACATCATCAGTGCTAGAAGGGAGTGGGATTTGCAGAGAGGAGGAGGAGGAGGAGGAGGAGGAGGAGGTGGAGGACTGTGGGGACCTTGATGTTGTCTGAGCTTGCGTCTTTTCCTACAGACATTTCATTACCCAACTAGGTAACATCATCAGTGCTAGAAAGAAGGATGTTTGTAGAGGAGGAGGAGGAGGGCTGTGGGATCCTTGTGGTTGCCCGAGTTTGTTTTTTTTTCCCCCTTGCAGACGTTTCATTACCCAACTAGGCAACATCATCAGTGCTAGCAGAGAGTCCAAGCACCCTACATCAGTTCCTCTGAGAAGCCACTGACTATCCTGAACCTTTCCACATCCTTCAAGTCATCCTGGGGCATCTCCACCGAAAGAGTTATCGGGCCAAGCAATTAGGGGAAAAACCACATCGTCAACTACGCAAAGACTTCTGAAGCCCGGTGAATCTCCAACCGCCTTTAAATAAAACTTTACGCCGCTGAATACATTTCCATGCTGCTGGCCAGGACTTAATAACTGCAGTAGTTTGACCAGGCAAGATTCCCCCCCCCCCCAAAAAAAAACCAAAAAACAAAAAACGGTGTACCTTCAGACCTGCAAGATGCAGTGAAAGATGCCTTACAATAACATAGAATTGGCCCAATGGATCTTGCTTCCTGTCTGACCTGTGTGGCTAGGTTCGACAAAGGGAGGAAAGGATTGGTTTTATTTTTGTTTTTATTTTATTTTATTTTATTTTATTTTATTTTTAAGAGAAGAGCCCTTCTCCTTTTTCCCTGCATGGATTTTCAACTCGGGGCTAATTGCTCCCTCCTGCCAGTGCTTGGCAAGTCTACTTTTCCTTCCAAGAGAGAGTAGATTAGCCATTCGATTGGATTCATATGTTCTGGTCACCAGAGGGTAGCATTGGTACAGCTGTGCAATTCCGTCAGCCAAACCAGGGCTGGTTCACCGTTTCATTTTTCCACGGCGTTTTTTTTTCCTCTTTCGAGGAAAGAGGGACCCAGTTTCGTTTGGGGGCAGGAGAAGAATGGGAGGGAGGGAGGGAGGGAGGGAGAGAAATGAGGCGTTTCCCTAAGCAAAGGAAGGTGATACAGGTAAGTCCTCAACTTGCAGCCGCAACCGAGGGGCGGGTTTTCCCTCGCTAGACAAGGCAATGAGTTTTGCCCCCTTTTGTGACCTTTCTGGCTACAACTGTGAAGCAAATCACTGCAGTCACTAAGTGAGCCAGGCGGCCGCTAAGCCAGCGGGGCTAACCCCATTCTGACTAGGTTTGCAGGAAGGCAGCAGGGAAAGTTACAAAAAGGCAACCAGGTGACTCCGGGACACGGCAACCGTCATTAAGGTGAGTCAGTGGCCAAGTCCCCGAATTGTGATCACGTGACCAGGGGGAAGGCTGCAAATGGCCCTGTGAAAAACGGTTCCCAAGTCACTTATAGGGTTAGACTAGAAGACCTCCGAGGTCCCTTCCAACTCTGTTATTCCATTCCGTTAAAAAGGTAAAGAAATTATTTTCCCCTCTTTTTCTCAGCTCTTTCTGCTTCCATCTTTCACTATTGTCCTCCATCCTGATACCATTAAACGTCTTTCACTACGTTATCTTCAGATAATCTGAACGTAAAGTCTAGCCAAGTCCTTCGGCTTGTCTGTTTCTGCAAGCTTTTAATCCAATTTACTTGTCTCGGCCAGGTAAGTAACGTACTTTTCCATTAAACCCCAGCAACTTACAAATGCCAAAGTCTCCCATAAATGCATCACTTCTTTCCTTTTTCTTTCCTTTTCTTTTTTTTTAAAAAAAGTCCTTTATATATCCTCGTTGTGAATTCATAAGACAACAGGGCATTTAAACCTTTGGCAGACGAGGTTTGCCCAATTTTTTCATTAGGCAAAATAAATTGTTCAGCAATGATGAACTTAAAAAAAACCCCAGACTTTATGTAGTTTATTTTACCGTGCATAGCTAATGAGATTTGGGGGAAAAGAATGAGACTCAAAGCTAATTTTGGGAGGCTTGTGAGCGCAATTCAGAGTTAAGACAAATTTAAATAACGAATGGTCTACATTTCCAGTTAAGACAACTCCCGTTGCCAAAACTCTTCTTTTGCCACATCAATAAAGCAGTTTGACATTTTCCCTTCCTCTTTATCCACTTTTAACTCTCTAGACCTGAGATGATGGTCAAAGCTTAAAATAAACCCATCGGATAACGTTGGTTAATCTTTCAAAAATCATCAGGCGTGCTGACAACAGCGCTAAGTTTATTATTTTCCCCTTTGCAGGCAAAATTCTTCCCTCTGCTGGTTGTTTCTGCAAACATTCACGTCTTAAGGAGGAAAGGAACTCATTTGGCTAGACTTTTAAAAGGTGGAAAGGGTTTCTCAACCATCTTGCCTGTTCTAGAAAAAAGAAGAAGTCCTGGTGCACAAAATGCCTTGATGTAAATTTCGAGGGAAGACTCAATAATGGCCATGCTTGGCTTTGAGTTAACGTTTCATTATGTAGCCCTTGGGAAAGGACACTTGGGGCCACAAACAGAGGGTTTACCTTACTATTTCACAATAGGGACGCGGTGGCTCAGTGGGTTAGGACGCTGAGCTTGTCGATCAGAAGGTCGGCAGTTTGGAGGGTCGAATCCTGAGTGCCGCATAGCAGAGTGAGCGCCTGTTACTCATCCCAGCTTCTGCCAGCCTAGCAGTTCGAAACCATGTAAAAATGCAAGTAGAAAAATAGGGACCACTCCGGTGGGAAGGTAACAGCGCTCCGTGCACCTTTGGCATCTAGTCACGCCGGCCACATGACCATGGAGACGTCCTCAGACAAGCGCCGGCTCTTCGGCTTTGAAATGGAGATGAGCACCGGCCCCTAGAGTCGGAAACAACTAGCACGCATGTGCGGGGGAACCTTTACCTTTTTATTTCACAATGGTCCTAACTTCTTTCCCCTTGTCTTAATTGGGAAAAGGCAGCTGAAGCAAGTCTTCTGAAGCTCTTCTGGTGGACTGACGAGTCCGAGAAGCGAAGAATGGGCCAGATCTGTCTTCACGACTCCAAAACGTTTTCTTCCACAGAAAGAGGCATCTGGTTCTCCACTGTATTCTCAGAGCACTTGCAAATGGTCTTTTGAACTTCCCTCAGCAGAGTTTCTCAGCTAGCCGAAAGGTCCTAGATGGCAGAAGGATGAACTGTTGGGTGATGGCTTTCCACAAGATGTTTTCCTACCTCTGAGGAACCTCAATGGAAGTAAGGAGCCTCATGATGGTCAGAAAGACTGCCGGGAAGAGGGTTTATGCGGCACACTTGAACCAGGCTACCTCTCAAGATGGCTTGACACAGCTTGCTTAGGTTTCTCTGGGGCTCAGTCGAGTGTATCAAACTGGATGGCGTGGAGAGTTCTGATTTCAAGATGGAAAGGTTAGGAGAACGCCAACCAAGTCATCTCTTCACCTTGAGGATGAACGTTCCACTATGACCTGCTGCTTTGCGCAGGTCTCCTCACCAGGTCCTGCAAGGTTTCAAGTCTTCTTGGACCTGATGGACAGGATTGCACCAGTTTGGGGAACACCACCCGGTTAATGTTTTAGTGGAAAGTCACACACACACAGGCTGGCATGATCCGTTGCCAGCTCAGAAACCTCAGGAATGGGGTCACCTGAATCTGAGGTGCATCCATGGTGGAAATTCAAAGGCACTCAGTAAGAGACACCTCAAGAAAGAACAATGCGACCTCTTTACATCTCACCCAGCAATCCCTACATCCCTGCTCACCCGTCAGTGAACTTTCTGTCATAAAAAAATTAAAATAAAATTGTCCATCGCTCTCTGAGAAGACCATGACCCAACCCTACAGCCTTGCAGGGGGGGGGGCATTGGCAGATCTTCCCCTCCCTCAATCAATGCAGGCGAAGAAGAATCTGAAGGAATCTTCAGTGTGTGCTCCTTGCTCAGCGGCTCTGACACCTGGATCCGTCTGCCTAATATTTAATAGAATTATCACTCGTTATCAACACCGCGGAGCGATAAGGGCTTTCCCTAGACAATAGCTAAGGAAAAGACATTCAGACGTTGCTATCAGACTGCTCTTGCCTTGTCAAAATAGCAACGACTTCTCAACGAAAAGAAGGTTGCAATCTCTGGTGGATATTTTTAGCGTTTGAGAGAGAGAGAGAGAAAAAGAAAGTGAGAGAAAGAGAGAGGGGGGGAGAGGCAGAGAAAGAGAGAGAGGGAGAGAGAAAGAGGGAGAGAGAAAGAAAGAAAGAAAGAGGGGAGAGAGAGAGAAAGAGGGAGAGAGAGAGGGAGAAAAAAAAGAGAGAGAAAGAGAGAGGGGGAAGAGGCAGAGAAAGAGAGAGAGGGAGAGAGAAAGAGGGAGAGGGAGAGAGAGAGAGAAAGAAAGAAAGAGGGGAGAGAGGGGGAGAGAGAGAGAGAAAGAGGGAGAGAGAGAGAGAGAGAAAAAAAAAGAGAGAGAGAACAATTCTAGACAGCCATTTTTCCCGGATCTCCCAACTCCACGTGTGGTGTTTTTTTTTTTTAAATTCCACCACCCGTGGCTTCCTCAGTTTCAAGCTCTTCCATTGCAAGCAAATGAAAGAGGACATTATGCATAATTTTTAATTCTTCTGGAAATATCTCTCCACCCATACCCGCATACACATTTCAGTTTTTGTTGGGTTTTTTTTTAACTGTACGTGAAGAAGGTTTTTCTCTTCTGCTGCCCTTTGTCTCCGGGAAAAAAAAATTAATTCTCATTTGCATTACCTCCAGTAAATGTCACCTACTGGTAGTTTGTTAGACATTAGCAATGGTGGCAGAAAAGAGGCAGTGGATAATTGCATTCTGCCTAATGCCGAGATTTGCATACTTTGAGACAGCAATTAAAGAATCTATGGGAATTTTTTCCTCTCCCTCTCTCTCTCTCTCTCTCTCTCCTCTCTCTCTCTCTCTCTCTCTCTCTCTCTCTCTCTCTCTCTCTCTCGTTCATTTCCAACCTCTTTGTTCAAAGAAAGTGTTCGTTTACATCAAGACATTCAGCACCTCACCGTTCATTTGCATGAAATTAAAGGTTTGTGTGCTCTCAAACAGCAGGGTAACATTTAAAATTCCGTTTTAAAAAGCTCACCTTAGAATAATCAAATGTTAAGATCATTTCACGGGCACACACGCACACACACACAAAAGTTGCCAGCTGTCTGGCACAGCAAACTTTCACCCAGCGCTAGCGGGTTTGTTCATACATGCGCACACTGACATGTACCTGACATAAGTAGAGAGAGGTAGACATAAATAGAGGTCTCGAACTATTTTGAAAAGCGGGGAGCGGGCCATGCTTTATATTTGGAAAGCTCTGCAGCTGAGTGTCCCAAAGGTGCTTTTTCAAAAGGCGACTGGACTTCGTTTTTCCTTGAAGACGTTTCACTTCTCATCCAAGAAGCTTCTTCAGTTCCAAAGACTGAAGAAGCAAAACACCTTTAAAGGAAAACCAAAGTCCAGTTGCCTTTTGAAAAAGCACAACCGTGGCCTGGGTGACTGAGAATCCCTGTAGACATCTCCAGTTGAGCGTGGTTGGGTACAGATCAAGCAGTTTCTTCCCAGTTTGCCCCCAACAATATTGATATTTGAAAATCCTTTGCAACCAAGACCAACATGGAATCTCAGATGCTCAGGTACGCCATAAAGTTGCTTAGATTTTGTTTTGCCTGCAGCTAGTCCCAAGATCTCACCAACTTCAGGTGGATTAAAATGCCCCTACAAGATGGGTTTGTGAAACGCTAACATCAGATTCCAAGGAGGAGAAGGAGATGGAGGAATGTTGGGCTCCTGGTGCCCCCTGAGCTTGGTTGCTTTCTTGTAGATGTTTCATTACCCAACTAGGTAACTTCATCAGAGCTTATCCTCACTCCCTACTAGCTCTGATGATGTTAGCTAGTTTGGTGATGAAATGTCTGCAAGAAAGACACCAAGCTCAGAGAGCACCAAGGACCCCACAGTCCACCTCCTCCTCCTCCTCCTCCTCCTCCTCCTCCTCCTCCTCCTCCTCCTCCTCCTCCTCTCTCCTCCTTCTCCTTCACTCCACACACCCCACTCCCTCCTAACACTGATGATGTTACGTAGTTGGGTCATGAAATGTCTGCAGGAAAACCACAAAACTCAGAGAGCACCCAGGACCTACCTATTCAGAATTCTTTCTCATAGTCAGTGATTTGTCCTCTGCCCACTCCCATCAGAGCCTCTGAAACCCAATATGTGATTTGTTAAGGAACGCCAATGCCCTGAAAAGAACGAAAGGAGCAGATTGCCTTCCCCGAATTAAAACCGCCAGACCTGGAATTAATTTTGTTTCTTCCTCTCATTATCCTTTACAGGAGTTATAAATGTGCCAAATATCATCTCCTTAGCTTGGGAGGGAGCGGCTTAGAATTAATCCAAGAAGCCGCGGCGACGTTGCCAACCCGGAATTGTTCTTCAGCAAACTTTTTAAGAGCATCTTCTGAGAAGCTTGCCGGTTGGAGAACAACTTGCTTCCGGAAAACAAGTTTGCAATTTTGTATTTTGTAAGGCTGGGAGAAATGCAACTCAGAGCTTCCCTCTGATGGCAATTTAATCGAACCGATGAATCAAATCAACTGTCCAAATTGAGATTAAACCAAATAACGGGGGTCGCAACGATAGCAAAATAAGAGAGCGGGAACTCTTGACTTCGTTGTTGTATCATTGCAAGGACCAGGGGGACATGGTAGCAGTTTGCCAATATTTGAGGGGTTGTCACAGAGAAGAGGGCGATCACACTGTTTTCCAAAGAAACCAGCAGGCAGGACGAGAAACAACGGATGGGAACTCATCAAGGAGAGAAGCAACCTGGAATTGAGGAGAAACTTCCGGGCGGTAAGGACAATCAACCAGTGGAACAGAAGTTGTGGGTGCTCCATCACTGGAGATTTTTTAGGAAGAGACTGGACAGCCACTCGTCTAAAATGATATAGGGTCTCTTGCTTGAGCAGGGGGTTGGACCTCCAAGACCTCCAAGGTCCCTTCCAGCTCTGATCTGATCGATTGATCGAAGCATGGGTTGCAGGAATTGGATATGTCCAGTTTAATGGAAAGAAGGACTAGGAGTGACATGATAGCAGTCTTCTAATATCTCAGGGGCTGCCCCAAAGAAGAGGGAGCCAAGCTATTCTCCAAAGCGCCCGAAGGCAGGACAAGAAGCAACGGATGGAAACTAGTCAAGGAGAGAAGCAACCTGGAATTGAGGAGAAACTTCCTAACAGTGAGAACAATTAACCAGTGGAACGACCTGCCTCCAGAAGTTGTGGGTGCTCCATCATTGGAGGTTTTCAAGAAGAGACTGGACAGCCATTTGTCTGAAATGGAACAGGATCTCCTGCTTGAACCTGGACTAGAAACCCTCCAAGGTCCCTTCCAACTGTGTCATTCTGTTCTGCATCGCCAAAGTTTCCTCTCGTGCCTGGCGGGTTCTGCAAAGCCTTATGGGAAAGGCCTGGCCTGGCCATTGCTGTAGAGATTTAAGCAGCTTTTTGGCTATTCAGGGCCCCCACGCGAGCGGAGATCGGTAGGGCTCCGATGCGGAAGACAACCCGACAAGCTTGCCAAGGAAATCAGCCAAAGCACCAATCCCAGGTATTCAACTGTCAAGAAGATGTACGATCAAGTAGAAAGCTTTGTACAGCTGGCACTGGAGATGTGGCAGCCACAGTGGTGCCAAGCGAGCAAACAATGGGCTTGGCAAAGCCCAAACAAGCTCAGTCTTGGAGCCCAACTCAAGGCAGCCATCCCAGGAGCTGGACCGCTTGGCCACATTGTGACAGACACAGCTGCAGCTCCTTTGGCGGCGCCCTCCCCAAGGGGAAAGAGATGGGGAGGTGAGCCCTCTCTGAAGAATGGAGCTCGTGGGCCAAGAGGGAACAAGGAAAGAAAGCCGATTCCCACAGCCGTGAGCTCCGCCTTCCCTCCAACTCTTTGACACTGACCGGTGTCTGGAATTGGGGCAGCCAAAAGTGGTCAAATCAGGATGGAACAGCTTGCGAGGAGCATTGTTTTTTGGGGGAAAAAATGGAATGCAAAGAGCTGGAGAACAGCTTGATGAAAGGGTCCGCGTTCACAGGCAGAATAGAATAGAAGAGCTGGAAGGGACCTTGGAGGTCTTCTAGTCCAGCCCCCCCCCTGCTCGAGCAGGAGAACCTGTGCCGTTTCAGACAAGGGACTGTCTAGTCTCCAGAGACAATGCGCGGTTTTGGTGGGGAGTTTTCATCCACCCTTGGGGGAGAGGCTTTCTTCAGGACCTCGTGCACAAAGTAAAACACAGCGACAACCAGAAACAAATAAGCAACTAGTAAAGGAAGTCACAATTACTAAAGGAAGCTGCAGCATCCAAGGAGGGCTGATTTTGCAAGGGGTGTGGGGAGGACTCTAGAAAGAGTGCAAAAGAAGAGCAACAAAGATGCTCAGGGGGCTGGACATTAAAAAATATGATGGACAGTTGCAGGAATTGGATACGTCTAGTCCAGTGAAAAGAACAACGGGGGTGTGTGTGTGTGACCTGATAGCAGTCTTCCGATATCTAAGGGGCTGCCCCAAAGAAGAGGAGGGGGTCAGCCTATTCTCCAAAGCCCCTGAAGGCAGGATAAGAAGCGACGGATGGAAACTGATCAAGGAGAGAAGCAACCTGGAATTAAGGAGAAATCTCCTGACAGGGAGAACAATCAACCAGTGGAACAGAAGCTGCCTCAAGAAGTGGTGGCTGCTTCATCACTGGAAGTTTTTTAAGAAGAGACTGGACAGCCATTTGCCTGAAATGGTATAGGGTTCCCTGCCCGAGCAGGGGGTTGGACTAGATGACCTCCAAGGTCCCTTCCGTTATTCTGTATAATATTCTGTATAAAACCTCAAAGCCTCGAGGTGGCTTTAGAAGGGAAAAAAACGATCTGAAGGCCTCTTTACAAGGCAAGAAAACCTGAGGGGTGGGGTGGGGGAAATCAGGCAATTCTCGTTGTGTGTCAAATTAGAAAGGCTTTTGTGGCTGTCGCTGGTGGGCATTGCTAGTCAACAGAGAAGACCCACCTCCTTCAGGCTTGTCACAACCCCTACTGAGAAGCACGCTTCTATCTCAGTGAGCTTCAGAAACGGGCGCTGGGGTCTGAAAGAGGCTCCCACGTTGCTCGAGATAATCGTGCATCTAAAGCAGGCCTTTTTGTCCCCAAGGAAGCAGAGTTCCCTGACTTTCAGGGCTCAAAGCTGCCAAAGAAGGACGAAAGGCAACGTGCGATGTGATGTACAGTCCCGGGGAGAGCAAAGTTAGTTTGCAGGCCCAAAAAAAAACACACACACACACACACAGAGGCTGAATGAAGGACGCTGGTCTAAATAAGCTATCTTTTCTTTTCATTTGCTTCCTATTTTGCAAATCTCTTCTGCCCGCTGTCTGCAGGATGCTGCTTCTCTTAAAAGGAACAGTGTGGTGGGTATGCATGATTGGACGTGTTTGCCTTGAGTTGACCATGGAAGGAGACGCTGCAAGCCAAACATTAGCTCTCAGCTCATGGACTGCAACGTGACCTTCACTGATCAGGACACTGGACAGAGTCAAAGATCTACCCCAAACATCCTCCACTGCCTATTTACTTTGCACTAATCAGAAAGTTCCAGGCACAAAGACTGTTCCCTGTGTATTGAGCTGGCTCCAAATGTAGTTATGGGGTCCTTGATACTCTGAGCATTGTAGCTTGCTTGCAGATATTTCATTACCCAACTAGGTAACATCCCCTGTGTGTGTGGGGGGGTGAGGGCTGCTCCTGTTTTATGCAGCACTTTGCCCTTTCACTGTTGGTGGGAGTGTGTGTGTGTTTTTTCTCCTTGGTAGTTCCTTGATTATTGTTTTCTGCTTGATTGTTTGTCTGGTGTTAATCCCTGCTTATCTGGGTGTTGGCCACTGGAGAGAATGTGTCCTGGTTTTTTTGTGTTTCCTTCTTAGCTTTCTTTTTGTCTCTTTTGAATGGAGAATAAATGTGGTTTATTTCTCTCTGTGTGTGGTGGGATGCATTCCCTCCCTCCCTCCCTCCTGTGAGTCTGTACAACATTCTCCCACCATGTGTCCATTGATGGCTGATTTGTCAGAACGCCAAGCTTCTAGGAATCCCCTATTCCGAAAGGGATCTGGATTCTGGCATTTCACTTTCATCTAGACCCTCACCTTCGCTTTTGACATCCTCTCCACCCAAACGCCAAGGAGCCCAGCTTGGTGGCAAATAACTCTGCTGAAAAGCTGAAGAAAGCTCCGGGAAGTATCGGGGAGTTTTCTGCGTGTCACTCAGCCCCACCACATTTGAGCTGCAGAGTAATGAGTGTCATCCTAACTAGTGACAGCTTTCACCACCCCAAAGAAAATGCAGCCTGTCAGCTGAAATATAGTGGAGATGAGTCAGAGGAAACGAGGAGGCCTTAAGGCCAGGAAGGAAGCCTTAAAAAAAAAAGAGGCTGTGATACACTGCTAAGGGGCAGGGGACACGATGGCAGGCTTATTAAACCACTGATAGCCTCTGGGATGACAGCAGTGAAAGATGGCTCAGCCCACAGGATGCTCCACAGATGCTCGGCAGGAGTTCCCACTGCCAAAGCAACTGTTGATTCCTTCCAGTTAAGCTTCGTCAAGACAACCATCTAACTAACTTTAGTGCTCCGTCTCCATCAATGGCAAGTGAGAAGGGGAAGGGGAAGGCTTCTTGGGTGTCCCCTCTAGCTGCTGCAGAATAACAGAGTTGGAAGGGGCCTTGGAGGTCATCTAGTCCAACCCCCCCCCTGCTCAGGCAGGAAACCCTATGCCGTTCCAGACAAGGGGCTGTCCAGTCTCTTCTTAAAAACCTCCGGTGATGGATCCGCCCACAACTTTTGAAAGCAAGCCGTCCCACTGATTAATTGTTCTCAGTTTGGGGAAATTTCTCCTTAGTTCCAGGTTAGTTCTCTCCTTGATTGGTTTCCATCCGTTGCTTTCAGATGCTTTGGAGAAGAGGTTGACCCCAACTCTTCTTTGTGACTACATAGCTTACATCCTTCAACTGAGCAGCTAAATTTATCACAAAACGTAGCTCCACACCCATCCCAACAGTCTTGAGGTTCCCGACAGAGAGGTATTCTACATTCAACACATAATAATGTATAGCAATTCCCTATGGGGGGGGGGATAAAGAATAGTCCCATGGTTAATCAGCGGCACTTTCAGAGATAAATCAATTTGCTGCAAAAAAGGGGCATGTCATCTGGCCAGGAATAAAGCAGCTTTGTTGAAGACCTGGAGAAAGTCTAATTTAATTTCCAGTATGATACAGAAAACCCCATGTTAGTGGACTGATGGATTAATTGAGTAGCTTTCTACTGCTACTTTCGTTTCCTGTTTTCATTTTCAATCCTATTTAAAGTTACTGCTTGGCTTTCAGCCCTGTGGATTGAAAATTGCCTTTCTCAAATCAAACCGCATTCCCTTTTAGCACTGATGTTGTGATCTAGTTTGGTAATGAAACATTTGCAAGGAAACAACCAAGCTGAGAGAGCACCAAGGACCCCACAGTCCTCCTCCTTCCTCCCTATCCTCTTCCTCCTCCTCCTCCTCCTCTCCACACACCCCGCTCCCTATGTAACACTGATGATGTTACATAGTTTGGTCGTGAAACGCCTGCAAGAAAAACCACCAAGCTCAGAGAACACCAAGGACCCCACTCCTCAAGTCTGCCTCTGCCCACCCTATCTTTTCAACTTTCATTAATCGTTCAAGAGAAGGATCGTTCGGGGAGAGGTTAAAGCTCTCCACATTCTGAATTGACTTCGTTTTCTCCCATTGATATCAACAGGTCAACTATAAGACTGCCGGTCGGCTAAGAGCAAAGAAACCAGAATGAAATATATATATATATTTATGCATTTTTTTTTACAGATGGCAGTCTATTCCCCTCCAATCTTCGCTCACACACAGAAACACACACACGCACACACACACACGTACCCAAACCCACACTAGGGATGCTTGCTGAAGAGTTCCCTTGTCTGAAGGATGTACATTAAAAAAAAAATTCAATATTGGCACATCTCCCTTTGATAAACATTGGCCCGGTGTGCTTCGCTCTTATTTATCTATCCTGAGAGCAGGTTCATTACTATGTATTAGGTAGATGTGACACATTTATGGAAATATGGCAACTCTTTATGGAATATATATTAAAATTTAATAAATCATGCACTGTGTGGTCAACAGGCTGATGAATGATTTGTGTGAGTTCTGCGTGCGTGCGTGCGTGCGTGTTTATCTTCATTTTGGCTTTGTTTGATCTCTCTATTTTGAAAGAGCTGCATCACTTTTTGGTCTCCTTTAGAACCGCAGTTTTAAAGCTAAGCAGCTTCAGGGCATCTTCGTAGGATGACTCAGACGCCACTAAGTGGCAGCCTGAAGGTTTTGCTACACACACACACACACACACACACACACACACACACACAGTTCATCCTTCATGTGCAGAAACTCAGGCGCATGCAGAAAAATTCAGGTGTGGGTTGTTGTTGTTTTTGAGGCCCCCCCTTCTTCAAAGTTACAACGGCACTGAAAAAAAACAATGACTTAGGAACGGTCCCACTTACGACTGTTGCAGCCTCCCCCGTGGTCCCGTGGTCAAAATTCAGACGCTTGGCAACCGACTCATACTTATGACGGTCATGAGATCCCCTGTCGCGACCTTTGGACAAGCCAACTCAACGGGGGACGCCGGGGAGGCTTAACAACCAGTTTACCAGCCTAACAATTGCAGTGATTCACTTAAGGAAGGTCGTAAAACTCACTTAACAAACGGCTCACTTAACAACAGAAATCTTGGGCTCCGTTGCGGTCCTAAGTCGAGGACGGCCTGCACAATAAATCATGGTCTTAATCAGCGTCTCCCCAAAGAAACTCCATTTCCTTTGGCTCAGCACCCCGGAAGCTTAGAGAGGGTGAAGGAGTTGGCGATTTCATTTGGCAGGATAAGTTTGATTTTTTTTTCCCCCAGACACAACACAAACATCTCTACTAAATTATTAGCAATAGATAACACAGCGTGGCTTTTGGTTTTTCTGTTTGTTTGTTTTTTGGTCCCGCTGCCTGGCAAGGAAACCAAACCCTCCTTTACTCTCCAGATGCGGCTCGGCTGATGGGCAGAGGCCATTTATAAGTGCTGTGAGGGGCAATTTAAAAATAATGTAACAGCAATAAAAAGGGAGAAAACGGCTCCTAGGCTATCCATTGTCAGTGACACCCGACACACACACTCGGCATCACAGTCCTGGCTTATTAAGCGAATCAGTGGGGCAAGCCATCATTGGCAGCTTGAGAGAGGATGTGAGGAGCAGATAAGGGGGGTTTTTCTGACTTCTCCATGGTGAGAAAATGTTACACTGCTTCCGAGTCTCTCTGGAGTCCCCTTCAAGCCCATTATGTTACAAGAAGCAAAAGAGATTTATATTTAATTTATAGCAAGGGTCCAAAACTGCAGCAGAAATTCTATTTCCAACCTGCCCTTTCATTTTCATTTTATTTTTTTTTGGCCCCTAAGCAACGAATCTCCTTCCGTCTTTGGATTCCGGGCCACTAATTTGCATTGTCTCACCAAATCTTTCGTTTTATCAGTTAGCAGCTTGGTTTTGAACTTCTCTTACCTCTGCTGAGCCGTTTGCATCAGGGGCTTTGTAGTCCCGAGGAAAGATCTCTGAGAATTCCAGCTTTGGTTTAGATTACGTCCGAAGTTTTGTTGTTGTTCTTGTTGTTGTTGTTTTTCATTAGGTCATTTTCACTTGGTTTCTCTGCTCTCGATTCTTGCAAGAAAAATCATCTTGGGTCTAAAGAAAGAAAGAATGCAGAGAAGAGCAACGAAGATGATTAGGTGACTGGAGGATAAAACATACAAAGAACATTTGCGGGAATTGGGTATGTACTCTAGTTTAATGAAAAGAAGGACTAGGGGGGGACATGATAGCAGGGTTCCAGTGCTTGAGGTCTATCAGAGAGAAAAGGGGTCAACCTCTTCTCCAAAGCACCCAAAGGCAGGACAAGAAGCAATGGGTGGAAACTCATCAAGGAGAGAAGCAACCTGGAACTAAGGAGAAACTTCCTGACAGTGAGAACAATTAACCAGTGGAACAACCTGCCTCCAGAGGTGGTGAATGTTCCATCACTGGAGGTTTTTAAGGAAACATTGGACAGCTATTTGTTATGAAATGGCTTAGGGTCTCCTGCTTGAGCAGGGGGTTGGACTAGATGACCTCCAAGGTCCCTTCCAACTCTGTTATTCTGTATTTGATAAGATTCCCCATAGTAACTCCAGTTATCTTCAGACTGTAATTTCTGACTTGGGAATTCTAGGGGTTGATCTACCCAACTGGAAGGGAAGCTTCTTCCAGATGTTGTTGAACAATATCTCCAAGCATCCCTCACTGCTGTTTCTTCGAAACTATAGTTCCTCAACTTCTGAAAGGTCAACATTTCCCCAGTCTTGATCTAGCAACTTTAGCAGGACAACTTTAACCTTTGTTTTATCTTTTTTTTCCTGAGATCTTCTTCTGAATTACGGTTCAGTTCCTTTAGCTCTAACAGTTCCTGGCTCCCTCTAAGTGGCTGAACTCTAATAAAATGTAATTATGATTTATATTTCCTGATCCCGAGGAAAATTTATAGCGGCATCATTAACAGTGCATCAGATTTCAACCTGGTCTAGCTAGGCAAATAAAAGTTGACTTTTGTGCGTCTCTTCGAGAACTAGAAAAAAATGTCACTGAAAAACATTGCGTGGTGGAGAATTTATAAAGTATGCATTCTTCATTTGACCCATGCAGCACATAGACAATTTTGGGGGTGGGGTGGGGATGAAGATTATATACACCCCACGTTTTCTCCAAAAGCTCAAGGTGGCTTAGGTGATGATTTTCCTTCGTTTTATCCTAATTTGTGAGGTAGGTTAGACTAGATGATGGGTCCAAAACCCCTCATGAGCCTCCTTGATGATTGAAAGAGGACTTGCACAAGGATCGCTTCAGTTCTAGACTAACAGCCCTTACATCATGCTGGCTTGTGTTACTTCCTTTATCTCAGTGGCATAAAGGAAAAAAAATAGAAAGGCTGGTTTAGCCTAAAATTTGGCTGAACACTTCAGGACACCCTAATCTCACCACTGGTAAAGTTAGAAGGGGGAAATCCCCCACCGTTCTGCTATGTTCTCTTAATTAGACTTTATGAACCCTTGGTGAATCTTAAGGGTAGTTAAGTAGCAAACTATGTGTTGATAATAAAATTTGCTTGCCTCTTGCAGATA
Organism: Vipera ursinii; assembly: GCF_947247035.1. Classification (NCBI taxonomy): domain Eukaryota; kingdom Metazoa; phylum Chordata; class Lepidosauria; order Squamata; family Viperidae; genus Vipera; species Vipera ursinii. The sequence continues at coordinate 7,380,723 of NC_139529.1, read as the reverse complement.
TCCAATTTGCTGTCTTCAAAGAAAGAAATTGGATTGTCTGCTCCCTAAATCGTTTTAATATTTGGCGTGGAAAGCTCCTGGCAGAAGCATTTCAACTGGAAAAGAGGAAATGAATGTAAAACTATAGACACAAATGTGAGTAATGCCCACGTCTGGGGCATCAGGAGATGGGAAGGATATACGTGTCAGTTTTGTTTCTGCTTTGATTCCAAGAACAGCTGACGACAGCCAATACCGGAGGAGATTTCTACACTTGTACGGAAGACAAAGAAAGTCATTTTCCTCAGTGCAATTCCAGAATAAAAGAGAAAATTTTAAAAATAAAAGGAATTTACATTTTCTTTGTCTACTTTAATGAAGAGAAGGACCAGGGGAGACAATGATTCCGGAATTCGAGGGGCTGTCACGGAGAAGAGCACCAGAGGGCAGGACAAGAGTACGTGGTAAATTATCAAAGATAAATTCTCAAAGAGAGATCCACGCTAGAATTAAGGAGAGATTTCCAGAGAGTGGGAACAATTAATCAAGGGAACGTCTTGCCTCTGAAAATTGTGGGAGGTTTTTAGAGACTGGACAGCCACTTGTCTGTAATGGTATGGGGCAGGGGTAGGCAACCTTGGCTCTTTGATGACTCGTGGACTTCAACTCCCAGAATTCCTCAGCCAGCCACGCTGAGGGGAAAGGGAGAGGTTTCCAAGCTGAGCCATGCTGGCTCAGGAATTCTGGGAGTTGAAGTCCCTGAGTCATAAAAGAGCCAAGGTTGCCTTGAGAAGGGGGTTGGACTAGAAGACCTCCAAGATCCCTTCCAGCTCTGTTCTTCCGTTAAATACTTCTATCCAAATCTCATTAGGGAGGTGTTTTATATCTGGCTCATCCCAAAAAGGGAACACCTTTTTTTAAAAAAAAAATTCTCGATGATCTTCAAATGTCCTCAGTCCCCCCCTTAAACAGGGTATTCGGTCTTCATTTGCAAAAACCATGATTGAAGGATAATTCAAGGGCCACCTCAAGCTATCCAGAACTTAGAAACATAGAATCCGAAGGCTGGAAGAGACCGTGGAGGTCTTCTAGTCCAACCCATCCAAAGCAGGAGACTTCATTTCAGTATTTCTGATTTTTTTTTTTACCTACGTCTCCCGAGAAACTGTACGTGGCTTTGAATTTTGATCAGGGCAGAATTTTATGAGCCCAAGAAGTTCTGGCTTGTTGTCATTCAGCAGCGATAAGCAATGATCCGTGCTGATACCCCTAGCTAACTTGTGTACTGATCTGATTGTTTTCAATTGGGAAGTGAAATGCCAGAGGTTGTTGCATGAATGATATTCTTTGGAGAGGGAGAAAGAGATGGATAGACTTGCTTCATGGAAAACTGGACATTAGTTGAACTGGCCCAATTGTTAGGTAGGTTGGATAGAACTTATTTAGGTAGAGTTTCTTCCTTACAGTACATCCGACAGGGCTGTTAAACTTCTGCAGATGGTCAATATTTATAGCGCATGCCTGGTTAGATGGCAATAAGTCCCATAGACATTAATGGGGCTCACCAACCAGAAAGACACTGTAGCCCTGTATGATTTTATTATATGCCCATCGCTTTTGAATGGGGGAGGTACCATTTTATTTCCTCTGCATCGCATTCTATAGATGTCCATCCAAAAGCCTTTGGTCACAGAACCTGGAAAATACATGGAAGGACTTTGGCCACTGTGATTTCCTAAAACAATTTATGGGAGGCCTCTCTTTTTTTGTTGTTCATCTTAACTTCCCCAGCAGGAGAAGATGAGAGAGAGAGAAATAAATAAAAAAAATCATTGCCTTATGGGTCCTTGGTGCTCTCTTTGTTTGGTTGTTTTCTTGCAGACGTTTCGTGACCCAACTGTGTAACATCTTTAGTGCCAGAGGAAACTGTATTTAAAGCCCCACCCCCTTCTAGCATTGATGAAGTTGCCTAGTTGGGTCACAAAATGCCTGCAAGGAAACCACCAAGCTCAGAGAGCATCACAAACCCCTCATTTGCACCCTGAGCTACAAATATTCTCTTCTCTCCATATTCATTCCTTTTCTTCCCACTATTCACCCTCCATTTTCCCTCCTGTTGCTGCCTGGACAATGATATTTTTTATAGAAATTGTTACTGACATTAATTAAACTTTGTCAAAGATGCCAAAAGGCAGAAAGGTTGCCTGGTGAAGGCATCTCCATGGAAACCTCTTAAACAGAATTAGGTAGTCCAGGAGACCCACCTGCAGTTCAAATAACTGGCTGTGAGTATCTTTGGGGATGAAGATCACTTCAGACCTCTCCAAGATGACAATTGTCCTTCCCCATCCATTCTTGGTAACTTTCCTCATTAAACAACAGGGCAACCCTACAATTTTTGTAACCGAGATCATATTGCCTTTTTGCATACGCAGAAGTGGCTGGAGACAGCAGAAGAGAAGAACTGGAGAAGATATTCTCCAAAGCACCTGAAAGCAGGACAAGAAGCAATGGATGGAAACTAGTCAAGGAGAGAAGCAACCTAGAACTAAGGAGAAACTTCCTGACAGTTAGAACAATTAACCAGTGGAACTACCTGCCTCCAGAAGCTGTGAATGCTCCAACACTAGAGGATTTTAAGAAAAGACTGGATAGCCATTTGCCAGAAATGGTATAAGGCTTTCTGCCTGAGCAGGGGGTTGGACTAGATGACCTCCAAGGTCCCTTCCAACTTCTTCTTCTTCTCTTCTTCTTCTTCTTCTTCTTCTTCTTCTTCTTCTTCTTCTTCTTCTTCTTCTTATTATTATTATTATTATTATTATTATTATTATTATTATTATTACAAAATACAAAGACTTGCAAATAGAAGTAGAATGACTGGGACGAAGAAAAGCAGAGATAAACCCAATAGCCATAGGCACCTTGGGTGCAATCCCAAAACAACTGGAGCACTGTCGGCATTGGCAATCTCACCATCAGTCCATTGCAAATGGCAGTTTTACTCAAAACATTTTGGTGACAATTCCTCTAACACCATCAAAGTCAGCATCTGCCTATCTCAGGTCCTTGGAAAGGACTCAGTAGGTGGACCAAAATGCCAAATCCGATCTAAACATCTGGCTGATTTGTGACCAACCTTAATAATGATAATCCCAAACAACTGGAGCACCACCTGAACCCCATTGCCACTGACAAACTCCCCATCAGTCAATTGCAAAAGGCAGCTTTGCTTGGAATAACTTACATCCCGTGACGATACCTTGGACATCATCAAACATCCACATCTGTCTACCCCAAGTCCTTGGGCAGGGCTCGACAAGTGGACAAAAATGCCCAACCCAGTCTAAACATCTGGCTGACTTTGTGACCAACCATAATAATGATACTTGGACACCGTGGCATTGACAAAATCCCCAATGGTCAATTGCAAAAGGCAGCTTGACTTGGTAACAGCTTACATCCTGCGATGAGATCTTTAAACACCATCACACATCAAACGTCTGCCTATCACAGGTCCTTGGGAAGGATTCAATAGATAGAAAAAATGCCCAAATCCAGTCTAAACATCTGCCTGACTGTGGGATGAAAAACAATAATAATATTTTTTTTTCCAAATGAAAAATGTAGTGGTCTTCCATTGTCCCGAGTAAATAGGAAGTGGCTGGGGGATTAAAAAAAAGAGGGGAGAGAATTTTGACGAAAGTTTAATTAGGAAAACAGATGCTCGATGTGAAGCTAGCCCCATTTACCCCCCATTTCAACCCTTTGGCCATAAATTCTTTTTTTTCCCCCCCTCCAATCTCCAGCCCAAGAGTTCCCTCTTTAGAGGAAGGTTTGCCAAAGCATCATCAAGGCTGCCATTATTTTAATCAGTTTGAGGAGGGATTTAATACATTATTGATTTTTGTTGGCGGATTGAAAAAGCTCCTGTATTAAGTCCAGGTTGCTTATTCTTTCCCGATATGACATTCAGGTACTTGTGAAAAATTATACCAATTATGAAATAAGCCATTTACTGCTTCAAAGTGCAATCAGTTGTCACACTGCAGAGAATTCGCTCTTGAGTGTTATTAGCCGTGCGGCGGGCGAAGGAAAAAGTGCTGAGAGGAGAGACTTTAACCAAAGGGCAATTGCATGAAATTTACTTAGAAATAGCTATTTATCACTGCTGGGTTTCCGACCGCTCAAATCCACCACAGACACTTTATGGAATTGGTGGGAAAGGAGGGTGGGCGGGTGGGGAGCCATCTTGGAGTGCCTATAATGCAACCAATGGAGTGTCCCTTCCACCTCTCTCCTCCCCCCCTCCTTTCCCTCCCCACTTTGCTGACATTCAATGAAAAATTTAGAAGTCATTGTAGCGGCATAAAGATGCATTATCTTTTCTGATGTGCAATTTGAGCGTCTTACTGAAAGCTCCAGAAGAATATCCCCCCTACAGACAGATATGCAGAAATATACGCAAGCAATGTGGAACTTTGGAAAGTTTTAACAACTGCACACGCCTGACTTTTAAGGCGCCTGATGGGTAAAACGTCTCTCGAGTTTCTTTCGAAAAGAGCGGTGAGCGATCAGTGCGGGAGACATGGAGGCTGGGAAGGATGGCTGGTATGCATGGAGAGCAACAAAGAACAAGGTCTAGAAGGATTGCTCCCAGAAGGGAAGGGAAGGGAAGGGAAGAACAACAGAAGAAGAGAATGAAAAGAGAAAAGAAGATCAAGGATTAGAATGGCTTGGTTGCACTGACCTGAGGAGAGGAGAAGGGAAGGGAAGGGAAGGGAAAGGAAGGGAAGAGAAGAGAAGAGAAGAGAAGAGAAGAGAAGAGAAGAGAAGAGAAGAGAAGAGAAGAGAAGAGAAGAGAAGAGATCACAATGCTAGCAACACTCCTCGAAAGGCTTGACAAACTCTGTACATTTGAGAGTGAGTCTCTACTTTGCTTACATCCCGAATGGCAACCATTAATGACTTTTGCTGCAGGCGATGGAGCAGAAGGGAATCCAATTTAAAGAGCGGATGTTTGAGAGATATTTACACTCCAGTAAAGATGCCTGGAGCAGTTGAAAGATGTATAGTAGGCATGTCCTGCCTCTGGGTAGTCCTCAAGTAAAATCTTCTTTGACTGGAGTTGGACTCCTGGGTGATTCATTGACCTACTCCTGGAGGTTGGCTTAGGTGTTTGCAACTGCGTGGAAGTGCCTTTGTCTCTTTTCTTCCCGGTAGGACTCACAAGCCCTGGAGGACTCTCTGGAGGGGCTGGGCCCACTTTCCGGCCTAGTCAACCCAATCCAGGTTCTGCCACATTGCTGAGACCTCAATGATCACCAAGGTGAGCAAAGCTGGTCAAGATGCAGGTCATGGTGGAACCCAAATGACACACAGCCAATCCTCTTTGGATAAGGATAAATGGAGGCAATGGAAAGAATGCCCGGGGTCCAGGGGAAGGTAGCAAATGGATGAATCGGAGGATCATTTTCTTGCTTTGACCCCGGGTGCGAAACCAGCCTACTGAAGAGCTCCACCCCTTTCATTTCCATCCTCCATACACACTACAAGAGATCCAGGGACATTTAATCCTAGTAGTCCTCCCCAATTGGGACTGGCATTTCAGTCGCTAAGCGATGCAGTCATTCAGCGAGTGATTCACTTCAGGTCCAGATCAAGCCTTAAACTGACAAATTAACGGTGCCATCTGGCTTGATCACTGGCCAGAAGCAAACCCCTTTCAGGGTGTTCTACTGGTAGGGATGGACAGACCAACAAATGGGCCGGTTGCAACCGGTTTCAAACCACCACCAAGTGATTGCAAGATGCTTCCACTGGTTGTAAATGTGAGCCGGGTGTCAAGTGCCCAAATTGCTATCACATGACCATGGTGTGTGTGTGTGTGTGTGTGTGTGTGTGTGTGTTTGTGTCACAACTTCGAAAATGGGTCGTAAATCACTTTTTCGGAGACAGTCACAACTTCAACCATCCCTAAGCAAACTGTTATAAGTCGAGAAGTCCCTGTTTATAACCACTTATTGCCAAGTACTGCACAATAATAATAATAATAAAAAGTCTGTGTTTTATTATCTTGGGAACTGCCTATTTATTTCCCAGGGTTAACACACAGTATGTTCTAAAATGCACGGACAATAAATTCTTCCACTATTTGATAGACTCTGGATAGATTCTAACAGATTATTTTACAACGCAGAGGTAGCATTTAAAAACAGCACTCTGGCATGGGAGTGGGAGGGTGGGTGGGTGGGGGGAAACAGATTGCTATCAAGTGCCATTTAATTTAATTTCATAAATAATAGGGTATTTATAAAGGGAGCCATAATGCCAAGTGTTACCCATTTCTCTGCATACAATAATATGATTTGCACAAATGTTGTCCTTCAGGGCAAAGCAGTGTAGGCTTTACAAATCAATCCTTCCGTGCAGTGCAATTAGCACCCACAAAGGCAGCCTGTAGTTGAGTTTCTCTTACGACCTTCACGTTCTACGCACATAAACACACACACACACACACACACACACACACAACCACAAACACACCGACCCATTCTCATTTTCAACCCTTTTTCAAAACTTCAGCACTTGGAAAGGGGGTGAAAATCACGCACTCAGCACCCTACCAGCTGTTCATGATCATCCAGCCCAAAGTGGGGTGTGTGTGTTTTTTTAGGGCTCCATTTGAGACAACTTTTTATGCCTGACTTCAACTCTGGAGCTCTGAAGAAGCCTCCAAGAAAGGTCACCAAATGCTGAATAAAATGATATTATAGGGGAGGGGGGGTTGGGGGGGAGAGGAAGGGAAAATGCCTTGGAAACCAAGCAAAGAGTTGAAGGAAGAGAGGCAAAAACTAGAGTACTGAGACTCGGCAACTTTAAGAGTTGAGGACTTCAACTCCCAGACTTTTTCTGCCTGGCTCCGGGAATTCTGGGAGTTCACAAGTCTTAAATTCTGGGAGCTGAATCTTAAAGACTTGTGAACCAACTCCCAGAATTCCTTCAGCTGTTAGTCAACATTAAAGGAGAACAAATGCCATTTTGTTCTTTACCTGGGTAGGAACATTTTGCAGGTAAGCTGTGAAGAACATATCAAGAATGTCTTAGAAAAACCTACTTCATTTAGGGCTTCGCTTTACTGCCTTCCTTCCTTCCTTCCTTCCTTCCTTCCTTCCTTCCTTCCTTCCTTCCTTCCTTCCTTCCTTCCTCCCTCCCTCCCTCCCTCCCTTCCTTCCTTCCTTCCTTCTAATATTGACATCTCAAGAAGGTCCTCACCCTATCTGCACCTTCAACAAGAGACGCGATTCCATTCTTTGATCTCAGATGCAAGGATGGACAAGCCACAGACCTTCATTTGTGGAAATTCTTTCACTGAATTCAAGCCTGCTTTGATGGCATGGTTTTTGTTGTTGTTTTTTTGTGTTTGTTTTTGACACGAGGTCAATGCAGTAATTTTTGCTCGAGCTTTTAGCAGGATGGCCAGGGTGTAGATCAATTAATTCAAGCACCGCTTTTATTTACCATGTCTTCTTGCTTTTAACATTGATTGTTTTCAGTTTGTAATTGGGGCGAGCCATTTTCAGATAAGGCAACAGAATTTGGAAAGAAAACGTGTTTAAATATGTTTGTGGATTGAGAACTAGAGTTTTCAGAGGGTGAGGTCAGGGGAGAATTAAGGCATTTGTGGCCATGAAATACCCTTTATGCTTCATATTCAACAGAGCTACTTCCATCCTGTTACATTTAGCAAAAGTGAGAATTTACTAGTAGGAAATGGAAATGAAAGTTCTGGATTTGGGGTGTTGAAAGTTTGTTTTTCAGATCAACAGGAGGGAATGAAATCTGGAGTTTTAAGACTGGGGTTAACCCCACAATGTATTTAACTGAAATTGAGATTAATCAAATGCAAAGGGCTGGCTCTGCATCACACACACACACACACACACACACACACACACACACACCAGAAGAAATACATCAAATGATAGTTTATGCTGGTCTCACATAACCAACTTGCTAAGTTAATAGGCTGGGTTTTACGCAACTCAATGAAGCACAGTCTACCCATCTTCTATTCTATTCTATTCTATTCTATTCTATTCTATTCTATTCTATTCTATTCTATTCTATTCTATTCTATTCTATTCTATTCTATTCTATTCTATTCTATTCTATTCCATTCCATTCCATTCCATTCCATTCCATTCCATTCCATTCCATTCCATTCCATTCCATTCTACTCCACCTTACCCTATTCCATTCTACTCTATTCTTAAATTTATATGCCACCTACCTCATTATCAAGCGACCCTTTCTGGGGTCCTTGCTCTCTGAGCTTGGCGGTTTTCTTGCAGATGTTTGTGCACGGATGATGTTACCCAGTTGGCTCGTGCAATGCCTGCAAGGAAATTGCCAAGCTCAGAGAGCACCAAGGACCCCACAATTCCACCCTGAGCTACAAAGGTTCTCTTGCATAAGTGATGCTTTCGCGTCACTATCCTGCGCACTGTTGTAAACCAAGCTTTGCCAAATGAAATATAGCCCACTTTGATTACGTGAAAGCATCTCTCTCTTCAGCTTATGACTCTCTGGCTGGTTTTCCCTCGGGAATGGAGCTTCTTTAGAAACCCTTTCATCCCAGGGTGGCCCAATTCCTCCCAAGTGACTTTTTTGGGCTGCAGTTGTTTAATTGAGAAGCCAAGGGGAGAGTTTCCTCCCCTAGCCCCCAATCATCCCCCAAACAAATTCCCAGAGAGTTTTCAAAGAAGCAAGCTATAAATAGCTCCCATAATGGGAAGCTGTAATCCGATACGATTTATTTCTCTCTCTGATGGGCTGACCTTCATAGCCACTCCAGGCTGTGTTTGTCATGAAATATCACCAATCCATTTGGTGGTGGAAATAAATTGCACCTCCAGCGCTAAGGCCTGCCCATCCCTTGCCTGACTGGATGGGCAGGAGCGGTCTCCCAAAAAAAGGTGGATTCCTTTCTCACGTCCTTTGCAAGGCCTCCAGAGGATCATTCCTCCAATTGAGCTCGCCTTTCCAATTTCCCTCTAGAGTTGGGAAAGTTGCCCAGCCTAGCAAGTGGTGTCCTCGTTCTTGGAAGCACCCAGTCTTATGCAAATATTTTCCTGTCATTTGCAAGCACCTAGGTTTCCAGACCAGCTGGGGGAACCAAGCCTCCATCTCAGAGCAGAAATAATATTTACAACGTAGAGTCACAGGGCTGGAAGGCATCCTGGAGGTCTTCTAGTCCAACCCCCTGTTCAAGGCAGAACCTTAGGACATCCTGGTCAAATCATTGCCTAGTCTTGCTTTTTTTGAAAACCTCTAGCAATGGAATACCCACAACGTTGGGAGGCCACTGATTAACTGTTCTCACCGGCAAGAAATTTTTCCTTACTTCTAGGTTGGACCTCTCTTTGACAACCCTCCACCCATTGCTTCTTGTCCCACCCTCTTCAATCTCCTCTGTGACAACTCTCAAGTACTGGAAGACAGTTACTGTATCCCCTCTAATCCTTCTCTTCCATAGGCAGAACATACAGGAAGTAGGAAAGCCTAGTTTGGGTGGGAGGAATGTGGGGTTTAGAGAGTGAGGTCTCTGGCTGGTCATGAGAGCTCAAGTTAAATTGATTTATAGTTCATGCCTTTACACAAGAATCGAGTCAACTAAGGGACAGCGCTAAATTGTCAGTAGGTAAGAGCCAGTGGAATTCAAGAGGGGTTAGATTGAGACCGCTTGTGGGAATGTAACGACTCTAGGCTAATTCCTCTCTTGACGCCACCGCCCCAGGTTCTCCTGTCCTTCTGCTGCATGCACATCGCCTTGGAGGAATTTTACCCAGTTCCCTCCTTGCAAAACAAATCTTCAGCACAAAGAGATCACATTTTCAGCCCTATTTATGCAGAAATATTGCAAATTCAAAAAGATTGGCCAACTTTTAAGCCCCACTGTAGGCTCCTTTGAAAGGGACTAACAGAGGCACAGTTGTAACCAATTATTCACGCTGAGCGACAAACGATTCATTGACATCAAACTTACTTGATTTTTTCCCCCTCCCTTGTAAAGTCCCTAAACAGTCACTTAAAGCCTCATCAATCTGCACAGTAAAAGATGTGGAATAAAACAAACAAACAAACCTATTTTATTGTTATTCCTGTCAGGAGGGATGAAAAAAAAAAGAAAGAAAAGAAAGAAAGAAGGAGACTGATTTAAGAGCCTTGCGATTTGGTAATTGCTAGGAGGTTTTATCTTATTTTTTTTAATATCCTGACAATAAACATAAAATTTTAAAACTGTATTAAAAACCATTTCCAATTCTTATGCCTTAACAGTTGGGATTGAATAATGGGAAGCGTCTTCTCTTTTTTTTTCTTCCTTTGTGCATATAAAAGGCACTCTCTTGTCATCTTACGAAACTGTCAGAAATAAATTCATCCAGGAAATAAAAAAACAAAAAAAGATCATATAATTAAAAGGCAGTTCTTTTCTCTTCCTACCGTGCTCGGAATTACTTGTTTGTCAGTTCATTCTCTTCGATGCCACCACCCCTTTTTCCCTTTACGTTGCCAAATGGTTGCGGGTTTTTTTCCCCCCTTCCCCAGACAACTCTCTTTGTAGTTAAAGGAAGGCCCTCAACTCTCTCATCCAGTCAATCAGTTTCTCCCTTAGCTGCCGTGCCGTTCCTTTTGTAGCAAAACCTCTTAATTCTCCACAAACGACAGCCCTCCAGAGAAGCTTCCAGAAATGGTAAAAAAAAGCGAAACCGACTAATCTGATGCAGAAGCTAAAATGTACCTTTAAGGAATTAACTTGAAACCTTCTGGATCTGCCAGCCCGGTGAGGTAGTCCAGGCAAGAGTTTTACTGTAAGGCTAGATTAACAGAATTTTGCAAGTTTGGAAGGTCAATGCGTACACACACACACACACACACACACACACACACACACACAGAGTGTACTTCTCAGAAAAATGGAATGTTTCCCAGATCCCTTTTTCTTCGCTGGACTCAGCTGCTTCTCCTCTGACCATTGTCTATTCTGCTGTCCAGGAGTCTTCAAACTTAGCCCTTTTATGACTTGTGGACTTCAACTCCCAGAATTCCTCAGCCAGCGTGCCTGGTTGAGGAATTCTGGGAGTTGAAGTCCACAAGTCATAAAAAGGGCCAAGCCTGAAGACCCCTGTGCTGCTCTTTCCTCCCACGTATCTTTACCTCGTTCTTGCAAGATCGGCAAGCTTTCTTAGAGAAAGAAATGCTGTTTCTCCAACTGGGTGGGATCTTCCCAGCCTTATATCCTGGTTAAGGAATGGTAGACTGGACCTCCTAGGAACTTCCAGAGATTCTTCTCCTGCAACCGTTCAGCACTAAGATCTGGAGAGTTCCTGAAGCTAATGCACGGCACACAGTCATCTGAAGAGCAAAGATCTCAATAGGGAGGTTGAGCCTACATTCTCTCTTTAATATTGTGCTTTTGGAGATGTGGATGTAGATTTAGCCCTTGGTGGCTCTCAAGATGCTAATATTGCAGAATGATTAGCAAAAAAGCGGCCATAACACACTCATCCGTAGCAACTCTGTGAGCAGCAAAGGTACATCAACCTAATGTAATTTTTATTACAGTTTAATATTTCAGTTCAACGGGGACAAATCATACCGCCTTGTCCGTGCCCTTCTCCCAAGGATGTCTTGGCCATGTCTACTTTTTGAGTGCAACCCTCAAGTAGCCAAGATCAAAGGTCAAGGACCGGAGGCTAAAACATGAAGAACGATCGATTGCAGGAATTGGGTATGTCTAGCCTAGTGAAGAGAAGGACTAGGGGGACGTGATATCAGCCCTCCCGTATCTGAGGGGCTGTCACAGAGATGAGGGGTCAACCTATCCTTCAATGTACCCGAGGGCAGGTAACAGATGGAAGCTTATCAAAGAGAGGTCCAACCTAGAATTAAGGACAAGTTAAGAAGAAAGTGAGGCTGGTAACCCAAACTAAGTCCTGTTCATGATCTAAGGAGACCACAGATTACCTTCTCAAAAGTGCTTTTCCAAAAGGCAGCTGAGCTGAAGAAGCTTCTTGGATGAGAAGCGAAACATCTTCACGGAGAAAACCAAAGTCCAGTTGCCTTTTGAAAAAGCGCTTTTGGGAGAACCCTGACCTGGATCCCTGAGAATCTCCATAGATACCCAGATTACCTTCTGCTTTCAGGGTGATCCTAGCTATCACAACTTCTATTGATCCTTCACTGCCCGTAAAGGGAAGAGCTATTTCAGCAGTGTGGATTCTTTTAATGAATTGTCCCAACCACGTCTTCCTTGATGACGAGAAATTGTAAATTTCACCAGGGCTGGTTTGAGTTTGACTGAAGGAGGAGGGCATGATTTTTTTTCCCCTTCTCCTTTTTTGAAAGACTGGAAGTAATAATGGTTTATTGATCTGTTTGTTAAGTTATTGGAGCCTTAATGGAGGTAATAAACCAGTGGGCTATATTGTGGCAGGGTGACAACCAGCTCCAGAAGACTAATTAAAATGAGAATTTCTCCAAGGACAACTTGCAGAAGGGAATAAGAAAGGCCTTGGAGCTGTCTGCTTTAAGATTGCATAAGGCAAACTGAATATTATGTGATTCACCTCTGAGAGTGAAAATCCACCCCACGTATTGGAGGCGGGGAAATAAAATAGGGTTAGTACCCTTTTCTAAATTCCATCTCAACTTCTGGCCTTGGAAAGAATGAGGTTACTTAAGAAATTAGAGACTCGCCTTGATTAATGTCTTCTTCTGGGACCACCAATATGACAGATGCCCTTCCAGAAGGTAGGAATCAGTGTGGCATATGGACTGGTAATTCCCATTGTGCCTGGGGCAATACAGACTAATTACAATTATGTCCAGGTTTCTCCCCATGTAGGGGAGAATGTAGCCATGTAGCCATGCTAACTAAACATCAATTTGACTTTGAGGGAAACGGCATCTCCTTAACATGTTCTGCAGACCTTCAAACATCAAAAGCTTGTTAGGGTAGGGTCCTCAATCTGTGTGTTTTGGTTGATAGTCCTACATACACAGTCATGATTAGACACCAAGCCACCAAACCAAAGGCTGGCTCAGGAATTCTGGGAGTTGAAGCCCACAAGTCACAAAAGGGCCAAGTTTGAAGACCCCTGCCCTAGACCATTTCAGACAAGTGACTGTTCTTAAAAACCTGCAGTCATGAAAGCACGCACAACTTTGGGCAGGATTTTTATGCTGGGCAACCACTGAAGAGTAACAAGGTCATATAACATCCATGTAGTGTCACTCGTTAATGTAGATTCTTATACTCTTGGTGGGATCCAATTTGCTTGGCTTGGGGGAAGAAAAAAGGAGGGGGAAAAAATCTTACTGGGCAAAATTTCAAATAATAATGCATATAATGACTTTATAATTTTCAAGGCTGGTTAATACCTGCTAAACTCACCCGAACCTCAATAGCTCCCCAGTCGTGACTTGAAAAGTTCATGCTCCATTAAAAACAGTTATTTAATACAATAATCATTCAATTAAAAACCTTTTGAAGCAGCTGCCAGACCTTATTTGTATCAATACCATATTTTAATTGTTAAAAGAGGGATAAAGACTTAGCAACTGTGATTGTCAAGAAAGGTTAGGGTAGAATTAGCCGGTCAAATGATAGGATTCCCAAGAGATAGGAAGAGAGAGAGAGAAAGCTATATCGAAACAAAAAGTGTATAGTAGGAAAAATATCGACTCCTGTTTCAAATAGGCTAGGTATATTCAGTATAACAGTTCTTGCAGGCAATTCTTACAGGTTTAGTGACTGTCTGAAGTTACAACAGCCCTGAAAGAAAGGGACTTATTATCATTTGGATAAAGGTTGAAGGAGATGAATCCCATCAAGAGGGATGGTCAGAGAAAAACCATCTTCTCCAGCAGAAGGAATGGGGGTATGACGAACATCTGACAAGAGACATTTAACAACTTGGGCGAGAGAAAGGTCGTGAAATGGGGCCAAAGTCACTTAAGAAATGTCTCGCTTAGCAACAGAAATTTTGGGCTCCATTGTGGCCCTATGTTGAAGACTGCCTGCACTTTCAGACTGGTAAGATTCTGTCAATGTAACTTTACAACAAATAGAATTAAATAACTTTTTCCGGCCTGTTGTCCACGAATCTGCTACTCCATTGCCCTGCGCATCAAAATTCAGTCCTACATCCAACGGTGTCATGTTCTTCTCAGATCCATATGACTTTGTGACATATTTTCAGGAAATTAGTATCGCAAGACAACAAGATCTTATCACGCTTGTGCTGCTGCTTCATTTACTGAGCTATATTGATCGTGTTTTAATATTATTATAATGAGATATTTCTTGCAGTTAATATTCCTAGCCGCTGAAATTAACACGGAATCAAAGTCACCCTGAAGTCACGCTCTCCCTGAATTGGGGTGCGATTGGCAGAGAGTCAAAGTTGTAAAAGAGTTGGAAAATATTTTGGCCAACCATTGTTGGGTAGGAGCTAAAGTGGCTGGCTTAGGGGTGGTTTCCCCACAGACACACACACACACACACAGACACACACTGTTGGCTAGCTTATTTTTATTCGCCCCTAATTCTGCCGTGGACGTTGTTACACGGTGGCTTCAGATTTTTGCCAGCCTGTTTCAAACAAGTTCAGGGCAACTCAAACAGCTTCATCAAAGATGAAAGGGAATTGATTCTTTGTGGGGAAGAAGATCAGTGAGGTCTCCACAATGGACTGCAACTTTCCTGGCGTAATAATTAAGCCTGGCCCTCCCTTTTCGGTAAACCGTGGCAGAATTTCAATCAGACAGAACTGTACTGTACAATAGATTTCCTCTATATACATTGCATTTCCAAACCCTGTAAAATATTTGTAAGAGGCAGGTTCTTTCCTAGATTGGGTCTGACAAGGCTAGAGAGCCAGGGAATATTTATGGAGGGGAAGTCAGGTAAGCAGATACCAAAAAAAAAGAAGAAAAAGAAAGAAAAGAAAAGAAAAGAAAAGAAACGAATAAAAAAGATGATAGAGGGCGAGATCAGCTGAAGCGGACCATAAGGCTGGGGACGAGACAAAATTTAATGCTGTTTGTTGGTTTAATTGAATAGACTGGCTACCAAGGCCTGGCGTCTCTCAAAGGTTTATGGTTAAAAACATTTTTTAAAAAAATCATAAAGCTTGGGTTAAGAAGTAAAACGTCAGAAGACCGCCAGGCAAAATTTGAGAAGCGAAGAGATTCAACATATCAACAGATTTCAGGGGCTTTTTTTGGGGGGGAGGGGGAAACGTGAATATATTTAATATTAAAATTTTAATATATTTATGTTTTGATCTATATATATATACGGACATATTTTAAGGACTGTAAGCTGTCCAGAGTTACCCTTTGGCCGATACAATTTATTTAGGGCATTAGCATTATCCTGGGGTCAAGTGACCACATCTTACGATGGCTTTACCCAAAAAAAAAACAAACAACAACCCACCAACAACCTGCATTTCAGACCATTTTACGACCCTCGTGACTTGTAACCGTGAGTGTAAGTCTCCATTACAGATGGTGGCTCCCTTACGGCATTTATGGCTATTTGCAGCACCCCACAGTGGTTTTGTTGAAAGGAGGAGGAGGAGGAGGAGGAGGAGGAGGAGGAGGAGGAGGAGGAGGAGGAGGAGAGAGGAGGAAGGAGAGGAGGAGGAAGAGGAGGAGGAAGAGGAGGGGGAGGATGTGGTGGGTGTGTTGGATATGTTCACCGCCTCGAGTTCTTTGTAAAAAAAATAATGAAGGCAGGATACAAAATAATTAAATAAATTTTAGCCTGGATGTGAGAACACACCACCCCGGAAAGCAGCGATTCCATTGTTCTAACGGTCAAGAAATTTCTCCTTATTTCTAGGTTGGTTCTCTCCTGGGTTAGTTTATTTATTATTATTTATTATTTATTTGATTTGTATACCGCCCTTCTCCCTAAGTTTCCATTCGTTGCTTCTTGTCCGGCCTTCAGGAGCTTTGGAGAATAGGCCAACCTTGTTCCCTGGAGGTTTTCAAGAAGAGACTGGACAGCCACTGGTCTGAAAAGGTATAGGGTCTCCTGCTTGAGCAGGGGGTTGGACTAGATGACCTCAAGGGTTCCTTCCAGATTCTATTCTATTCTATTCTTCTATTCTATTCTATTCTATTCTATTCTATTCTATTCTGTTCTGTTCTGTTCTGTTCTGTTCTGTTCTGTTCTGTTCTGTTCTATTCTATTCTATTCTATTCTTGTCTGAAAAGGTATAGGGTCTCCTGCTTGAGTAGGGGGTTGGACTAGAAGACCTCCAAGGTCCCTTCCAAGCCTGTGGTCCTGTTATCCTGGCAGATACGTTGCAAAGCATCTTGACCACCTCCGAGCAATAAAACTCTTCTCCTTCAAGGCCAGGAATGAAAAACCCACCCACCCCAATATTCTTACCCTCCTGCCGATGTTTTGCAAGAACACACCCCTTTCAAATCCTCCAAATTGCTCAGAAGAAAACAAACCGACCCCCCCCCCCCCGCCCCTTGGTCTCCCTAAACATCAGGAACGCAAACATTTGGCTTGCACGTTTTTCAAAAAAACAAAACAAAAATACACACACACACAATTGTCTACGTGGGTGGTATAAAAACAGGTCGGGAAGCGCTGGTGTCGCCCGGTGCATTTCCTCCTGGGAGTCTTGTGTCTCACTTGTAGTATATTTTATGGACAGGGCCAGCTCCATAAGTCTTCGTGAAGGCGTTGGGCTAAGCGGTGCATTAACAGTTTTTTTGTAGTTAGAAAGCATTGTTTGGGTACTTTAGTTCTGACATTTAAATGCATTTTTCAAATGCAAGGAGATGAATGGCAAGCCCCCCCCCCCCCCCGGGATTCGGGGAAGCCTGGCGCACATTAAAGCTGATGGCTGGGTTTTAATCTTTAAAGGCTGGGGCTGGCCACCCTTCCCTGAGGATCCAGTGGCAAAGGAGCATCAACTTCACAAGACAATCAAAAGTTTCCTGATGGATCAGTTCAGCGGCCACG
Source organism: Vipera ursinii (assembly GCF_947247035.1). Classification (NCBI taxonomy): domain Eukaryota; kingdom Metazoa; phylum Chordata; class Lepidosauria; order Squamata; family Viperidae; genus Vipera; species Vipera ursinii. The sequence continues at coordinate 7,363,688 of NC_139529.1, read as the reverse complement.
CTATCCTCCACCCTGCTCCTTGCAGACCAAGGCTGTGCAAATATTCAATTTAGAGATGCAATTGGGAGGCAATTGAATCCAATCCCCCAACTGATTTCCAGATGAAAGTCGCAATTCAGCTCCGGTTGAATACCACTGAATCAATTTGGATTGATTCAGACTGGGGTTTTTTTTTTCTTTTTCGTTTTTTGCACAGAGGAACACGTTCGTAGCATCAAGCTCAGGTCGGCCCAATTTAGACCTCAGATTAAATTGGATCGATTAGCCGAATCAGATCGGATTGGACCTGATTCATGTGGACAGGATAGCCACATGTGTTAAGGAAGCCCACCACAAAGGGCAACTTAGTCCAGGGGGCAGAAATTTGGGAAGAAGAGTTTCAAGCCAAAGAGAACTTTCCCGAATGCCATCACTATAAATGAGGGTGTAAATTTACTCTCACGCTTTCCTGATTTTTGTCTTTACCACAGACTAACATGGAGGAGGAGGAGGAGGAGGAGGAGGAGGAGGAGGAGGAGGAGGAGGAGGAGGAGGAGGAGGAATACTGTGTGGTCCTTTATGTTCTCTGAGCTTGGTTGCAATTCTTGCAAATGTTTCATTACCCAGTGCTAGTTCCTGCACCAATGATGACTATTCTCTTGAATGTCTCCAGAAGTAGTTGAATTAGAATTCTGATCGTCTTAGTCGTGGATGGTGGGATCTTGTGGTGGGAGACACAACTTCCCCTACTCTTTCTGGATTCTGGGGAACACGTATGCATGTGTGACAGCCTTCCTAGGCATCGCCAAGGGCTCTGAGACTCTATTCTAGGAGGCACAGTTGGTGCACAAAGGACACAGTCATCCAGATTACTCCCAGCCATCTGGATCTCCTTAGAATTATGGCGCCACAACATCTGGAGGGTTATCTGTTTTTTCTCCCAGTGAGGCTACCCAAAAGCTGCTGCTCACACATATTTTAAAGCAATGCTCGACCACAGGAAATTAAAAAAACGACGACCACAGAGCATTCTAAGCTGAGAATCTGCAGGCAAAACAGGAGACGGGCCATTGAATAGATGGACAGAGACAAACATAGGATGTTGTTTAATAGGAAGCTTGACACTTGCAAAGCAAGGGTTGGGACAACTTCACAGCAACGACCTTGGAAGTCACGTTTTTCAGTGACGTTGTAACTTTGAACGGTCAGTAAATGGACTGTTGTAAGTCAAGGACTGCCTGTTTTGAACGCCCCTAAAGAAATTCTTAGTCCTCCTTTTCAGACCAATTCATTAAGGCAGAGCCTCGATCCACAGAAATCTTTCTTTCCCCCCCCCCCATCAAACTTTTTGCAAGCAATTGCCATTTGTTCACCCTCTTGAGTTACTTTCTTAGCCTCCCCCTGACCTCTCAGATGCGGGATCGAATAGATCAATTCATAAACGTCTCGAGCGAACCGGGGCAAATGAATAATAATAATAATAATAATTTGAAAAAACAACAACCCAGAAGCGCAGCTGGAGTGAATTGGCGTTTAAAATAATATTAAGTGCTAGAAACTCCATTATGGGCGCTTTGGTGGCTAAAGAGCTTTACTTCCAAAGGATTATATGCATCAAAGTTTGCTTTGCCAGTCTACCATTTTCTTTTCATTAGCTCCCTCGTTTCCTCCCCCCCACCACCCCCAGGGCTTGCTCCAGGGAAAGGGGGGGGACTATTTGGGTTTGTACATTACTGGAGGCTTCACTTGCTGCTTAGGTACAACACAGATCATCCATCATACGCGCCTGAGCAATCTCGGCCACGCCAAGCCGTGGCGGGTAGAATTAACAGATGAAATTAAAGACATACTTCCCCCTCCATTCTTTCTCTTGGCCTCCCCCCCTCTTTTTTTTTTTAAAAAAGAAAGGGGTTGTACATCTCAAAGTCATCAATGTGTGCTGTCCATCTCTAACAAAGGGGATTAAAGGAATGCCCTCCTCTGCCCCCCTCCACCAGTCTCACGCTAATGACTTCAGAGCCAATTAATGTGAAAAGTCAGGGTTCATATTCTGGAGGAGGAGGAGGAGGAGGAGGAGGAGGAAGAAATGGTGGGGACCAGGAGGTTGGCTTGATGGAGGACAAAGGGTCAAAAGGAGAAAAAGAAAGAAAGAAAGAAAGAAAGAAAGAAAGAAAGAAAGAAAGAAAGAAAGAAAGAAAGAAAGAAAGGAAGGAAGGAAGGAAGGAAGGAAGGAAGGAAGGAAGGAAGGAAGGAAGGAAGGAAGGAAGGAAGGAAGGAAAGGTTTCTGTTATGGAGAAATATCCTGAAGTTCTAGATGGACTTCCATGTCTCTTATTCTATTGCATTGTGGTGTGTTGGCAAACACTTTCTTGGCTACCAGTGACTCTTAACCTGTGGTCTACAGACCCCTGGGAGGCCTACAGTGTCATCACAGGGGGCTCTGTGACGGTTGAAAAAATGTTATGCTTTAAATCTTGAGTTAAGTCTTGGGGGGGGGTCCATGCCCATGGTCCGTGGCCACAAATGGTGTCTAAAAGGGTTCCGTGGTGAAGAAAAGGTTGAGGACCACCATTGTAGACCATTAATGTCTTTACAATCCTGCCCACATCTGCCAATCATAACAATGCAGCCAATCGTAGTCCTAAAAAAGTCAAATCAAGGCAGGCAACCCATGCTCGCGATTGGCTAGCGCTGCAGTGATGTCACAGAAGCTCAACCCAATCCTGTTCTCTCTCCATGGCTTCCTCCTATTTGCAGAAGCGAAGGGGGGAAAGCCAAAAGGAGAGACGGGGGGGGGGGGAGAGAGAGAACTTAGGACTTCAGAGCCGGTGCTAATTGTATGAAGGGTTAAGCTCAGCCTTCACCGGATTACGCACTAACTACTTAGCCGGAGGTGCAACGGGCTGGCGGGAGGTTTGTCACAGGCCATTGACTTCCTGTCAAAAAACATGCCGCAACCATTAATTGTCATATGACATGTTCAAAGAGGGGGAGAAGGTGAAAAAGAGAGAGAGAGAGAGAGAGAGAGAGAGAGAGAAAGAGAGAAAAGGAAGGCCAACGAGGCATGATAGCCAGCCTGAGTCTCCTTGATCTTCTCCCAGGTGGAGGAAAGGAGAGAACAGAATGGACGTGTTTCAATCGCCTCGGCTGCCTCAGAGAGGCTTTCCCAGCCCGAACAGAATAAAATTGAAGCCCAGCCTTGTAGATTTGGAAGCAGCCCTCTATAATCAAATAGTCCATGCCCTTTCTAGGTGCAAACACAAACACACACACACACACACAGAGAGAGAGAGAGAGAGAGAGAGAGAGAGAGAGAGAGAGAGAGAGAGAGAGAGAGAGAGAGAGAGAGAGAGAGAGAGAGATCCTTAAGGAAGTTGTCAGTTACAGGTGGTCACAATGCTTTTTCCCAACAAGGAGAACCTTCTAAGACTCAATTAACATTGATCTCTGCCTTTGGGGGCTGCAGAAGACCCCCCTGGGTTCTTTACTATGGATAGTCCTTCCTTCCTTCCTTCCTTCCTTCCTTCCTTCCTTCCTTCCTTCCTTCCTTCCTCCTTCCTTCCTTCCTTCCTTCCTTCCTTCCTTCCTTCCTTCCTTCCTCCCTTGAATATGTGAACCAAAAGGCTGAAACCTTTCACTTAAAAACTCCACGCTATTTTGTGGTGGTTGTTTTTTTACAAGAAAAGAAATGCTGAAGTTATCGCCAGTCAATCCTACACAGCTCCTCAACATCTCCCTGAGGTATTTTCTTCACAGTTTGGTTTTTAATGGAAATCTATCAAGAGTGACCCCCCAAGGAGACACCTTCAACATTGCCATTTTTGTGAACAGAGATGTCTTGCTTCAATTTCTCCCCCCCTTCCTATCTTAGGGTCCCAAATTTGAAACACGTCGTGTTCTGCCGTTGCCAATAAAGTCACACACTCCACGTTGTGACACATGGAATATTATTAATTGTCAATCACAAACTGCTTGTTTTGTCAAGATGTTTTCTTTTCGGCAAGCTGCTTGAAGACCTGAAGAGATTTTTAATCAAATGTTAATAACGCGGCATCTGTCGGTGGCTGGCGATAATAAAAAGGAAACATGATGTGGCTCTTTTTAACTTATCCTTTTTTATTATTATTTTAAAGTTCTCCATGCGTCAAAGGTAGAGAAGGTTGAGATGGAGGCATTTCCTTGCTCCCAAGTTGGAAAGTTGAAAACTAGAAGACCTCCAAAGTCCCTTCCAGCTCTATTCTGTTCTGTTCTGTTCTGTTCTGTTCTGTTCTATTCTGTTCTGTTCTGTTCTATTCTATTCTATTCCTTAATTCTATTCTATTCCATTCCATTCCATTCCATTCCAAGCATTTGCTAAGTGAGTTTTGCCCCATTTTATGACGTTTCTTGCCACAGTTGTTAGGTGAATCACTGCAGTTGTAAACTTAGTCACACAGCTGTATTAAGCTTCCCCATTGGCTTTGCTGGCCAGAAGATCAAAAGCTTGTTGTGAGTGTGAAAAACGGTCACTTTCTTTCAGAGCCATTGTAACTTTGGATGGTCACTAAAGGAGCTGTTGTAACTCAAGGACTACCTGTATTTCCTATAGTAACATTTTAATGTTTTGTTTAAGAAGAAGGAGGAGGAGGAGGAGGAGGAGGAGGAGGAGAAGAAGAAGAAGAAGAAGAAGAAGAAGAAGAAGAAGAAGAAGAAGAAGAAGAAGAAGAAGAAGAAGTTATCCATTCAAGAAAGGCAATTAAAAGGTTAGATGGTTTGATATTCAAACAGGCAATCCAATATGGCCACAGTAATTGGCAAAATCAGAAAAACCAGCAGGCTGTCGTTATATATGGAGAAAAATGGTAAAGTTTGAGATTCTTTCAAAAGCCACTTAAGTAACAAATCCCTTTCTTGGTGAAAAGTGATGGATCCTGAAGTAATGAGAGATATGGGTCCTTTTAGAAAGCCCCAAATAGATATCTTAAAAGTCTGGTACCCAACAAGTTTCAAAACCAAGATGGATAACAAGAGGAGAATGGAAAGAGGGGACTGAAGGAACGGGTGGAATTTAGAAGACATTTGACTGGAAAGTTTGAAGGAACACAAAGATCAAGATGGTAGGGAAAAAACAAACCATTCCATTCATTTTTTTTTCTCCTCCACTTTTGAGGAGTCCGTTTTCTTTTTAATTGCCAACTACAATGTCATCAATTTTTTCTCTCTCTCTCTCTCCCTATCCTTGATGAACTTCAAAGTCTGATAATGACTCTCCATTAAAAAAAAAAAGAGGGAGAGAGAGAGAGAGAGAGAGAAGATGAGAGAGAGAAAAACCAAGTTGAGCCAAGGAGATGATTAAAGGACCTTATTAAACGCAACCTTGTAGAATTTCTTCACATGAAGGCAAGCACCATTATGGAGACTTATCCTTATAAATGACACTCCGGTTTTGTGAATGCGCAGAAGCCTGATTGGAGTGGCAAGTACTGAGTGATACCACAAACCTGTTAATAACATGAAAATTAGAAGAGGCTCATGCAAAGAAGAGAGATTAATTTAGCCCGGGAACATCTCGCACAAATTGCAAAGTTGTGAATATGTTCTTGAGATAATGAGCCTTCCGAACTATCAAACCGCTTGTCATTTTCTGTAATTAATGTTAAGGAAGACTCCTTCCTGATGGTTCGTATTACTCATATACCAAGAAAATTTCTTCAGAGAAATAATTTACATTTATTATCATCGGTCTGTTTGTGTGCTTTATTTCGTGGTGGAGTAATTTATGGCAGCACCGTTTCACTCGCCTTGATTAGTCACTTGTCCGCCTGAAATGTAATTTTTATTTTTTTTTATTTCATTTATTTATTTTTGGCCTGCTCTCTCCCTCCCTCTCTCTCTCTCTCTCTCTCTCTCTCTCTCTCTCTCTCTCTCTCCTCTTTCTCTTCTTCTCCCTCCCTCTCTCTCTCCCTCCCTCCATCTCCCTCCCTCCATCTCTCTCCCTCCCATCTTTCTCTCCCTCTCTCTTAGAAAGAGATTCACCATGGAATGTGACAAACAAGGGGACAACAGAGAAGGACATAGTTAGATAGGGCCATCGACGCAACAAGCCTAGATTGGGGCAAAGTCTGGGAGACAGTGGAGGACAGGGGGGCTGGTGTGCTGTGGTCCATGGGTTGCGAAGAATTGAACACAACTTAGCAACTAAACAACAACAGCTCCCAGGTAAGGAAGTTAAGCTTACAGCTTTGATGACCAAGTCTCACTTCTAAAATGGAATTGGCATGTTTCATCCTGTTGAACTGTAGCTGGCTTTAAAACACTCACAGAGTGAGGGAGAGAGAGTGGGGGAGAGAGGAAGAAGAAGAAGAAGAAGAAGAAGAAGAAGAAGAAGAAGAAGAAGAAGAAGAAGAAGAAGAAGAAGAAGAAGAAGAAGAAGAAGAAGAAGAAGAAAGAGAGAGAGAGAGACGAAGAGGGAGAAGGAGAGAGAGAGAGAGAGAGAAGCCTCAGCTCTCAACAGCTTTATCTTTCTGCTTGTTGTCAGCTTTATATTTATTGTGATTACATTTATTCTTTTTATAACCTTCTCGTAAGCCATCCTGAGAGCTTTATCATATCGTGAGCATAAAAAGAGAGAGATTTAAAATAAAAATAAATAGGAAAACATCACCCAAAGTAACAGCCCAGACTTCCACGGGATGAGTAAACCACATTTCAAAATCTGTCAGGAGGAGAAAATTAAAAGTGGCCTGACTTTACCTCGATTTGGGGGAGGGGGGGTGAGGACAGCTGCGCAGGGTCCAGCCAAGAGTGTGGGTGGACAATCTGTTGCCCATCATCTGCAGAAGATCAATCTAATTTCACCCGCCCCCTTGAACTAATTTCCAAAGCCCTCTGCAAGCAGCGATGTAGACATCAGGGGAGGTTAAACAATGAAGTGTCCTCAATCTCTGAGCTCTGATTCAATTTTGGTCTGTGTGCAGCTGTTTCCCATTACCCCTTTGGTTGCCTTGGACCCTCTGTAGCAACCATGCAGGTGCTTCAAGCAGACATTCCCCCATATGCGCCTGGACCCATATGGTAAGGAGTTTATGAAGCCGCCCCAAAGAGCCACATCAAGCGCACTTGAAAGCCACCTCAAGAAAGCTCGGCCGCGTTGTTATTTCTCACTGTACGTGAAACATTGATATGGCTTTGAAAGCTAGAACTGAACTCAAGCTAGGGAGGAGGGAGGAGGGAGGGGAGGAGGAGGAGGAGGAGGAGGAGGAGGAGGAGGAGGAATTATGGAAAAGAAAGGAGATAAAGAAAGGGGAAGGAGGAGAAGGTGAAGGAAAAGGAGAAGATACAGGAAGGAGAAGGAGGAAGAGGAGGAGGAGAAGGAGATGACTTGGGGCAGCTCAAAAATAAAGAGATTCTCGTATCCTCCTTTTTCATAGCTGGCAATGAAGTCAAGAATGCCAGAAGGGATCTAAAAAAATGTGGAGCAGGGGAACTAAAATAATCCAGTGACTGAGAGAGGCAACTCTCTTTGGGCTACTTCATCTAATTTTATACCTGTGATTTTATTTCTGTTCCCTAAGAACTTTTTATTCCTCTCTGCTAAATTTCACACTCTTATTTTCAGCCTATTTTCTTTAAGCAGTCAAATTCTTTTTGAGTTTTACTTCTGCCTCCTAGGTATCATGCCCAATTTGTGTCAGATTATCTTTAAGTAAAAAGTGAAGTTAAAAGGCTGATGAAATCAAACCAAGTGTAGCTTCGGTCTTGCCTACCTCAGATATTTCTGAAAACGTAATACAACAACATTCTCAGGTGGGAATGGATTTGTCCAAGCAAAGCCAGGGAAATTGAAGTTGTGTGAGGTCTGTTCCCACCTCTCTTTTCAAAAGACTTATCACTTTAACTTTCCAGTGGAGTCAAGATGGAAAATAATCACTTGATTCATTAAATCAGACTTCAGTCATTGCAGGGAAGATTGCTAAATTCTAACTGTGCCTCTACATGTGGTTCCTTGAAATCCAGCAACATTCCTGATGACTTGATGGACATCAGTGAAGTCATAAAGTCCATAACTTCATGGACATCAGTAATATTTACTTAAATATTACTGATGTCCATGAAGTTATGGACTTTATGACTTCACTGATGTCCATCAAGTCATCAGGAATGTTGCTGGATTTCAAGGAAACACAAGTAGAGGCACAGTTAGAATTTAGCAACCTGCAATGACTAGACAACCGCTTGTCTGAAATGATGTAAGGTCTCCTGTTTTAGCAGGGGGTTGGACTAGAAGATCTCTCATCCAAGATCCCTTCCAGCTCTATTGATTAGATGATCTGATCAGATGATCAGATTGATCAGTTGATCTGATGACACGTTTTTGAGTCCACTGTCCAGGTCACAATATGTTCTGGTCTTCTCTCTCCAAGTACAATGTAGATCTGATTTTGAAATGCATACATCTTTAGCAAGTTGCCCCTATTAGGTGGAATTTCCGTTGGCTCTCTCATAAACATTTCTCATCTCCTGGGTCACAGAAAATCCTTGATTCCGGTTTGAGATTTTGCATGTCTCCAACGTGAAATGAGGCACGATCGCTCAGCGGTTAAAGATGATGAGCTTGTCATCTGGAGAGCTGACAGCCCAGGTTCGAGACCCAAAAACACCGCACGACGGGGTGAGCTCCTGTTCCTTACCTCAGCTCCTGCCCACCTAGCAGTTCAAAACCCTGCAAATGCGAGTAGATAAATAGGTACCACTTCGGCGGGAAGGTAACAATGTTCTGTGTGCCTTGGGCATATAGCCACGTTGGCCGCACAACCACGGAAAGTATCTTCGGACAATGCTGGCTCCCTCAGCCAAGAAACAGCGATGAACACCACGGCCTAGAGTTGGACAGGGAAGCCTTTATCTTTTTTATAACATGAAAACCAATCATGTCAAGTTTGGTTAAGTGTCCAAACTCTCTGTCGTCCTCCTTGTTGCTATATTTGCAATCTCAGAGGCCTTAAAACCAATTATGTTTGTTTGGAAATATATTAACAACACTGACATTTGCATTAATGTTACTTATTAGGGAGAGTCTCTCTCTCTCTCTCTCTCTCTCTCTCTCTCTCTCTCTCTCTCTCTCTCTCTCTCTCTCTCTCTCCCAAATCAACACCTTTTAAAACGATCAGAACCCCTGGAATGTCTCTATTTTGATAGCCCTTCCTGGAACACCTCATAAATAACCTTTATTTTGTTATAATTCCTGCCCTGTCAGGAGCTATAAACAACCTGGCTAGGCTGAAATTAGGATGAAGGCCAGCCAATCTGCATGAACCTTCAGTTCCGGCAACGTGGATGGCTGGCGAGGAAGAGAGAGGTTTTGTGGATGCAAATAGACCGCACATGGCAACCTTTTGAAGGAGAATTTGTGGGTCGGGATGTCGGTCCAAGCACACTCCAGTTTGAGGTCTGGTTGCTTTAACCGCCCTCGTATTGCATCTCCTCCTTTCCCCCCGCCCCCCCATAACATTTTTTTTTCATACACTGCATTCCGGAGCACTTTACAAGGCAATTAATTACCTGCAGCGGAGTGATGGAATGAAGGCAGATATGATGGCCATTATGCACTCAGCAACATTGGCTCTCAAAGCATCTACACTCGTGGCGTTTAATTTGTGATGGCTTTATGGAGAGAGGGAGAGGAGAGGAAGGGGGGGGGGAAATGGCATGTTTTCTAGTGCTTCTCTTCATTCCAACCCTGTAATTCCACTCCTGTTTTCAACAAGGTCCCTGAAGTTCTCTTGAGAGTCTTTGATGGCCTTCTCTCTCCTTAACACAATGCTTCCAAATACACATCTATGGAGATTCTCCTTCATCCAGTTCATAGTTGTCCCAAAGGTGCTTTTTCAAAAAGCAACTGGTCTTTGTTTTTCCTTGAAGGTGTTTTGCTTCTCATGAGAGAAGCATCTTCAGTTCTGACTGTCCTTCTGTTCAGAACTGAAGATGCTTCTCAGGTGAGAAGCGAAACATCTTTGAGGAAAAACAAGTTTCCTTTTGCAAAAGCACCGTTGGGACTTCCTGATACCTTTCCTTGTTCCTACATATCCCTTTCCCTTGATCCCTTCACAGCTTCCCTACAGCTCTTTTTGCTCATTGAAATTATCTCCTTGTTTTCCTGGGATAACCCCAGGGCAGGTCTCCATGGAACCTCTATTTTCTTGAGGGTCTTCCAGAACACTCTCAAAAAGTGGGATGGGCCCAAAATATGTTACTTTGACCACAGAATATAGATAGCAAATAATTTTAGAGTCTTTCTTCACACAACCTACCAAGATGAACCATTCTGGATAAAGCTAGAGGAGAAAAACCAAAGAATCCACCAGCTAGCAGAAGATATAAAGAACCACATTGAGTTCATCGATGTTCAGAACCACAGACAGTTCCATAGAAAGCTGGATCTTGCTTTGACAAGAGCCTCTTTCTCTAAATTAAAACAGACTCTGGTTACTTTCAAGTTGGTTTATTATAGCCACCGCCATCACTCAGAGGTAGTTAATGTGGCACTGTGGAAGAGTGGGGTTGATAAACCTACCAACGGATTCAGTATCAAGCATTGTTGCCTGTTCTTTTCTCCCCCAAAAGCTGTGTCGCATCAAACCTAGGCCACCTGGATTAGAATGGTCCATGATAAATGGCCAGGCACGAGGGCACCCTGGAGTTATTATTTCACCAGCTAGGTCACCCTACAAAATGCCAGCTGTTCTCCCATCTATCTCAGCAGATGACAATCTGCTGCACAAACTGATTGACGCCACCAGCCTCAATATACCGAAGCAGAATACAACCTGTCGGCCAGCAATAAAACTATTCCAGCTGCTAGTAATGGTTTGTGAGGACAAGAACATAACTCATCCCACACGGCACATGGAAATATCAAGTGGGCCTCTGCACACATCGCAGGTGTAAATAAAGGAGAAACAAGAGAGCTTTTCCTTTCCAGGGGGACACTCGTAGATCTAGGGGTTGAGATGCTGGCAGCCACAGGCCAGCACCGGAATACTTCTTTTGATATTTGTCTCCTTATTGCTTTCCACATTTGTCTTGGTGACTTTCCCCCCACCCCTCCTATTCCGCGTCCAACATGTGACCTGATAGAAAGATTTATGGGCAAGCAGGTGAAGAGCCAAAGGTCACCAGCTCCTGATTTAGCAAGAAAAGTTCTTCAATGGATCAGGCTTTCCAACAGCAACCAACAAGCATCAATGGAAGCTGATGTAGGAGAAGAGCAGGCGGAGACAGAGGGTGGAGTCAAGTGAGTAATCAGCCTAGAATCACTAACTTTGCCGCAGTCTAAATCCAATCCCTACTGAATTCTGTTGACTCTTATCTAGCATCCATTTAGAGCTGACTGTTAGTTGGCTGGATTTTCATGAACAGGCACAATCAATAAAGCACCTTAACTGGAACTTAATGTGTGGTCCTAATTCTTTGCACCAGATGTGTCATCATCATCATCATCATCATCATCATCACCACTCCAAAAACCTTGCAAAATACATCAAGAAACTGCAGCTTCCTGCAATAACTCTAGCAAAGGTACAAAAAACTGCACTACTTGGAACATCTTACATTTTAAGGAGATACCTGGTTGATACCTAGGATGCTGGCAGCAACCCGGGTCAACCAGCCAGTCAATTTGAATATTCAGTTGACTGAGGTTCATGTTTAATGAATAAAAGTAGAATCATCATCATCTTCATCATCATCATCATCATCATCATCATCATCATCATCATCAACCTTTCACAGGTTTGATGTCCTCCAGGTGATTTGGATGGGAGATTCCCACTCTTGATGGTCTCTAACTTACGCTTTAAAAGCTCACTTCTGTTTTACAAGGAAGTCTCCTGGATTAGGTGTTAAATTCAGCAAACTAAAACAAGAATAAAACAAGCCCAAACAATCATAAGAAGGAAGATAGAGAACCAGAATCTCTCTCTCTCTCTCTCTCTCTCTCTCTCTCTCTCTCTCTCTCTCTCTCTCTCTCTCTCTCTCTCACACACACACACACACACACACACACACACACACACACACACACTAACTGTCTGGGTGCAAGTCTCTCCTTGACTTCTTCCTTTCCTGTTCCGTGTGACACACGGCTTAACGTGACGTGCTCAAGAAGAACTGACTGAACGAAAGAATGTCTTGATTAATTCTTTCAATCCTGGGGCCTCTCTGAATCCCAGAATCACGCTCCTGCCTATTTGAAATTCCCCAACCCTGCCGTGAGTTTTGAGCCAGAGTTGTTTAACACTGTTGTGAGCCACCCAAAGTTGTTTAAGACGGGCAGCCATATCAATCTTACAAATAAATAAATAACCAAAATAAATAAATAGATCTCTTACTAACTGATGGCTCCTCTCATGGAGATCATCAATCAAACCGAGAATGCTACAAAGAAACTATAGATCATATTTGCTGAAGGAAGGAAATCGAGGGGGGGAGGGGTAGGAAGAGGAGGAAGGGAGAGGATGAGGAAGGAAGGAAGGAAGGAAGGAAGGAAGAGCCGTACAAAGTTGTCATACAAAGATGTCACGGTTATCATGTTCTTTATAACATGGAGGAGACGACAATAGGGGAAGGGGAAGGAAAAGCAAATATTGAAAGGGGAAGAATGAGATGAAGGAAAAAGAGACGAGAGGAGGAGGAGGAGGAGGAGGAGGAGGAGGAGGAGGAGAGAAGGGGAGAATGGGAGGAGGAGGAGAGGAAGCTTCACAAGAACGTAACACGGAGACTAAAACTAAGCTTGATTCCCCATTGCTTTCTTTCCGTATAACTCAACTTATATTCATCAGAGGCATATATTTAAATCATCGCTTACTTTGCTTTTGTGCCTGAAATTTATTAGCCTACTACTTAAATGTTTTATTCATTAGGTCATGTAAATAATGCATGCTTGTTTCCATGGTAATTTAACCCCTTCTCGCCAAGGGGATTGGCTCAGTTTCGTGATATGCGCTTCCTCTATTAATTGCTGTGACCAAGACTGGAGCATTCTTGAGGGGGTGGGTGGGTGGACAGATCCACTACTTTCCCCACCTTTAAGCAATTGCCCTAGGAACCAAGTTTTCTCCGACAAATACAGCACAGCCAGGCGCTGTCGGAGGGAAGGCGACATTTCTGAGTTGAGACCCTAAAAAAGAGAAAATGTCCTTAACAGAACTGCGTGAATCAGTGTGCTGCTTTATCACCAACGCACCATGGCGGTAGATGTTTTTTTTTTTTTACTAACATCAGGTGACACTGGGCTGAAGAATGGATCTGGAGCGATTGTTCTCCACACCTTTGTCTCAGCAAGTGCTGTAAACCCATGAGGACTTTTCGGCAAAGCTGTCAAAAATTAAAAATCCTGCTCCAAAAGTGACACCAAATGAGATTGTTCTACGGACAGATCTAGGAGAAGGGTAAATACGGTGTGAGAATGATTTAGGAGACAAGCGGGGAAATTATGTGGTGGCCAAGGAACCATCAGATAAAAGGTGGAAGAGCCCACGGCTGCATAACGGGCGGAATAAGGACCTCAGAAAAGATCCTTTCTAACTTTTCGGGCCGTCGAAGCAGACGGCAGCAGATCTGTCCTTTCAGATTTGCAAATTCCATCGAGGTATGCATCAATGCAGAATGACTTCCTCTTATCCTGCCCGAGTCACGTCACGAGTCCCTGCGCACTTGCAAGAAATCTACATCCAGCCCACCTTGAATGCCTCTCTTATCTCCCGCTCATTTCCCTGAACGGCCAGTTGACCAGATTCTTCTAGAGAGCTGAAGCTTGCGGTAAATCTTTATAGTCGTTTGAACTACCCGAATCTCCCTATTTCGCAGGCCCTCGACAGAATTTCTTTCTCCGCCACTGAAAAAGAATATACCGCTTCTGAATTTTGCGCTTGAGACAATAAAAAACAACAATGAAGCTCTGATTTTTTTTTTTAGGATTTACTGATTAAATGGGGTTTCCCCCCCCTCTTCTAGAAACAACCAGTCTGTATTGAGTATGTAAAGTAAAAAGTCGAGGTTGTAACCTTGTTTTGTTGATTCCACTTCACCGAAAAGAATCAGAAGTTAATCCTTACTTCCCTCCATTTTTCCCCCCCTCTACTTGTCTCCCCTCTTTCCGCTATTTTTGGCTTCATTTGTGTTTTATGCTTTAATAAGTTCAACAAAAGGATTATAGGAAAGAAAACGAATGCCGCTTTCTACTAGCAAATACGAGGAAGGTGTTTGGGGGGGGTTGTGGTTTTTTGGTGGGGGGGAGGGAGAGAAAGAAGGAAAGAGAGAGAGAGAGAGAGAGAGAGAGAGGCACAGAATCATGGATCCTTCCAGAGTCGATCAATCAGCAACTACTGTGCAGACAAGAGTTGGAGAAATACAGATGCAAAAAATCTACAGAGGCTTGTATATCTGTCCAATCCTGTTTCCATTTGGTGATGAATGGCAAGAGCGAGGCTCAGCCTGAGCACTGGGCTTTGACTTAATTTGTACTTGGTGCAGCAGAGGAAGAGAGACAAAAGGGAGGAGAGGGGGGGAAAACTGAACGGCCAGGTAACTTATAGTGCCTCCCTTAACGCCGAGTAGGCAGATGATAGATCAGCCGTGAGCAAACGGCATTAAAATCCCCTGACTCTTTTTTGCAACATTCACAGTCTCTCTCTCTCTCTTTCTCTCTTTCTCTCTCTCTCTCTCTCTCTCTCTCTCTCTCTCTCTCTCTCCCTCCCTCCCTCCCTCCCTCCCTCTCTCTCTCTCTCTCTCTCTCTCTTCCTCCCACCCGCCCAAAAATCACGTTGCGGGTATTCGCGGTATGATTTTCATCAATGCAAACTCTGTAGGAGGCCTGTGGAGTCTCCGGTTAGAGCAGGGGAAAAAAAAAAAAGATAATGAAGAGACACACAATTTCATCCGTGCAAACTCTAAAGCGGGCCTGTTGAATTCCCGGTTAAAACAGCAAAAACCAAGCAAGCAAACCAAAAGGCAATGAAGAGACAGATAACCTTACGTTTCGAGAAAGAAAAAAAATTCAAGGTTCTCAAATTCCAGCCGCCTCGCACTAATTATTGTAGTTTTGTCATATTCGTTGTGATTCTCAAATACAGAATAGAACGCAGAATAGCAGAGTTGGAAGGGACCCTGGAGGTCTTCTAGTCCAGCCCCCTGGTCAGGCAGGAGACCCTTACTATTCTGGACAATTGGCTGTCCAGTCTCTTCTCGAAAACCTCCACTTTTGGAGCATTCACATCTTTTGGACTTCCACTGGTTAATTATTCTCAGTGTCACGAAATTCCTCCTTAGTTCCAGGTTGCTTCTCTCCTTGACTAGTTTCCATCTGTTGCTTCTTGTCCTGCCTTCGGGTGCTTTGGAGAATAGGCTGACCCCCTCCTCTTCTTTGGGGCAGCCCCTCAAATATTGGAAGACTGCTAGATCAGTGCAATGTTCTAACTCCTCCTCAACTAACTGAGTTAATTCAGTTAGCTCTCAGTAGCATCCAGAGTGTAGATTTTTTTTCCCTCCCAACCTTAGCTTACCTATCTGTAAAATGGCCCGATGTATGTCTAAAGCACACTGGCATCTCCCAGTATTTCATTTTCAATGTACAGCAGGCGGGCGGGCCATCCATCTGATAATCAGTTTTGGTACCAATCGGGACGTTCTAAAGTTTAATTTGCTTTCCTTAAAAATCGGGTATCTCTGTGTGTTGTGGAGACGGTTACCCTCTGAGCATGCCAATTTAGGAGGGCTCCTCTCAAACCCGCTCCCCATTTTGCCCAACTCCCTAGTGACGCAGGACCTTTTCTCAGGCCCATATGAAATTAAGTGAAATAAAAATCGTATTAAAAATTATTACTGTCTAACAGCCATTAGTCTGCACGATGCTGTCACATCTTGATGGATTTCTCACTTAGTGCAATGAATGTTCTAATGACAGTGATAAAATCACTTAGAAAAAAATATATATAATAAACTATTAACCCTCTCTGGCAATGTGTGTTTCTCCTCGGGTTCGTACAGCAGCCCCTACCCACCTCTAAATTGTGTCAAAATGTTTCCCCACACAAACCAATATTGGGTGACACAGGGATCTGTGGAGTTTACCTATCTGAGCAGAACTCAAGTTGCTTTGGAAGTTTCAGTCCCAAAGGAGCTTTTCCAAAAAGGCAACTGGACTTTGTTGTTTTTTTCTCTGAAAACGTTTCGCTTCTCATCCAAGAAGCTTCTTCAGTTCTGGCTGCATGGTGGAGAATGGAAGGATTTATACTCCTTGCAGACAGATAGCAGTCCTCTAGTACTTGAGGGGGCTGTCACAGAAAAGAGGGGGTAGATTTATTCCCCAAAGCATCAGAGGGCAGAACAAGAAGCAAGGCGGTGGAAGTTTGTAAAGGGAGACCCAACCTAGAACTAAGGAGAAATTTCCTGACAGTGAGAACAATGAACCAGTGGAACAGCTTGCCACCAGAAGTTGTGGGTGATCCATCACTGAAGGCTTTTAAGAAAGGACTGGACAACTATTTGATCAGGATGGTATAATGTCTCCTGCCCTGAGCAGGGGATTGGACTAGAAGATCTGCAAGGTCCTTTCCATGTTCTACTGTATGGAAAGAATAGAATAGAATAGAATAGAATAGAATAGAATAGAATAGAATAGAATAGAATAGAATAGAATAGAATAGAATAGAATAGAATAGAATAGAATAGAATAGAATAGAATAGAATAGAATACAAGAGTAGAGTAGAAGAGTAGAGTAGAGTAGAGTACAGTAGAATAGAATAGAATAGAATAGAATAGAATAGAATAGAATAGAATAGAATAGAATAGAATAGAATAGAATAGAATAGAATAGAATAGAATAGTAGAGTAGAGTAGAATAGAAGAGTAGAGTAGAGTAGAGTAGAGTAGAGTAGAGTAGAGTAGAAGAGTAGAGTAGAGTAGAGTAGAAGAGTAGAGTAGAGTAGAGTAGAATAGAATAGAATAGTAGAGTAAAGTAGAGTAGAATAGAGTGGAGTGGAGTGGAGTGGAGTGGAGTGGAGTGGAGTGGAATGGAATAGAATAGAATAGAATAGAATAGAATAGAATAGAATAGAATAGAATAGAATAGAATAGAATAGAATAGAATAGAATAGAATAGAATAGAATAGAATAGAATAGAATAGAATAGAATACAGAGTTGGAAGGGCACCTTGTAGGTCATGTAGTCCAACCCTCTGCCCAAGCAGGAGTCCCGACACCATTTCTGACAGATGGCAGTCCAGTCTCTTCTTCAAAGCCTCCAGCGATGAAGCACCAACAACATCTGAAGGCAACTTGTGCTCCACTGGTTGATTGCTGTCCCTGTCAGAAAATTCCTCCTTATTTCCAGGCTGAATCTCTCCTCGATCAGTTTCCCAACTGTGTCTCCCTGGTGGTAGAGATTCACACCCAGCGCTGGGTTCTTTGGCTGAAGAAATGCTCCCTCCAGCCCTGTTCTTCTTTGGCATACAAAGGTTCTCGGGCACACAACTGTCGCTTTCCAACTCAGAAGCACGCCGAAAGCTTTGATGAAAAACTTTCACAGATGAACAGAAGGCTGAGTGGGGAAGACGGCGGCGGCGGCAGGATTTTACACGAGATGACACCAGTTTCACAGAAGCAATATCCACCCCTTGCTTAACGCAATCAGGAGAGCCAGGGGTGCACAGAAAGGACGGGCAATTTGATTGCGACCGAACTTGGCGATCGCTTGTCAAGTAGGAGTGCGAATGTGGCAGTTACTTTAGGCCTGTTTGTAATCTTTTGAGGCGGGTTTGTCAAGAAGGCCCCGGTGATATTAGTAAGAGTGCAAAGAGGCACGCCGGCAGTGTCACACACAATTAATGTCCCGCGGTAGCAACTCCATTAGTCTTATGAAGTGACTCTACAAACATGCATACTAATGGGCACCTGCCAGGGGGGTGCGCAGGTGCCGGGGGGGTTTTTTAAGCCAGTTCCCTAACAGGAGCCCAGAAAAAGCTGAGCTCTCCACTTAATAAGGAAAGAAAAGGGCCCATTTTCATAGGCAGGGGGTCCCACACTTAAAAGCCATTTGTTTAGTGACCATTCTGTATTCATTCATTCATTTATTCATTCTATCTCGCCTTTATTATTTTTACAAATAACTCAAGGTACATGTCCAAAAACTTCCTCTTCCTATTATCCCCATAACTTTCATGCCTAAGGTGGAACTAGAACTCATCATCTCCTGGGGATTGGCGCAAAGTCACTCAGCTGGCTTTCATGGCTAAGGCGGGACTAGAACTCACTGTCTCCGGATTTCTAGCCTGGTGCCTTAATCACTAGACCATATAGTACTGGAAAAAGTGACCTACAATTAATCCTCGCTCTTATGACCATTGCAGCATCCCCAGGGTCACGTGATCAACATACAGGCACTTGGCAACCCACATGTACTTACAACAGTTCTAGTATCCGGGGGTCACATGATTGTCATTTACAACCTTCCCAGCTGGCTTCCAACAAGGAAGGCAATGGGGGAAGTTGGATCCACTTAACGACCACGTGATTCATTTAACAACCGGCCTAGCAAAAAGAGGCTGTAAATTTGGACCCACCGTTCTTCCTCCACAGTGGTTCTGGGATTCCCACCCACGCTCCAAAACAATATTTTCTGCTAGATCTGTCAATCCAAATTACTTCCCCTCTGAGTTTGGGACTGGCCTAACTCTACCAATCTCGAAATCCTCATTAACAGCTTAGCTTTTTATCCAAATTTTGGAGTAGATTAGGGCTTTGTCTATATAATGGGCGATCTGCCTTGGCTAAGGCCCATTTAGCTGGCCTTTTGCTCTCAAATCAGCTTTAGGGATTGTATCGGTTTTAATTATACACTGCCCAGAATCCGGGCTGAATGGGGAAGCCTTTATGAATCTAAATTTTTTTTTTAAAAAAAAAGAAACACGCTGTCCATTTGGCACATCTTCACCGAAGAGAGAAGAAGATGCTTAGGAAGTTTCCCAGCCTGCAAGCAGCTTCGTTTCAGCTTCCCCAAGAAGGGGACATAAACCAAGCTGATTCGAGCAGACCCCGGAGGGGAAACACTGGTTGGTTGAAGAAATATAGCTATGGGTAAAATTACATGTTCACAAAGCCCCAAGGCTGGAAGAAATAAAAAGCATTTTAAATGAAGAATAGGAGTCACACTCTTCCGTCATTACCAATAAATAAATCTTGAGCAATTCCTTTCCCCCCAGCCCAATCTTCCCCCCCCCCACCCCGATCCTCAGCCCTTGTAAACACGGCTAGCGTTTGGTTCTCTGCCGTTTCGAAACTGCACATTCTCATCAGAAAAAGCAGGTCTGTTTGTAGGAAGGAATTGGGGCAGGGGGAGGCTGGGAAGAAACAGAGCAAGGAGCCCCTCCTACATTTTCCTCTGATCTAAGGGCCAGCTGTACTTTGTCTGTCTCAGGCCGTTATTTGGGGGGGGGGAAAGGCTGCAAACTTTGAGCATTGGGGAACTGGGGGGCGGGGTGGGGTGGCGGGTGGGCCCATGGTGCTCTCTGAGCTTGGCGGTTTCCCTGCAAACGTTTCATGACCCAACTAGGGAACCTCCTCAGTGCCAGAAGGGAGTGGGTTTTGCAGAATGGAGGAGGACTCTGCAGTCCTTGGTGCTCTGAAGCAGTCCGAGTTGTCGTTGGGTTTCGTCGGCTTTTCCTTGAAGCCGTGTGTGTGTGTGTGTGTGGCTGTCTCCCTCTTTGTGACTCGCTTACTTTGCACCTCATGGCCCCCTAAACAGCACAAGTCCTCCCCCAGTTGCCTCCCAGACCACGCTAGGTCATTTATATGTGGCTAATTAAAACCGGGAGATTTCCCTCTTTATTATTTACTGTTTGCCAAGTTCATTATTTGCTCACCCATAAATCAACACCGCTAGCTAAAGGCAAATGTTTTCTGTGCCGCATTTTTTAAGGCTTCAATTAAGAGGTGCGGGTGTGGAGTGTGGGTTGGGGGGGGAAGGAAGGAGAATTGCGACATCTGTGGTGCGTCCCCCAAAGAGATGCTTTGTTGCTGAATATTTGACGATTCCAAACCTTTCTGGACTTTTTTTTTTGTGTCTTCATGCTGTGCCACTGCTCGGAGGAGAGGGGAATTTGATATAGGTGTAATAGTTCACATATGTAATAAATGAAAGCCATGTGAAGTATTAGTCCCACTTTATAAAGCCTTAGTAAGACCACACTTCAAATACTGCACCCAGTTTTGGTCACCGCGCTACAGAAAAGATGTTGAGACTCTTGAAAAAAAAAGAAAGTGCAAAGAAGAGCAGCTAAGATGATCCGAGGCCTGGAGACTAAAACTCAATTGTGGTTGTAACTCGAGGACCACCTGTAGGGTAACTGGGAATGGCAAGATCTTTGAGGTCCGGGTTTAAAGGACTACTGTATTCTTCTGCACCTTTGGTGTGAACTGCGGCCAAAAGAGGCTCAAACTTTCTCCTCGGCTGGGGCAGTGGGAGACAAAATGTAACGGGAAAGTTACTGAATAGAATAGACTAAGAGCTGGAAGGGACCTCAGAGGTCTTCTAGTCCAGCCCCCTGCTCAAGCAGGAGGACCTATACCATCTCAGACAAGTGACTGTCCAGCCTCTTGTTAAAAATCTCCAGGGATGGAGCGCTCACGATTTCTCCACTGAGATCACTGTGGAATGCAAATCCATGCCATCCGCCGAGAATCCAGGCTAGTCTTTAACTATTATATTAAGCATCTGTCATGCCTGCCATTTATGGATCAGATAGCATTATCCTCTTGAGATCTTTGATTTTATTACTTTCTAGGGACAGAGCCAAACAAGTGCGCTTATTGATTTTCACATTAAATATATTAGTAATAAAACAACATCTCGGCAAACCAATTGGAAAATCAATATTAATTGGGACCCAAATATCAGGAGGGGTTGAGTTACAATTAAACAGCCTGGCTTTCGAGGGACACAAGGGTGCGACTGTTGGCAGGCGCCACTTGGAAAAGAAGAGAGGCGTTCAGACCTTAGAGGGCCTCCTTTGGGGAAGGGAAAAAGAAGGGAATATAATCTGTGTTTTTGTGATCTGTTGTTGCACGGACAGTCATACTGATGACTTAGCAAGACTAAGGGTGTCTTAGATTGGTTGTTTCTCAACTTTGGCAACTTTGAGGATGGGTGGACTTCAACTCCCAGAATTCCCCAGCCAAGGTGAGATGGATCTTATGCCACTTGGACACTGATCAACTGCTGTGATCAACCCTCGTAGCTTACTTTGTCTATCCCAGTTATAAAAGGACATCATCAAGGTGTAACGGCTACACAATAACAGAGTTGGAAGGGATGTGGCTTGCCTCCAGATGTTGTGGGTGCTCCATTCACTGGAGGTTTTCAAGAAGAGATTGGACAACTATTTGTCTGAAATGCTATAGGTTTCCTGCCTGAGCAGGGGGTTGGATTAGATGACCTCCAAGGCCCCTTCCATCTCTGTTATTCTGTTGTTCATAACTTTGGTTTTCTAGTCTGGCCTACACTGAAAGGCTGAAAGGTGAGATGGGTTATGGAGTTTCCTGCTATCAGTTTTATCACACAAAAGCTTAGCTGCCCCTAAAAAAAAGATCACCCTCCAGACATGATAAGCCTGTTACAAACTAGCCACCATCTACAAATGTTTCTCAGAAATTATTGGGCAAACAGTCCTGAATAATTAATAACACTGAGAGGGGGAAAAAATAGGCAGTGGGCTGCAGAAACAATGGCAATCTGTTCCTGGGAAGAAGGGAGAGAAACAGCTCTTGAAGAGAGGAATAAATATTTTAGTTGGGATATTTGTCCATGTCTTGGTTTTCAGGATCTCAAAACAAAGCAAAGCTGATCCTTTTTGATATTAAGCTTACGCCCCAAACGTTCCCCCTGCCTTTTTCCTTCCTTTGGAAATTCAGGAATCTTGAATTTATTTTTCTCTCCAAATGTTTAATCTCAGATAAAGGGTATGACTGACTGATGAGAACAAAATAAGTTCGAAATGGCCATATCAGCCTCCTTAATTCTTTATTAGCAATTTGAATAACTTACACACACACACACACACACGTACGTGTGTGTGTGTGTGTGTGTATGTGTGTGTGTGTGTGTGTGTGTAAATTTTTTTAGATTGCTAACAAAGAATTAAAGGGAGACTGATATGCATTTCAAACTTGTTTGTTTTCATCAGTCAGCCATACCCTTCTGAGATTCGAACCTGGGCTGATTGCACATTAGGCAGGTGTTTTTACCTCTAGGCCACAAGCTCTATCTCACTTTGTTAGCTGAGAAGCAAGGGAGATATGTGTTAAATGCTTGTTAACTATTTAGATTACAAAAATAAAATATGTCACTTCTATTCTCCAAAGGACCTGAAAGCAGGATTAGAGGCAGTGGATGGACACCCATCCGGGAGAGAACCTACTTAGAAATAAGGAGAACAGTTAGAACAGTTAACCAGTGGAACGACTTGCCACCAGAAGTTGTGGGTGCTCCATCCCTGGAGGTTTTTAAGAAGAGACTGGGCAGCCGTTTGTCTGGAATGACACAGGGTCTCCTGCCTGAGCAGAGGGTTGGACTAGAAGACCTCCGAGGTCCCTCCCAACTCTGTTACTCTGTGATTCTACTATTTAGTTCCACAGTGTTGGTTCTCTTACCAAAGCAATGCATATACAAAATTCAACAGTGCTTTACAAAACCCGCTTTGTATATATTTTACAAAAATATAGACAAAGAATTTGGAAATAGCTGTAAGAAATCTTCCCCTGGGAAAGTGCTGTTGATTAGGGAAAAGAAAAGAAATGAAAAGAAAAATATAAAAAGGGACTTTGAAGGTTGATTAGAAGGAACTGGAGAGAACTAAAGAGTACAATTAAAGGCGGAAGCCCATTACATGGAGCAATATTCATTTCTTTATATAGCTTTTTCTTTATTATATATTTTTTTCTTTTTCCTTTGCTTTTAAAAACTTTTCATATTCTTCTTGATATTAGTTTTTTTATTTTTTCTGTACTTAACATTTTTATTATTTTTCAAAAATGTATTAAACTTTATACACACACATACAATGGTGGGATTCAAATATGGGAACAATCGGTTCTCTGTGGATGCCACTTCCAGAAGTCCAGTCTGGGCCTGGGCAACAAAAAATTAGCTTCCAGTTCTGCTGAACTGGTACGAACTGGCTAAATCCCACCACTGGATGGATGGATGGATGGATATAGATATAGATATAGATATAGATATGTAGATATAGATATAGATATAGATATAGATATAGATATAGATATAAATATAGATATAGATCCTGAAGCTAAAACTCAAGTACTTTGGCCACCTAGTGAGAAGGAAGGACTCACTGGAGAAGAGCCTAATGCTGGGAAAGATTGAGGGCAAGAGAAGAAGGGGACGACAGAGAAGGAGGTGGCTGGATGGAGTCCCTGAAGCAGTAGGTGTGAGCTTAAATGGACTCCAGAAGATGGTAGAGGACAGGAAGGCCTGGAGGAACGTTGTCCGTGGGGTCGCGATGGGTCAGACACGACTTCGCATCTAACAACAACAACATTAAATATATAGATATAGATATAGATATAGATATAGATATATAGATACACAGAGAGAGAGATACACAAACAGACACAAACACACACACAGAGCAGAGACTGGAGCAGCCATTACTTTGCCCTCTCTGACATACAGAGGAGAAATAAAAGTGGGCTGGGGACTAATGCGCAAATTGAAATGAGGATAGAAAGTGGGATTTCACTGGGATAAGATGGTGGCTATAAATTGGGGGTTGGGGGGTTCACAGGTAGTCCTTGGCTTATGACCCCAACTGAGCGCCAAATTTCTCTTGTTAAGGGAACCATTTGTTAAGTGAGTTTTGCCCCATTTTTGCCATTTTTCTTGCCACCCTCGCTAAGTGAATCGCTGCCCTCGTGAAGTTGTAGCATGGTAGTTAAGTGAATCTGGCTTCCCCCGTGGACTTTGCTTGTCAGAGGGTCGCCAAAGGGGAACACACGACCCCGGGACATGGCGACCATCGTAAGTATGAGTGGCCATGCCTCTGAAGTTTCATCACGTGACTGCAGGGGGACACTGCAACGGTCGTAAGTGTGAAAAACGGCCAGTATGATTTTTATTTGAAGCGCTTGGCGGGCGTGAATTCGAGGGAAGGTACCGGAAGGCGTCGTGGGAGGACTTTTGCAGGAGCAGCTGCTGACTGCCTTCTCCTTTTTCCCCGGGCTTGTCTAGGAAATTGATCCCGAAAGAAAAGCAGGTGAAACGTTTACCAAAATTGTCCTTCAAGGCCCGTGGGGGCGGGGGGGGGGAGCGAGAGCTGCCTATGCTTTTTCCTTGTTGCTTCCTTGTTGTAAATAATGCAGAAAATGAGTAGCTTCTACAGGGTCTCCGGTGGGATTCAGAAGCCTTGTTTTAATTATATGAAAACAGCATGGGTGCTTAGGCAGATGTTTGTGCTAATTGTTTTGAAAGCAGACCCTCTCCACTCAGAGGAGGCTCGTTTATTTTGACTCGGTCTCTTCGCCGCCCTCTCTCCCTTCCCATTTTTCGGGGTTTTTTTTTCCCCCTTCCCAAATGCCTGTTGGGAAGCTCGGCCCGGGCGTTAAGGAGCATTGCCTGTTTCTAGCAACGTCTCGCATTTTCCTGACCCACGCGTGGTCCCGGCACAGCAGATCTCTGATCCTGAAATATCTTCCTAGCAGTCACAGGCAGTCCTCGACTTATCGACCACACCTGAACCCAAACTTTCTTTAATAACAACTTAAGCAAACAGGGATGCTTCCACCCCAGTCACTTCAGCACCACAGACAGCTCCCGCGTAACCACCTGCTTCGACAACTTAATACTGTGTTTCCCCGAAAATAAGACCCGGCCTTATATTTTGGGGGGAGCTCCAAAAGAGGCACTAGATCTTATTTTCGGAGTAGGACTTATTTTGGGGAGCATGTAGTAGGCACCCATGAAATGCCCTCCCCCCATTTGTTTGTGAGGTAGTGGGTCACTAGAGGTTGGAGAACTATCAGACAAGGACGAGGGGTGACAGGATAGCAGTCTTCCAATATCTCAGGGGCTGCCACAAAGAATTGGGGGTCCAGCTATTCTCCAAAGCCCCTGAAGGCAGGACAAGAAGCAATGGATGGAAACTAACCAAGGAGAGAAGCGACTTGGAACTAAGTTCCTGACAGTGAGAACAATTAACCAGTGGAACAGCCTGCCTCCAGAAGCTGTGAATGCTCCAACAGTGGAGGTTTCTGAGAAGAGACTGGACAGCCATTTGTCTGTACTGGTATAGTGTCTCCTGCCTGAGCAGGGGGTTGGACTACTCGGTAGAAGACAAGGGTAGTAATGAACTAAGTTTAGATAATAAACTAGTCTAGCAGCAATCCAACACTCTGGAGGATGTCTATGCAGGAATGCCGGCTGCTGCACCCTTGTCTAAGGTCTGACAGTTGTTAGGAAACTGCTAGCAAGCTGGAAGGATGGGTCCGGTCAGGGCCCAGCTTGGAGTCCTTCTTCCACGCTGGAAGGAGGGTCAAGCCTTGTTTGAGACTGGGAGGAGGGGTTAAGTGAGGACTTTGCTTGGAGTCCTTGTTTCAGGCTGGAAGGAGGGGTCAAGCAAGGGCCTAACTTGGAGTCCTTGTACAGCCACAAGCATCATAAGTGTGACCGCTCCCAAGATCCATGAAGCCTTTCTGGTCATTCCCCTCTGGGAAGATTCTTGCAACTTAAGCATTAGGCCATAAAGTTACTGCCTTTCACTATTAACAAGGGACTCCAGTTCCTTGTGTCTGACATCACTGGAGATACTGACCCCTCCATCCAACAGCAGAGCCGGCCCCAGACTTTATTTAAAGCATAAATAAAGGATGCATATTATCCTAGGTTCGGAGTCAGAAGGATTACCCTGTGGTTGTGTGGGCCAGACGGTTCTGCCGGTGACGAGAAAGTCCAAGAAGGGGAGGGGGGCAAAAAGAAGAAGGGAGGAACTGAAAGATTCTTGGATGAAGACGGGTGCATCTATCCACCCCTGTCAAGTCGCATTGAACGTTCCCCCCAACTGGAATCACTCACTGACATGGACAAGGAGAAGAGAGAATATTGGGGTTAGGGGAAAGGAGGGAGAGAGAGAGAGAGAGAGAGAGAGAGAGAGAGAGGGAGGGAGGGAGGGAAGGAGAAGAATGGCAGGAGAGCAGCGAATGATGGGGAATGAAAAGAGACAGGACGGGGTGGAAAGAGGTGATGGATTGTGAGCCCATCAATTTCTGAAGGCCAAGCCTTCAAGTGCAGCCGAGTCAGTGAAAATTTACATTATTAATCTCTTGTAATAATCTATGACTCAAGCAGGCTGAGAAAATAGCAGGGCTGTGGATTGACCAACCTATATAAATAACGACTCCTCGCTCAATTTAATTGCACTCTTGTGAAAATGCTCTTCTTGTATCTTTCTAATTACTTTAGTTTCATTAGGTCTAGCAGAAGAGCGGGGAAAACGGGGGGGGGGGTTGGTGTTGAAGAAAATCCATCGAGCTCCTGCAAAGAATGAAAAATTCATATTCCAGCTCCGCTGTTCTCTCTCTCTCTCTCTCTTTCTCTCTCTCTCTCTTTTTTCTCTCTCTCTTTTTTGTTCAGTGAAATATTTAAATGTTAATAACCATTCAATTCCTGACACACGCGCTCACCAGCACCAAGTTAAACAGAAAATCTATTTAATCTAAAGAATCTCATTAAACGGGCAAAAAAGCTTGTAGGGCATCAATAGCAGGAGGGGACCAAAACGACACGTCGACGTGAATATATCATCGGGAGGGGTGGGGTGGGGTGGCGCGAAGGAGGAAGAAAAGAGCTTTAGAAAATTCTATAATTTAATTTATCGTGCGCGAAGCAACAGAAAAGACATAAAAACCACTTGCTTTGGAGCATCCATCTGAATGGATAATGATTAAACGTTGCCCATTGTACTGCAGCTGGCTTGTATTATCACGCGCCGGCATGGGAAGGGGAGGGGAGAAGGAAAAAAAAAAAAAAAAGGAAGGAAGAAAGGAAGGAAGGGGAAAAAAAATCCAAACAGAAACCCTCAGCATTTTTGACTCCTTTCCAAATATTAGCTCTTTTTAAAGCCATTAAAAGATTATCACTGATTTAACCAAATGTCTCAAGCATTAGGAGAGGCCTGTTCGCCAATTCCCGAGAATGCCGTTTCCTCTCGCCTGCCTTCCTATTATCTCATCCACCCAGCAGTATTTAATTTCATTCCCATGAATATGCAATGAATTTAATTTTGAACACTATTTTCATCTGCTCCTGTAATCACAAAAAATGCTGGTGTAATTAGTTTCTAATTACTTGCTTTAATTGTTGTAGTAATCATTTTAATTGCCCAAATGCACAGGCATCAAACGCTAAGAGGGAAATAATCTGCCCGTGCCTCCTACATAGTCTTCCAGGCGAGGTCTGGATTTTTTTATTATTTTTTTTTATTGACATGGGCAACCTTTGCAAAGCCTAGAAGGGTCTCGGAGGGGCGCCGGTCGGGGTGCCCAGCCAAGCCCCCTCCTCCCTGCTCTTCGCTCCCAAACCGGGCCACCCCACCCTCGCCTGGTGCAAATTTGCAAATTTCCCCCCTCCCAAAAAGCCATTAAGTTAAAATATACAGTTATTGTACCTTCCTGGGATCAGCGCCACGAAAATGCTTATTGCTTCTGCTCGTAGCCCTGATCTAGCAGATGGCAAATCGTGAAATTTTATGAAATTATTACGCCAGCGAGGTGTTTTGAAAAGGAGCAGCTGTGCAGGAGCTGGGACACTATAAACACACACAGGTGTTGGCGTCTCCCCTCCTGCCAGCCGCAACATTAAAAAAAATTAAATTATAAACAAACAGGCAAATGTTGTAATCTCTCTCCCCGACATATTCCTTCTAGGGAAATTGCTTAAACTAAGCAAAGAATCCAATTTTAATTTGCATAAAATATTTATCAAGGCCTGCTGCAAATTTTGCCAGAGCTGCTTCTCCTGCAGGAGGAAAAAGGAGGGGGGGGGAAAGGAATGCCAAGATGGAAATTGCTAAGACATACAGAGGTGCAGTGGAGAAATGTGAGCGATGGCCGATAGCCAAAGCTTGGAAGATGATTTTAGCCTGGTATATATGAGTAAGAACAGGTAGTAAAAGAAAGATGAGTGGAACACACTCCCCTCTCCTTATACATCTCTTAGTAGTTGTCTGTGTGTGTGTGTGTGTGTGTGTGTGTGTGTGTGTGTCTGTGTCTGTGTGTCTGTGTCTGTGTCTGTGTATACGTGAATCTCTATCTGAGTATGTCTCTGTTGTGCCCTCCACGCATGTCTGCGTGGGGGTGGGTGCAAAATGTCCCCCTTTTCTGCTTGAAGCAGTTAGCAAACATTTAAAAGTTTAAAATCCTCCCAAAAAGATTTGTCTTCGGTTGTATTGGCTTCCGCGCAAACTGAATGAGGCACTTAAAACCTCTGCTTTTAGCATGTTTTATTTTTTTTAATTTAGCAGCAAGCGTTTAAGAATTAAAGAATACAGCAGGGAAGGGAAAGATTGGGGAGGGATAAAGAAGGGAAGGGAGGAGAGAATGAAGAAGGGAAGGGAAGGGATGAAGAAGGGAAGGGAATATAGCTTTTATCTATCTATCTTCTATCTATCTATCTATCTCTTACTTCTATCTATCTATCTATCTATCTATCTATCTATCTGTCTGTCTGTCTGTCTGTCTGTCTGTCTATCTATCTAATCTAATCTATCTATCTATCTATCTATCTATCTATCTATCTATCTATCTATCTATCTATCTATCTATCTCTATCATCTATCTATCTATCTATCTATCTATCTATCTATCTATCTATCTATCTATCTATCTATCTATCTATCTATCTATCTATCTTATAACTTTCATCTCTCTCTTTCTGTCATCTACCTACCTACCTATCATCAAAATGTGATGAAAAAGAAAATGGGGAGGGGGAAGAAAGAAGAAGTTGTAAAGAGGAGTGAAGCAAAATAATTATCCAACTCACCTCTCCTTGAAAACAAAGAGGCGTGTTTGCATTTTTAAGGAGCCAAGCATCACATTTGAGCTTCACCCTTGGCTTAATACTGTTATACCCTTGGCTTTTACGTGGCCACGAATGCGTGTACTGCTTTTCCAAACTTTTCCCCTGACGGTGGAGAATTAAGTGCCAAGAATTCTACTATTTAACCAGTCTGCTTGCCTCCATTATCTACCCCTAAAGCGCAAGAGAAGAGAATTATAATTGACTTAGAGCAGAGAGATTGATGAGGTCCTAACAGGCAAGGACTTCTAATAGGGTTGCCTCCACCTCAGTGACCACACATCTAATATGCAAATATGCAGATTGCCACTGGCACCCTCTGGGTTGGTGTTAAGACTACATTTTAGCAGTCTGGTTTGGAGGCATCACTGCTTCGGACAGGAAGGCTATGCAGAGTGGTGAGGACGGCATTAAAGATTATTGGCACTTTACTTCCTTCTATCCAGGACATGGCATATAAGCGTTGTGCCCACAGTAAAAAATGGCAATAAAGGTTATCTATCTATCTATCTATCTATCTATCTATCTATCTATCTATCTATCTATCTATCTATCTATCTATCTATCTATCTATCTTATCCAACGGCTCGTCCTCCTCTCCCGCAAAGTCCTTATAAGTTGAGGATCCCATTTCTGAAGTGCTTTGAGCTTGAAGCATTTTCACAGGGAAAAGAAACGTCAGGAAACTGACACGGAATGAGTTGTTCCTATCCTATTGTGGACCGGTCCTCCAGTTACGAGCACAATTCAGCCTAAACGTTTCTGTTGCTAAGCAAGACAGTTCTTAAGCGAGCTTCGCCCGATTTTACAACTCCTCTTGCCCCAGTTCTTAAGCGAACCTCTCCAGCTGTTAAGTGAGTCACACGGCTGTTCAATGAGTCTGGCTTCCCCCATTGGCTTTGCTTGTCAGAAGGTCGCAGAAGGGGAATCGCGTGATCCCGGGACATCGCAATGCCAGTTGCCTGGCATTCAAATTGTGATCATGTGGCTGTGGGGATACTGGGACGGTCAGCGCCGTCGCAGCTTTGAATGGTCGCAAAGTGAACTGTGGTGGGATCACACAGAAATATACGCTTTTCCCACCGGATAGGACAAGAAGAAGGGACCACGTTCACCATGTTTGATGGGCTCAGAAGAAACCCGAGGACACCAGCAAAGAGAAGCCTGCAGAGTCCAACATAAAAGTCTGTTTTTAACAACCGTGTGAATTGTTGCTCCTTTTTTTTTTTTGACAACATGAAAGCCGTTTGCGTCCCGCTTTCATTCTTTCTGCCTCCCCACCTCCCCGCAGTTGTTTTGAAACTCTTCTCTCTCCTTGTTGTTCATTTGTTATTCTCTTTGTGCGAATATCTTTTTGAATGTGCGCACCCATGCGCAAGTTCACAAAAAGATCCCTCCCTTTTTAAAAATTCCCAATCATGCCTGATTAGCATAGAGACCTCTTTGATCTCGTTTTAAAGGGCTTACAGAACAGAGTTTCCTCTTGCAAATTATGTGTGCGTGTGTGTGTGTGTGTGTGTGTGTGTGTGTGTGTGCTGGGAGGGCTTGGGTTAGCTTTCTTCTTCTTCTTTCCTCTTTTTAAAGAAAAAAAAAGTTACAAACGCTGAGAGGGGGAAAAAAGCCCTAGACAAAAGTAAACTTCAGTTGCGGAAGTTGCCGTTTAAGCACATGAGATGACAAGGCCAGGACAGCGCCAAATTTATTCCAGAGACAGAAAATGGCTCATCTATCCTGATACCCAACCTTCTCCAATGACTTGCTATTTGTCAACCCTATGGAGATCTTCTAACGTATCAGGAAGAGTGGGACTTCATCTCTGAAGGTTCTCAGCCATCCAGGTCATGATTGTCCCAAAGGTGCTTTTTTCCCAAAAGGCAACTGGACTTTCCTTGTTTTTTTCTTGAAAACTTTTCGCTTGCCATCCAAGAGGCTTCTTCCGTTCTGACTGAATGGTGGAGAATGGAAGGATTTGTACTGTATTCCTTGCAGTCCTCTGCTCTTTCGGAGAGGCAGTTAGGGCCCTTGGAGGCTTAGGTATGCCTGAATAGTGCAAATGGGTGTGGGCACAGAGAAGCCTCCAAGGGGCCTCAACGACTCTCAGAGAGAGCGCCAATGAGCAGATGACTGCAAGGAATATAAATCTTTCCATCCTCCCACCATTCAGCCAGAACGGAAGA
Source organism: Vipera ursinii (assembly GCF_947247035.1). Taxonomy (NCBI): domain Eukaryota; kingdom Metazoa; phylum Chordata; class Lepidosauria; order Squamata; family Viperidae; genus Vipera; species Vipera ursinii. The sequence continues at coordinate 7,332,412 of NC_139529.1, read as the reverse complement.
AGCTTCTTGGATGAGAAGCGAAATGTCTTCAAGGGAAAACCAAGAAGATCCAGCTGCCTTTGGGACACCAATCCTTCAAAGCACACCATTGCCAGATTCCCAGTATGGTGGTGCCAAAAGGCCTCCCCCCCCCCGCTTCAAATTTTTTCCACCCATCCTTGGTTAGCCTTTTGTACCGGATTGCTTTCTAATGAGCCCGACAAAGTGATAACAATTAATGAGGAAGTAAAGCGTTTATTTCCGAGCCCCCTAATTAACATTATCCCAAGCCTTCTCTCCATGCTCTTTTGATGTCATAAAACATGCGGGAGCTGTAAATGAGCTGTTTGCACATTAACACAGCCATGCCCCCGCGCCCCTCCCCTGACACCTAGGCATTAAAAACCAAACCACAACAGTGGCGGGGGAGCGAAAGGCCACTGCTTTTATTCACAAACAAAACAAGGCAAACAAATTACAGGTGTGC